>NC_064434.1:91138408-91442575 GCF_023343835.1 Lagopus muta
CTATGAGACCAGCCAGCTTTGGAGATCAAAGGATGTATATAGTCGGAACATCTTCAGAGCCTGGTGATCTTTTTTCTTTTATTCTTTAATGAAGCTCTAATGAGGTCAGATTCACACTGCTGCAACTGACAGATCCATTTGCCTGACAGGTCTTAAAGAAAGATGGGACAGAGAAAGGCACAAACTCAAAATGAAGAACATGTATAATCTCAGCTCTTTTGCTCCAAAAGTAATGCCTCCTTTTTATTTCCCCAGAAATTATAACAGATACAAAGAAAACAATAACACTACTTTTTAGAGCAAATTCTCAGCTACTAAACTCTACTTTTCAGTACAGTCATCCCATTAGCTATGCATCTTCACCACTGATGAATAAGAGCGTACATGCTGCACTCATCAAAATTTGCACCAGCAGAGGTGACCCACTGTCACTTTTGCCACTGCTGAAATGCACCAGCCACCACTTCACTGTGCTCACTTCCACTGTTTTGTCTCCATAAACATTCAGCAAGCCTTAATAAATGTCAGTGGGTGCCATTTTTTCCACATACATAGAGAAATTCAGTGGCACAACTTTACTTCATATGCTCTCCCATGTCAGATGCCATTATATCAGACTGACCCTCTCCTGCCATCTGTCCCATGGCAACAATATGTAACAGGATATTGGTGGGAAGGCTCAACTTCTACTGCCATCCCACCAAAATCCACCTCTGATGTTGAAGGCTAATGTAATAAAACAGGTGATATTGTCTTCAGAGCAGCCCTTGAGTCTATTCCCTACATGTCTTTTTTTGTATCTTGGAGGATTGGAATTTCCCCTCTGGCCTACATGGCCTGATTAATTCCATCCTGAAGGAGACCAATGTGGGTGCCTTCCTCTCTGCACTGTCTCCTGACGAAGCCTAACTAAGCACCACTGAAGCCAGATGAGGCAGACCCAATTCTTAGAGATGGTGATTCACTGACATGATTCATTGCAGCCCCTCAGATGTTTCTGGGAGAACAGAACAATCTGGCACATGCACGGTTCTCACAAATAACTCACAATGCACCCTGTGGAGCCAGTACAACCACAGGGACTCTGGACAGATGCAATCCTACTGATCCTACAGCATCCAGCCTTCAGAGGGCCTGCACTCACCCACCAGAGTGAGAGATTACACCCACACAACCACACTGATTTCACTTACATGACACTGAAGATATTATCCAGCCCTTAATGTTTAATCTCAAAGAACGCATGTTAAGTGAAATTAAATGTAACCTTTCTGTGAAATGTTGCAGCTGCCTCATTAACTGAAGCTCTGCTCCAACACCATTCTCCTTGTTGTCACTATAAGGTATTTAAAATCTCAGCAGAAAGGGATACAGACTAAATCTCTGAAATCCTCTTATGCCATCCCTAAAGCTCTGTAGCTTTTCACAAACACTCCGTGAATAGTTTTTAAAATATATTTTGGTAGCAGCACACAACAAATCCTCCCAAAGGAACATTGAATATTGTGGTGGAAATGCTAAGTCACAGCTTGAAGTAGTGACTGAGCACCTGGTGGGAAGGCAGGGTCAACCTAGGAGAGCTCAGGTGCATACAAGACACCTGTGTGACTGCACCTGGTGGAGTCAGGATCCACCCTTCCCAGACCTCATTTAAGGGCTGGCAGGGGAGGCAAGAGTATCTTGCTGGAGATCCCTGCCTACTTGAGGTCTTCTGAAAGTTAGTAGCTCTTTTCCTTTTTTTCCTGCATCTGTGGTTGTTACATTTGGGCTTGTTCTCATTTTCTGTAGCTAAGGACTTTGCCGCCCTGCTATTCTTGTAGTACTTTCCATCCCACTGTAGCATTGTAATACAGGTTTAATTATTCTCCTCTTTTTTCATTTTATTAATACATTCACACAGAATATGTTCTCTTACTCCTCCTTCTTCCTTTCCTTTTTGTCACTCCTGATTCATTTTCCTCCTTGGGAAATGAAGGATGTTGCTATGCACCTTAGAACTGATTATTTTACAAATTTCCAAGGAGCAAAAATATCTTTAAAACTGAAGTGTCTTCTCATAGGTTTTAGAAATCTAGAGAGGTGCAAAAGAATGCTACTTTCTTCCTCTACCTACATTTCAATCAATTCTTCTTTTCTATCATTACCTGTGTGCTCTGAAATGTGCAACTACATCTGTGTATGCAGTATGGTTAAAGTCTGTAAGTTTTCCAAACTCAGTGTAATTAAAGCTTAGGATAAATTTATTAGATCCCTACCAGAATCTACAGTGATCGAGGGCTATTCTATTGTCTTACTTTGCAAATTAATATGAGCAATACTTTGCAATCATGTTTGGTTTTAATTTCTGGTATCTTTCATTTATCAATTAGCTCCAGTTCACAAGCAAGATGAAGTTGACATGAATTTTGGCTTTGTGATGGCAGCTTAGCCTTTGTAAACAGGCTGGTAAATCAGACTCCCAGAACCATCTCTAGCAGAACAACTATTTGAGTTATTTCTGGATGTCTCTGAAAAGTATAGCACAGGATTTAGGTCACAAGATAAATACAATTAAAATTCCTCCAGATGAGATGTTATTTGAGCATCATCAGAACAGGATCCTGGATAGTTGATTCTTTTTGATGAATAGTCCTATGGAGAAAAGAAGATAATTCATAACAGGATTGCAATACGACAGGTATCCCTCTTTACTAATACATACAATCATCTCTTTCCCATCTCTTAGTTGCTTTTCTCACTCTCCTTTGTGCTGGGGAAAATCTTTGCCTTTAGTGTTTCTGTGGCCCTTTTTCAGGTGATGAAAGGAAAATCCTTGATGAAGAGGAAGAAGTGGATTTTTGAATCTCTGATGGATGTAGGATGCCTACTTTTGATCTGCTGTCTTGGCTATATGCACCATTGCCCTCTACTGGCCAGGAGCAGAGCTATGATGGGTCCTTCCTGAGGCAAAGCATCTCACCTTCCAGAAGCTACTTCAGCTCTGTGAAAATAACAGCCACACCAAGATGCCTTCTTTACTCTCAGAATGGAGCCAGGGATTTGCAGTAGCACTAAGTTAAGGACAGCTGCCCCTCTACAAGTCTGTACTTCCCACTTGGATACCCTCTTCATGGTGCCATTGTTTATTATCCGAAGTGTGCTTGAACTATATATTTTTAAAAAGTGGTTTTATGTTGCCATATTTCTAGGCAATTTTTTACTGTAAAAACAGAGAAATGCTTAATCTGCTGGAAAAACAGCACGATGAGCTGTAGGCAATCCAGGAGGTTCCTGGAAGGCATCAAGAATAACTTATTAAGCCAAACAATAGACAGCCCCACCAGGAAGGATGCAATACCTGTTGCTTATCAATGCAAGTGAGTTGGTTAGTGACGTCATTGGAAGTTGTCTGTGCTGTAGTGCTCATGCTGTGATGAAGCTCACGCTCCCAAGGGATATGGGACAGTTAAAGAGTAAAATTAGAGTGCTAGCTTTTAGAAAAGACAAACTCCAGCTTTTCAGGGTCAACAGAACTCCTTGGGAAATAAGGACAAGGGAGTAGAGTGCAGATGGCTTAAGGAAGCTTTCCTCAGGGCACGAGAGGTCTCCATCACCAGGTGTAGGAAGTCAGGAAAGGAAGGCAAGAAGACTGACATGGCTGAACCAGAACCTGCTTGCCAAACTGGAGAGCAAGAAGAAAATGCACAGCAGTGGACATGGGGACAGGTAACCTGGGAGGAGTGTATGAATGCTACTAAGCTGAGTAGGGATAGAGTCAGAAAGGCCAAGGCCCAGCTGAAACTAGACTTGATAAGGGTGCAAAGAAGAACAGGAAAGGCTTCTAGGGGTATGTCAACCAGAAGAGTAAAGTTCAAAGTGTTTCCCCCCTCTGCCTAGTGAGCAATACAGGCAGGCTGGTAACAAAGGTAACAAGGAAAAGGCTAAGGTATTCAACTCCTTTGCCTCTGCTCTTCATGCATTCCACTGAGAGGATGTTCAGAAATCGAGGGCTGTAGGAGCATGTCCCTCCTAGTGTATGTGAAGATCAGGCTCACAACTATATGAGGAACCTGAACATCCAGGAGTCTATAGATCCTGACAAAAAGTGTCCTAGAGTCCTGAGGGAAACAGCTACTGTAGTCACCAAGACACTCTCAGTGGTATATGGGAAGTCCTGGCAGCCAGGTGAAGTCCCTGGTGACTGGAAAAAAGGAAACGTCTCATCCATTTTTAAGAAGGGTAAAAAGGATGACCTGGCTTCACCTGTGTGCCAGAAAAGATTGTGGAACAGATCCTCCTGGAAGCTATGCTAAGGACAGGCTCTAAGTAACTTGATGTAGCTGTAGAAGTTTATTACAGGGTAGCTGGATTAGATAACATTTAAAGGTCCCTTCCCACTCAAACCATTCTTTGATTCTATGCTTATACAGTTATCTTCTGGCTGATCAGCAGTAATACATTAAATCACACTGAAAAATTACGGTCAGTTTCTGAACATTATTTTCCTTTTTTTTTTTTTTTTTTTTTTTTTAGTAGCACTGCATTGACTTTGAGGAGCCTATAGTTTCTCTTAAGTTTGCTGTTTTGCTGTGCAGTGCTTCAGCAAATATCATCTTACCACTACAGCAATGGATTCTGAGAAATAATCCTTTCAACTTTTCTGTCAGTGACACTTAAACGCAAAAAAAATGAAAACAAGAAGAAAAAGTTTGTCTCCTTTCCTACTTGCTCTGTTTGAAATCTTTCACTAAGCCTTCTGAAAGCCATTCAGATGTATTTATTTGTGTGTCTTGTGGATGCAGGAGTTGTTTCCAGATTGGTCATAGTTTGGTTCTATCACCTCCCTTTATTTTCCCATGTTTGCAGTGTCCTGCCGTGTTAAGGAAGAAGTTGTGCTGATACAAAAAAAGATTTTTTTTTTATGTTTTTCTTGCAGTGGATATTTTCCTACATGAGTTAATTTCTACCTAGTGAATCTTCTGAGTCATCTAAATCAGAGGATACGAGCCTTTTCCTTGCTGAGGGCCAAGCAGACTTTTCACACACCTTTTGCAGACCACACAGATCAATGTTATTTTATAATTTGTGAGGAAAAAGCAATTTCTTCAAGACATATGGAATACAGTTGCTGGCTAATTCTGCTAGTGGCTTCTCACATATTTTCTACGTGACCTTCTTTGCATGTTGGGCCTCCTTGATACACCACTGATACACTTCCTTGAAGAATGACTTCTCAAGGCTTTATTATGGGAAATACCCCAAGTAAGCATTCCAGGTCTGGAACAATTCACAAGGAATAGCTCTGAAATTACTTGCAAAGAGTAGCTCATCTCTGGCTAGGTGTTTATTTAGCCTAAAAAGATACCTGCTGAAGTGAGAATGATTACATGTAATTTCTTCTACCAGCTCCTGCTGCTTCCTGCTGCATTCACTAAGGAGATGCTGGGCAGCAGCTCTCATGGATATCTGCCACTGGATGCAGTGCCACAAAAGCAGCCGTATTTGTGGAATCCATGACAGCTGAGAGTGTGTGAAGTCTCAGGCTTGTAGTCTGCAGGTCTTGCAGCAGGGGCCAACAGTCAATGGAGTATTCTGTACGCGCATCCCTGTATCATCTCAGAGTTCTCACCAGGAAGAGTATTCATATATTCATATTGGGAGCATTTTCTTAAAGGTATCTTATGGACAGCTAACTCTACCTCTGCTCTTTCCAAACTCCCTCCCGTACTCATGTTCTCTTCCATACACTGCAGGTTTTCTTTGTATCAGAGAGATCTTCCCACAGCTCGTGATATGCCTTTGATCTCTTGGCAGTATTTGTTGACAAGGATGGATTGGATACAGCGAACGATCGCAGTAAGCATGTGAAAACATACCTAAAACTTAACTTGATCCTACATTAATTGAGAGTAGATCTCAAGGCTTTTCTCTTGTGGATTTTAGGACTTCATATTCACTTGCATGCTGTCACTTAATGAGACTATAGCACAAACTTGTGAAAAGCCACACTTATCAAGTAATGTCACTTGCCGGGGTTTCTACATGGTTGGAGTTTCCCAGAATATATCCTCTTTTTCTGCCTGGAAATGTTCTCTGAGTAGTAAAAGATAATTTTCACCATTTGTCTGGATAAGTCAGCATAGAGGAAAGGTAGCTCTCAGGCTGCCAGATGTCCAGTTGCTCCAGGCAAGCATATGTGCAGATCAGTGGGTAGATGCATTACTTGGTGTAGTAAGCCAAATGGACCCCAAACCCATCACTGCTGTGCACTGTATCTGTGCCACTCCTTAGTTTTGGAAACCTGGGATAAAAAAAAAAAAAAATGGAGCCCTGTTAGCTAAAATTCCTTGGTTCCACATCAAATAGCAGTATATCAGTAATAGCCTGTAATTTCTTTTCTTAAAATACTTGTGCCTGATTTTCTGCATTGCCAGCACCTCACCTCCACTTGAAACCATCAGGTTCTGTGCTCCCCACTGCAACAGTCTTTTCATCTGATCTGATGATAAGTGTTAAATTTAGGATATGTCACCAGTGGGAAAACTCCAGCCCATGTCTTGGGGAATAAGAGGGTTCTGGTAGTGCACTGCTGCTGGGGTGGCTCCTATAACATCACCTAATCAAGAGCATTAACTTTTGGCCATCTGAACAGCATCAAGTTGCTGGGAACTAGGCCAGTGGCTGAACCACTGAAGGTGAGGGGTGGACCAGCAGCATGTGCTCCTGACCTCTCAGCTTAATGAGAAGCAGTTCAGATGTGATTCGTAGTCTGTGTATCTATGGAGATGGAGCTGGTCTGTGGAATACATGGGGTTCTCATGTATGTTTTACATATTGTCATAAAGCGATTTCACTTGCATCCCTAGTTTTGATCACAAACTCCCTAGTAAGAAACTGGTTAAAGATACATTGCTTTGATGCTCATGGGATACATAAAAGGAGAAAAACACAAAATGGGCAACAGTATTGCTGAAAAAGGAGGTCTAAGTTGTGATGTCAGAAGCAGACTGTTATGCTTTAATGTGGCTGTAATTTCACCCCGCAGAGTGAAAGGAGAGCAACTGGTTATACTGTAACCGACCTAACACATTTGAGAGTTCTCATCTCACCCTATATGCTTTGTTCTTACTGCTCTGTGCTTTTCCAGTGAAACAGAGTAAGAGTATTGCTTCTTCAAATCTACAGAAAACTACAGAATCTGCTCTGCATTGTTGCTGGATGACTTTCTTGAAGATGTAGATCAGCCTCACAAATTTCCTTTGTGCACTGGGAACTAAAATGAGCTAACCTTCTGTCAAGCAATGAATACCGGTACATTTTTTCCACTTTTGCAAACATTAAACTTTTTGAGTGAATCAAGTACTTAACATGGCATGATGAGGAAGAACTCTGGGGAAAAACTAGTGAGCTCATAGTCCAAAACTGATGCAGTCACAGTATTCAAAGAAAAAGAAAGAAAAAGACCCTCAAATTTTCCACTACGATAAAAACAGAAGCAAGTGCTAGAATAAGTTTTGACATCCATTGTTCAGTGTCACAAGAGTGTTATTTCTTCTTATGTAGCAAAACAGTGGTTAATTCATAGCTCCTGGGATTTTTTTCAAGCATAAATCACTACGGGGTTTTTTTTTCCCAATATCAATCAGTGGTTTGTAAAAATCTGCAGGGAGAAATAAACCATACAAGCTGGCAAGTAGTTTAAAATGCCACTAAAACAACTCTGGTAGTTATAAACAGTAAACAAAACATAGTAACCAATTTAAACACTAGAGATTGTTGTATCATAGGAGCATAAATCATTAACTTAATAATTTCAGCAGCAGTGACTCAAACACAAAATTAAGCCAACAGTACCCCCTGTGGCAATAATGAAGTACTGTATAATGTACAGGAAACAACTGACACAATTGGTGATTGCAGTATGGAGATCCTCTGAAGGAGAACCTTGCGGGAGAGACCTCCAACTCATTTTTGCACAAATGGCTTCTGTATAATGAATGATGACCCAAATGTATTATTGTATGCACAATCCTGAGCCGATGAGCAATGGAGATGAGGCTACAGGTATTTAAGGAAGAAATACGTGCATGCAAATGCGATGGCAGATCACTGCTAAGACGCAGACCGCTCAGCGTTCTTAGAAAACACTACTGGTCCTTTTTCTGAAGAACCTAGTGACGCATCAGTGTTACACAGTAGCTGGTTAAAACATAGAAGGGTCTGAAGATGCAACGTTGACTCTGGCTAACCTCCTGTTACGGTAGGACTAAAGGGTTCAGATCCAAGTATCCCAGCTGGTCCTTTGCAAAACAATGAAGCATATCTAAAGTGAAACTGCATTCTCCTTCCCTCAGCAAAATCCATCCTACAGCTCTTCCTACTGACTGGAAATGAAGCTCAGAGGGAAGGCTTCTCTCTGGGTATTAGTCATGGAACTAAAGGGGGTGAATCTTTGCTTTACCTTTCCTTTAGTTTTCTGAGAAAATTGCAGAACTTATAGGATGTGTGAACGCTACTCAACCAAAATTTATTTTAATTACCATCTTCAGCTTTTGATAGCTCTTCAAAGAGATGAGAAGGCCCAAAAATGGTTGTCAGAGTTGGCAGGAAATGCAATTCACTTTTACCATCTTTCTTTTGTGTCACTATTTCTCTGCTGGTAGTCTCTCCAGTACAGCATTTTAGATGCAAGAACAAATTGGGTATTTCTGATAATGTTAGATACTAGAGGGGAAAATAATCATGTCATAATACCTCACTTGAGAAGAAACATTTAATTAAGGCACTTTTTATATACAACCAGATCTTTTATTCTGTGAAAATATGTCATGACATATATTACTGCTTGCAAGAAGTATGAAGTCACTCCCTATGCACCAGGGAAGATGCAGACTGAAAAGTATGTGAACGACTGCAAACATTTCTGAGTGTGAATACAGACTATTGATTCAAGCCTATGTATCATATATAAAATATACTTTAACAAATAGAAATGATGAAAGGAATTTGCAGAAATGACAGGCTGCGGTGCTATGTATTCTGGAACTTACCCCCAGTTTCTAAGATATAATCTTATGGAACTTATCTAAGAAATTATCATCATCTGCAAAAGTTTTAACAATATTACATTATCATCTTAAAGCATGCCTGAAAGCTCTGGAACAATATGAGGTCTTTTAATTCAGTGTATCAGAGAAAAGGAGATGCAGCAGAACATTGCTATTACTGTTAAGTAGTAATTAAGTAATTATTGGTAAGTGATGCAAACAAAATGTCTGGGTAGCCACCAGGAACCAAGTTGAGCCTCAGTTACAAGAAATCCTTTCTTGTGGTAAGGCCTTCTGAAAATCAAAATACAGAATCAGGCAAAGAGAAGAGACATAGAATTTATGCAGATCATTCCGAAGTTTGAAACCAGCATGGCGATCAGGTTTTTGATAAGAGAAAAGCTGAATTCCCAAAACCATGGCAAAGCCATCAGGAATGCAGGTAAAACTGCTGGGAGCCTTCACAGCAGAGGGCCAACTGGGAGTCTAGCAGAAGATGGGCTAACAGCAACAGCAAATGGGATCTGGGGCTCACATCAGTGAGCCAAGGTGATTGTAAAGAGATAAGGGGTCATTAGATCTCCCATTGAAATCTAGAAGGCAACATTCTCTGTATATTTACAAGTAACCACATACAAATGGGGAAGGGGCACTGTGGCATTCTGGATAGCTTTAAGATGGGTCATTTACGTCCTAACACACAACAGATTAAAATCCTTCAGCGTCAGCGCTCCACAGTGAATTCTCAGATCACTTTCCAGAGTGATCACTTGTATTTATATCTATTTAATAACACTTAGACAGTAACCTGTTGCTATATACAATACCAGCATGTATGCGTGTGCACTATGGCAGTGAGATGTGCCAGGCTTTGAAAGGGATGAATTCAGTTCATATACAAGCATTTATCCATCACATCTAGCAATAACACGCACAAAAAACATCAAGTACCTCGCTTGGGTCAAGATTTTCTTCTTTCAGATGTGCCCCAGTGTTTGCTTTATTTCTGAAGCAGAGTTAGCCAAGAAAGTCCTGACAATGGCCAGATATCATTGCTGCGTAGCCAAACTGAGAACTAATAACACATTTAGCCAAAAGCAGAAAGTTCAAGGATTCATCCTTAGCTGAAATCTTTTCAAGTATAAAACACTGCTTCAGATCTTTGCATGCAGTAGTATTCTGCCTTATTCAATAAGAAAAAAAGTATTACCAAGGAGAATCTTCTGAGAAGGATAAAATCAGCCACTTGCTCAGCTCTAGCTATTAGTAAAAAGTTGTTTAAGAGGAAGAGGTGGTTTGTGGAGATTTGCATTGGACAATAGACCCCAGGTTTTGTTTCTTTTAGCTCAAGAACACTGGAATCTTCAGTTAATACCATTAACATTGCCCAGGACACCAACACCAATTCTGGAAGTCTCTCAGGGATGAATGCCCACAGGTGAATGCTCCATCATAGTCTATATCCTGGCTTTTTGGAATAAATGGGATTTCCTCATCAGTGAAAGCCAGACATTTCCCACAATGGAAACTAGTTCAGATTCCAACACCACTGTTAAACTGTGACCATCACTCAGGTCATCCACTATTTAAAACACGTTTAGAAAACCATTGTTCATAGGTTTGCAAAGTATTGCAAAATGGAGACTACTCCATTTTATTTTATTTTGGCTTATGTTTTTAACAACAGGAAACCAAAGAGTCTCATTTTGCTGTACTTAAGCAGCAACTATCTTCCTACTCTGGGTCTGGATTAATACACATCCTTGTAAGAAAATAATTAGGTTCTTATGTGTGAGTCAAATGTCACATTATGAATAGTGCATGTCTGTGCAATGAAGAAATGCGACATATGAGTTCAGTCTTTTATCTACGTTCTCAGCCAAATCTTCTGGAAGTTACTTAATATGTGTGAACAACATAAACTGCAAGCAAATCTAGAGAGGGAATTTGGTCCCTGAAACACAGCTCATTAGGTCCTAGGGATTATCAAATCAGCCAGTTTGCTCTACCATTAGTCTCCCTTGAACAAAAGTAGTCTATTTGTGTCTTAAGTGTATGTCATAAATAATGGGATAATGTTCTGACAAAGTTGCAGACTGACAGGCAGCACGGCAAAGACATGATATAGGGCATAGTGCTGTTCTTGAGCTCCTATCAAGAAATATCAAATGACTTTAAAAAGATTTATTTCGCGAACAGCATATGAGATTTTTGTCAAAACAGAAAGCTAAATGAGATATTATAATAGTCCTGCTAGATAAGATCCCAATATATCTTCATCTATCCAATGCCTTATAAATTCCCATAAATCATGTCAATTTATCTTAAGAAATTCTTAAATGTCCTCAATATGCTGTAATGCTCAGTCAGAGAAGGGAAAAGGTGACTGTTTCCTAAACACCTATCTGAAAGCAAAACTATGTTTCTTTTCCAAATTCTCATTCAGAATAACATCTCACCTCAAAGTAATTGCTGTTATTCTCTCATCTGTTCCATGATCGTTCTACTCTCCTGCATTTTCTCTAAAGAGTATGTAAAAAAAAAAAGTTAGTCTAAAATGGCAAGTCTACTTTATGATGATTCTTCCAGTGAACTACTAGAAAGGACCTTTGCAAGCATTTAATCTTGATTGTCAAATTTGTCATCTGGAAACATAGCTCACCATAAGGAATGGCTAGAACAAACTTAACTGCAAATAATGTGCTGCCATTCTTTTGGTCATGTGAACATTCTGTTGCAAGACAGCCCACTGTTATGCACATTGACCCATTAACTTGATCGGGTTGCTTTGACTGCTACTCCAAGTATCTTACTAAAACTCATACAAACCTTACTGTATCTCTGTAATAGAGAAAATCTATTATTTTAACAGCACATACAGATTAAAACCCTAAAATCCATGTATACGTAAAGTGATAAAGGAAAATGTGACTATTGATACCTTCAGGATAATTAGAAGTGAAAGAAAATTAGCTTGCCAAGATTACTTTATGAGGAGCCTTTCTTATATTTTTCAAAATAAGATTTTATTATCTTTCTTTCTTGTTCCTGCAGCCTACAGCTACAATTCTGAGATGGCAGCATGATGAATTGTATTGTAAAGCATATTTAGGGACAGAAATCTAGTACACATAATGCGTTTGAACTCTGTAAGTAAGCAATAATGAAAAACATACAACCCTTCCAGGCAAAGAAAATCTATTTGTGATCCTTATTTACCACTCCAAAATCAAATGAAAGGATAAAATATGCCCATATAAAAGCACACTGACAAGCCATAACTACAGAAATCACTTCAGCATAATTTTTGAAGATTCTGCACGAGACCGGGATTATAAATAAGCATGTGTTTAATAGTCATTGGTATTTTTTTATGTTATTTTGAAATGTCAGATACACCCAATAGAAGCAGAATGGAAAAACATGATAACATCTGGTGGTGTTGGAAGCAATCATTTTCTTGAATACCACAATCAACATGCCTGAACACTCAGCATTTCTAACCTGTCTTCTCTGTTGAAACACTGAAATAATTCACAAATATGTAATGTAATTAGGTATTAGCAACATCCAAGTATGTTCACAATTGTATTTCCAACACTGACATGTATAGAAACATCCATCATACTCTGGCCCCATGCAAGGTTCTATTCAGAGAAAAGAGAAAAAAATGCTATCAACTTAAGTAAGACAAGATGTAATATGGACATGAAGAGAATAGCGCAGCCAAATGAGAGAAGCACTATGATAAACAGCTTTTATAGAATCACAAAATGTCCACAGTTAAAGGGGCAATGTATTCCATCCCTTGCTGCTGCACCTTTTTTTCTGTAGCCTATGCCTACGAAGAGGCATAACTCAATTTTTTAAGTAAAAAGCAGAGTTCTGTATTCTACTAATTTTTTGTCTCTGACAAAATAAGACATATTAACCAAGCAAGAATCCTGTGGATGGTTATGTTATGAATCACAGCTATAGCATACGTTTTGAGACAATCTAAAGAACAAGATGACACCTGACAGTCCTTTAAGAATCTAAGATTGTCCTTACATTGTTGATTGTCCCTTGCATAAATTTACTGTTCCATGGCAAACTTATTCCTTGCAGTAGCAGTTAGAAGCCAAAAGCATGAACATTCCCAAATATTTACAGAAGATTTGTTCTTCAGTTTCTGTTGGACTTTCCAGTTTTCCTGAGAATATAATGATCCATTATGTTACAAAGACTAGGCAATCACGTTTGCACTGTCTTTGCAAGACTGATGACTATTTCATGCTTGGAATGGTTGTTTTATGTAACTGACAATTGTATTGTTCAGAACTCAGGGAAACATATTCCCAGTACAAATCTAGTTACAGCAGATCCTGATCGATATCAGAAAGCATAAAACCAGTGGAGAGTATGACACGTAATCTTCAAAGAGACAATAAAGGCAATGCTGATTACAAATGTAACACTGGCCACAAGATAGCCCTGCTCCTTCAGATGAACTTTTTCCATATTATCTGTGTCAAATTTCAAGTGATCAATCATGGGACACAGGGTTTGTCAGCACTGCCAGGCTTGGTTCCCCCACTGTGTTTCCCTGCATGGAGTGAGGATGTCTAGAGCTGTGTGAGAACATCAGTCAAATATCTTGTGATGGGAAAAAAGGAATAATTTTGAAATATCATAACAAAATGAAAATGTTTCTGCTATTTCTTCTCCTCTATTTGGCTCTCATCTTGATAGCACGAAAGGCATTGATAACCTGCAGTTGAGAGCCACCAAAATGGTTAGACAGGGGCACATGAACTATGAGGAGAAACTGACAGGGTTCAGCTTTGTTCCGTGTGGTGAAAAAGAGGCTAAGGGGGAAAATCACTCGTGCAAAATGCTCCCTTATAAAAAGCTGATCGTGTAGTTGGGACAGAACCAGACTCTTCCCGAGGTGCCCAATCGCAGCAGAAGCAACAGCTACACTTGATAGAAAGGAAAATTCTGGCTAGACATCCCAAAAAATCACACTGAAGATGGTGCAGAGTGGCTGTGAAATCTCCAGCACTGAAGATATTTAGAATTCAAGGTACAAGGTCTCAAAAAATAGGATCTGACTTAGTGCTGCTTTGAGCAGGACTAAGAGGACTCAAGAAGAGAAAAAGCATATTCTTTCAGAGTTTTGCCAGAAGCCCAGTCACATTACACCAGTGGAGGCTTCAGTGTGTAGGGCCCAATTTCCTCAGGGGGAGTAAACATCAGCTGTGTCCACTGAAGTCTAAGAGAAATGTCCATTTTTATTACTGTGAGAAAATTAAAGGTAGGTCACCACAATTCAAAGACCAGGTTTTTAAATCTCTTGTAAGAAAGATACTGAAGGATAATTGCAGACACTATCCACTTAGGTATCTGAAAACTGTTGTTAAAGCTCCATAGAAAATCAGGCCCTCGTTCTTTTATGTGTCTCCTTTGTTAGTTACAAAGATCAGATTTCTTTTGCTATCCCACAGTGCTAATATGTGATGCTGTGTTTATTTTCCAGGTCAAGTAGTTTCATGCACTGGAAATTTAACTTTGAAGAAATAATATGAGGAAAAAAAAAAAAGATAATCTTAAATCTACCAAGTTTAAAGGGAAGAGAAAAAAGTTGTGTTCACATGATTAACTGTCATAAGCACAGTACATACCATCAGAGGTGCCAAAGCCCAACTTGAAAGGTTTTAAATGTTTCAAGCTGTGCAAGCATGCGTTTCTTCAAACAGGCAGAACTGATTATGATGATCACAGGCAGAATCTTAGTTAAACAGAGGATGTGCAATTTTTGTAAGTCGTTATACAGTGATTACTAACTATTGAAGTAAATGGCTCAAATGTTTATTAGCACTGAAGACTTTTTTTTTTCCCTTCTGTAACCCTGCAAATTAAAAAGAGTGTTGCAGGCAATGAAGAAAATATTTGTCATCATGAAAAGATATGCAATGAGTTTGGAGATAATCAAACTTGATCTGGTGTTCTAGATTTCAATAAGTTTGGTAAAATTTGGGATAGTTGTAATTCATGAATAACTCTTTTCTAACATTGAAGAGATTTTCTTTAGATTTCTTTGCCCCTTTATTACTTAAAACCCACACATTCTGTTAGCAGCAAGAAGCTGAATGAACACACCTGCTCCCCACTATTTCAGGAGATGCGCATACTCCTGTATTCTTGATATGTTATATCATAGAATCATAGAATTGCAAGGTTGGAAACGACCTGCAATGTCATCTAGTCCAACCACCCTCCCATTCCCAGTACCACAAGCTACTAAACCATATCTCGTAGCTCCTCATCCAGGCACCAATGAATGGACACAAAGAAGTAAAGGAAATCTTGAAAGTAAGGCTAGGGTCATGAAGTCCATATTATATCTTACTGCTCATGTTCTTTACTCTTAAAAAAATGTTACTCAACTGAACAATTCATGTTGCTCTCTCAGCTGGAGACACCTGAAAGAAGTCTGATTTTCAATAAATGGTGAGTTTTTACTCTTCTTTTTAAAATGTTGCTACCATTATCCTTCCAGAATACAGTCTACCATTCCAGTTGTGATTCACAAAACTGTCCGTTGTACTATGTTTAAATACACTGAAATAATGACATGTTCACAATGTCCTCATCACTATGTTCTTCATGTTTTCCAGGCAGGGTTTTCCAACTAGCAAGATTCAGAGTGCCTAGAATAAACCAAAACTATTTGCTACTTTTTGTTGTTGCTGTTTTTTTAGGTGGGGTGGAGGTGATGGGGAGAAATACAAGCAGATTTGATTCATTTGCAGTGACAAAACATCTTGATTCCTATGCCTGGCTCTGTGTCACAGTTTATTTTTTCTTCCATTTCATGATCCATTACATTAAATAGGATTGGTTACCAACAATAAAAGCATGGGGATTTTTTCTTTAAATCAAGCATTTCATAACAAACTGATGCACCCATTGGCAAGCGTCTCTCTTCCACTGTAAATACAGATACATACTCTTCTGTCTATTTGCACTCAGCTATTTCTCATATATACATAAACATTTGTACTCTTTATGAATATGTATCACTTTCTGCATGCATTATGCAGAAGGATAATATACAATTTCTGGTATATTGAGGTTGTCATTCTACAATATCTTTAAATTTGTAATGGAAAAAGCCAGATCCAATGGGAAATTTAAGAGGTTGATTAATACCAGAAAAAAGAATAAAAAAGATTGGAAACAGAGTAGATGCCTGAAAATCTTACTTGTTTCTACCTAAGGTCACTAATTTAATTTTCTCCTACCGTCCATGTGGTTTTTGTTTTTTAATTTCCAAGAATTCCTGACTGTTTATTCTATAGCAAACCAGTGGGATTTTAAGGCCATGGTATGTTGTGGGAAATGTCTCAGTAGTATGTGCTCTTTGTTAAAAGTTGCTGTGGATTTGCCTTTGTGCAATTGAATAAACACTAACTATCCCACTTTTAAAAGAGAGTGTAATCTGCACATCAATTAAAGCCAAATTTTTGCTTAATGGTTAAGACAGAACTATGTGTCATCCTCCCAGTATTCAGCAAAGAAGTGTTCATATCAAATTGCCAGCATAAATATATATATATATATATCTTCAAATAGATGTGTGAAGGCAGATGGCTTATTTATACAAGATTTTAATAAGAACAATGTTTTTCTAATAAAATCATGTGTGATTCATCCAACATGTCCAGCACAACAAAGGAAAGCAAGAAATGGGCTTTAGGCACACCAGCTCTGATTGTACACAGGGCTCCAGCGCCTGCCCAACGATGTGCTGCCTCCCAGCAGCACAGCTGGCTCACGGTGGAAAGCTGGGTCTGCAGCCCAGCACATGGGTAAATGATTGGAACCCTCCCCAGTCTTCTTCTCACCGCCTCCCTGCCCACTTCTAACAAACCTTTCATGCTACACACAGATGTAAACATGAAAGACCGCTGTTATAACAGAGGTGCTGCCGCTGGTAGATGTGTATCCCTGATCTCGGTCCAACTTCACTTGTCCTTCCTTGCCTCCTCCCACTGCTAATATTCCTCCCAGTCCTTTGCAGATGTTTTGTTATCATGCTACTGCATGGTTATTTTTCAAGTGGCTTCTTAGAGCAGATGTTCTACAGGCATGTGCTCCTTATCCTTCTGTTGACACTATTTCTCTTACAAAAGAAGTGTATTGCTGCTCTACTCTTAAAAGAAGAAAAAACAAAACCCAGGGCTTCAAATAAACAAACAAATCATTGGGGATTTAAAATACCTACTGATAATATTATGACATCCCTAATCAGCTTGGATGTTGTTGTTATTATTGCATGCTTTACAAAGCAGCTCTTTCAAAATATCTCTTACTCAGAACACTCTAGCCACCCTATTTAGTTGCAGTACAAATCCTTTAACACTTAGTAATAAAGGCTAAATGACAAATAAAACGTGGCATGCATACATTTAAACACACACAATTCCACTAGCAGATTTTGATTATTTGCTTTAGCAAAATAAAACAATCAACATTTGGTTTTATGCTAGCATGTGAATTAATGTGCAGTTCATACACTGGGGCATGCTCTTACTTGGACTCACGTCTTCCCAAGGGATGGAACACCCCTCCTTACAAAGACAGGCTGAGAGATCTGGGGCTGTTCACTCTGGAGAGGAGTTGGACTAGATGGTCTTTATAGGTCCCTTGCAACTCAAACGATTCTGTTTCTATGACCTTTCTGTTCCACCTTTAATACAGTGTTTCATTCTGGTTGCTAACATGGACAAGCAAGTGAGGAAAAATACATTACAGTTAAGTATCACTGGAGGTTGGATTTCAAAGAGAAATGTGCAGCAAAGTAGTCATCTGGAAATAAAACTGGGTTAGAGGCACCACCTGGGTGGAGAAAATAAACAAACATCACATAAATTTGGGAAAGAGTGGCCAGGTTTCCTGGTGGGTATAACCTGGAATTGTTCCATTAATTAAAACTTGGTTTCATAGGAGCTTTGCCAGTTAAAACCAGCTGAAGAGCTAAGCCCACAGCCCACAACTTTTGGCTTTGACCAAATTGCACAACCCGGAATGTACCCTTGATGTGGAAGCACAGCCTTGAAGAATGAGCACAAGAGTAGAAAATGACTCAAGCCACCTCATGCCTCTGCTCCAGTTGGCCTTTCTATACAATCAGCTTATTAAACAATACTTAAAAGTGCCTGATTCATCCTCTTTTATGCCAGTGAAATTGTTGGACCTAGACCAGAGTAAAACTGGAGCCACACACAGCTCAGCTAAGCCCAAGGATTTTGAAAGAGTTGAATTAGCTAATGCTTTTCCAATTCTTGTTAATGTAAAGCAGCAAATGTATCTCTCTTTCAGAGACTTACAGAAACATAGAAGTGGGGCTAAGGGAGAGCTGCAGTGTGACAATGACAGGCAATGAGGGATCATGGTAGTCTCTCCACCAGGATGCCTTCTGTAACTCAGACTTCTGCTCTGAAGCCCAGCTTCAGTCTCCTGAATATCATCAGTTTAGGGAAAAAGAATCCAACTTTTTCTGTTTACAGTCTCTCTGTCCTCAGTCTAACATCACTCCTCTCTCACTGTCCTACATACCACCAAAACATCTGGGCTGGTGGCCTGTGCCAGAACTCACACCAAGAAGTCCAATTGGTCAGATGTCCCCAAGGACAGGACATATGCCTCCTATCAGATATCTCCCCATCCCACTAATAGGTTTGCTACACTAAGAAGGTCTCAATACAATTGTTTAAAACCAAAAAGGGGGAAAAAAAGAAAAGAAAAGAAAAGAAAAGAAAAGAAAAGAAAAGAAAAGAAAAGAAAAGAAAAGAAAAGAAAAGAAAAGAAAAGAAAAGAAAAGAAAAGAAAAGAAAAGAAAAGAAAAGAAAAGAAAAGAAAAGAAAAGAAAAGAAAAGAAAAGAAAAGAAAAGAAAAGAAAAGAAAAGAAAAGAAAAGAAAAGAAAAGAAAAGAAAAGAAAAGAAAACCAGAAACATGAGAATGAAAGAGTAGGATGTAAGCCGTTTGGAAGCCAGGGTGATGAGAGAGAGGAAAAAGGGCTAAATATAGTTCTGTGTGTGCATGTGTGCATGGATATGTGCGTTTGCACACATGTACACACATACATAAGCTTGCCTCAAAATATTTAAGGTGGATTAGAAATTTCAAGGGCGAGTACAAAATATTACCAGAAAGCATAAAAGAAATAAAGTAGCTGACTTTGACCAAAAAAAAAAAAAAAAAAAAAAAAAAAGTGGAAAGTATTTTTGATTGGATTTCTACTAACTGTGGGAAAGCTACTAGGGGAAAAGTGGGAAATGTTTAAGCAACTGTTGGAAAGAGTGCAGTTGAAATTCTTCCCACTTCAATCTAAACCGGCAAAAGTGCAACATAGGCCATTGTGGTTAGGTATGGAATGAAATGTAAAGAGTTTTACAAGCAGAGAGCTGAAAGCTTTTAAAAAAGATAAACAAATCTGTGCAGAGGATTTGGAGGCACTGTATGTAAAAATAAGCAGAAGTAAGTTAAAGGATCAAATTAAAGGAGCAAATGAAATTACTGAATGCTAAACGACATAAATATTTCAGCTCACAACAATGGGCTCTTTAGACATATTCGCAGTAAAGGAAAAGGAAAATATAATAGTGGTCTCCTAAAAACACACACACACACACAAAAATGAGAAACAGAGACAAAGGAAATGGTCTAATAATAGTATAAAGAAGGAAGGGAAAAAACAAGGATTAAGTTACTGCTATTGATCTAGAGCCCAGCACTACAGAAATTGAAATGCATCTTTTTTCTCCATTAGGGACAGACCTTCAGTTGTGTCAGGTAGAGACAAAGACAGAAAATGCAGCACAAAGCTGTCACTTGGTTACCCTGTCCATAGCACTGGCTGTGAGGAGACATGTCTCAGGCTGCTAAGCATGGAAGAGGAGACACAAAGCTTCATTGGCTGCAGTGATGCTGGAGGTACCTCTCCGATATTTGTGAGTCACTGGGACTCAGCTATTTCTGACCTATTAGTAAATACAGCTCTGAGCTGAGGCCAGAGGGTAAGGTGCTATAAAACTATTCCAAAATACACTTTGGCATCCTTTTCTCCAAAGAAAACCCAAGGTAGCTCAGCTGCACTTACACTAACCTACTTATTTTACTTATATTTTGTGTCCATGAAAGGGAAAATGGGAATTTTAAAACAATATCAAATCTCAGGATAATGTAACAGACTGTGCAAAGCTATCAGTGACAATCAGATAGCCAGTGACCTATGATTTTTGGATGCAGAAAACTTACTTGCTTTATATTGCTTCCTTTCATACAGGCTTTCAAAGCAAGGAACATATGCGGAGGAGGATTTAGAGTAGAAGTAGGTTACTCCCCTCTGCATTATTGCATGGTTGCACTGTTTGTTGTCAAGAAGCCCTTGCATTGCTCTGGAGTAGATATACCAGTATTTTTTCTCCAAGCTCTTTCTCCCCATCTGGCTCCTCACTTGGTATGTGTTAAATTGATTTTCAATGATGATGAAAAACATTCAAGATGACCTAATAGATGTGTATAAAATAATGAAGGAAGTGATAATGATGTACATGATAAAACCTCTTCTCCCATCCAAGTTGTTCAACAGCCACAAAATGTGGCAGAAATGCTCATAACATAAAAGGAATAAAACCCATTAAGAACCTGTTTCAAGAAGAGTTATAAGCACCTGGAACAAATGGTCACACTGGGCAACAGAAAACAAATTGTAGTAGGAATTTAAGTGATTTTGCACTGTTAAAAAAAAAAAAAAAAAAAAAAAAAAAGAAGAAGAAGAAACACAGGAAAGCAGGAATGAGATAAAACAAGAGAATAGAAAAGACACTTGAATACATCCTTGTGCAAGCTGCATGGGGAATAAAAGTGACTGTGAAAGAGCAACTGTTTATTATTATGAATTATCATTTATTTGCATGAAGCCAAATGTAAATGTAGCCAAAGCCAGATACTTACTGTGGAATTGTAAGTACATGCTTGCTTACATGCTTTACAAGAACAAATCCTGCTTTCTTACCTTGAGCAGTGACTGTTCAAGATGATGGCACTGACATATTATGCTTGACCACTCATGAGGTATGCCAAACTTTCAGAGATTAAGACCACTGTTACTAAGAATATTTAAAAATATTCTGCTGCTTAAAAAAAAATCCTCCTGGCCTCTCAAACTGATTTCATAGAATCATAGAATGGCTTTGCATGTAAGGATCAAGGATCATCAAGCTCCAACCCCCATGCTGCAGGCAGGGCTGCCAATCTCCATATCTAATATGGGGCCCCCCAGGGCCCCATACAACCTGGCTTTGAACACCCCCAGGGATGGGATTTATTCCTTTTAAACTCTGATTTGAACCTGAATTCCAAATCTAAAACCCTTTTTTCCCCCAAAATCTGAAATTTGGACTCTTCCCCAGTAACTGACTCTTAACTTTGATGCCGTAACAATTTACACTTGCTAAATGTGTGGGTCTCTGTTTATTCCCTATAGACTGAGCAGAAAAAAATAATTCATATACCCTATGCCTATGTATGTTTTGAGACAGCTTTTGAAAGTAATATTAAATAAGCAATATTGTTAAAAGTAGGGAAGTAAATTCAGTTTCCTTTTGAATAGCTCCACTCTCAGTTCTGTTAATTGTTGCCCTGAGGCAAAATTCTCACGTGTACAGATAATACTACCCAAAACATACTGGATGACAACCCTCTGTTTATACACAGGACATCCCTCAGTCCAAGTTTCTCTTCTCAGCCCTCACAAGCTACTTTTCATGTTGTTCTTGACAGATTGTGCCTCATGGCAAGAAGTAAGGTGTTTTCCTGCTATGTTGCTTGGACAACTGCTGGTTACTGCCAACTATAGACATAGGTTTTTGTGATGTCACAGCCCCATGTCCCACATCCAGACCAGCATTGTGAATGCTGTCACTCCTCATTGCCCTTGCACTATCTTAGGAACCTGTCACCAAGAAGCTGCATCTCATTACTGGATAGTGCTGAGCCATGGTCATAGGCAATGATTAGTTCAATGAATTTGGCATGCAGAAATATATTGAAATTGCATTATTCCAGTGAAAATACCCAGATGCCCTTAGGAAATAAATATAATGACATTAGTCAAAAGTAAAAAGGAGAAAAGAAGATTCAGTAAGAATTTCAAAAGGAGGAAACAGTTTGAAACCACAGCTTTTATATATCAGAACCAGCTTGGTAAATCAGACCCTTTCGTAGTTTTATCTAACACTGACACATGGGTGATGTGTGCAGTGCAGGTCTCCTGTCCTGCTAAAATATTACCACAGGACTTCATTTGTTGAAGCAAGAGAATCTGATTCAAAAATTAAAAGTTTTGATAGATGCTTTCTATGCCACCACAAAACAAAAATGTACCAAAAGAACTTATACTTGTATGCCCCCTAAATAAGATGAAAATTTAAGGCATATACAGTTTGGCTCACTCCCTCATTTCCTGGCTTTTTGGTAAGGCATTGAGACTTTTGGGCATAACTCAGTTTTCCTGCTTCTTCCTTAATAAAATATAGTAATAAAATATAGTAATACTGGAAGATGCAGTAGATTCACAAACCCTATCCTCATCTACCAAAAGAATGAAAGGTTTTTGTAGAACTCAGTGTCTAATCCCATGATTCTACACCATTGTCAAAAAGACTCTACTATTAAACCACCATTCAAAAGACTCAGTGTGGCCTTTTGGTGGAGTTTTGGATCCTACATAAAAGTGAAATTCAGAACTACAAATGATAATTTGTTGCAAAAAAAAAAAAATCAGCAATACAAGTTTTCCTGAGGAGCCCTGAATAGTAGGACATAGGCCTTATAGAATAGCAGTAACCAGAACAGACAGACATAAAAAAAGAATTTCACCCCTACTTCCCCATTCACCCTTCACCCCATTCTGTAGACTCTTATTTGATGTTTTAATTAAAACGAGTAAAATTCTGCGTTCGTAAGCAATGGCAGCAGGTACAGAACAATATCATGCATTTTGAGATTCCAGCTATATATCTGTTAGAAATCCATTTGAGTACAACACAATCTTAGCTCTGTACTCTGTACTTTACTGAGATAATAAAATCTGTGTGAGGGGAGTTAGTGCTTCCAGCACCTTTCTGCAGAAACCTCTCATGGTCCGTTCTATATGCAAGAATGTGAGGTTCCTTTTAAAACTATGATTTCTGTATTCAGTCAGTAGAACTAAGCTCATATATGATCTTAGGGAACAAAAGAAAAGGAATGTGATACTGTAACAGAGGTACTTATTTTCAATTTTGCATTGCTATGAAGTCCTATCTTCTCAAGTTCACTGCTGGTAACATCAACTGAAGTCAGATAAAACAGGACAAGTCATTCTTTTACTGCAACTTTGGCCCGGCTTACAAGATCATTTCAACATACACAATTCCTTCCTAGCCCTTCTGAGATAATTGTTCAGTTCAATTGTGTGATTAAAAAAAAAAAAACATCTTACAGTTCAAGGACCACTTCTCTACACTTTTAAAGTAATCAGAATAATTATCTTTGATAAAAATATAAGGGCTCAAAACCTGCAGCATCTCTTTAAGTAAAACATGAGAACAATTTTCACTGTAAGAAAATAAACAAAGGCATTATTTGTACATATAAAATACAACAGAAAATCAAGTTGCTCAAGTCTTGCCTACACAGTTGTACCTACATGTATAGCTGACACATGCTTTCATCATGTTATGGACTTACTTCAGTACCTTCTCATTCTGTGTATCTGAAAGCCACAGTGTCACTCTTTTTAACCATTATATCATCATTTTTGCAGTTGGACCAGATTATCTTTAAAGTCTTTTCCAACCTGAAAAATTCTATGATTCTATGATTAGTAACAAGAGATTAACTCAGATGCTATATATCTAAACTGCTGTTTGAGCATTTCAAAATTGATATTTGCTTGTTCAAGATCTTATTGCAACAATTTCAGATGAGGATCTTCAGTATAAAATACTGATTTCATTCGTTATAATACCAGACCATGACAGAAATCTCCCACTTAAATCTATGCTGAACTTTGGTTTACCTTGAACAGAATTTAAATAGCAATGTCTTCTGTTTCCAGAGTATCGCCAATTAATAAATGCATTCATTTGAAAAAACTTCACCTCAAGTTCTTCTAGGTCCACCTTTTAAATAAAGGCCTATTTTCTCTTCCTGACATAATTTGCAGCAAAGACAGATAGATTGTGTGCAGAGTTTATTACGAGATCGATCAAGATAATTGAGGTATAATTTTCTCAGTGATTTCTGTCATCATTTTTAAAGGCAGGGATGATTATGTTTCTCTTTCACCCATCTGGGAAAACACACAGTGTTCTCATGTAATTTGAACATTTCAGCAAGGATGTGAGACCATCTTTTTGGATGTAACTAATAGCTCTGCCATTAGGCCATCCTCTCCTGAGACTTCATTTTTCTTATTAATAATCATCAACACTATCTCTTGTTCAGAAAAAAAAAACCCAGCCACACCTAAGACTTTTCCTCACTGGCATAACAGCCAATTTCACATTTAAAGTGTGGCTTATGGTTATTACAATTCACATGCGTCCTATTAAAATCTCCACAGAGAACCCCATTTTTTTTTTCTCTCCAGTTTTTTTAAGAATTAAGTTTAATTTAAGCTACTCTTTTAAGTTACTCTTTTTTTTTTTTTTTTTAGGGCTATTTCAAAACTAAACACCAAATTCCTAATTTTGCTCCAGTAACCACATGAAATGTTTAATTACACCAATTTTTCCATGCCATAATTTAAGTGAATTATTCTTAATTACATCTAACCTTTCAGTAGAACAAGATCATGACTGTCTGCTTTGTTCTTTTCCTCTTGTTTGTTGTTGTTGTTTGTTTTGTTTTGTTTTGTTTTGTTTTGTTTTCTCTATGTACTACTCTGTTTTGGTAACTGTGATATCCTTTATCACAAAAAGCATTTCTTTTCTGAAATAAAATTTCTTTGGTCCAATATTAGATAAACTTCTGGATCTGTGATGGTAATGCTCAGTTTTACTGTGATCACCTATTTTTCAATTCACTGTAACCATCAGTACTCTACTCAATTACTTTCACCTCTTAACACCTGAAAAGGGGTAAGGCTTCAAGTTAAAGTTTTTGCCTCTGCTTATTATTAAGATAAAACCAAGATATCAAATAGATTAACAACACATCCATGACTGTATATTATGTATAAGACATGTGATCTCCAAGGATGTTTGTGACATAAACACATTTAAGCTTCAAGGTCCATCTCTAAGCACCTATGTCCACATTAAATGTCCACATTCTTTGCATTGTAAAAATATACAATTAATTTCTGATGTATCTTCTGCACCAAATCCAGTCATTTTAAAAACATTATAAAATGCAGCTACTTGCTCTGCATTTAACTTAGAGTAATAATAATAATAAACTTATTCCATTACAGCTTAGTATTTGGCAAGATTTTTTCTGTGCTACTAACAATGCATTGGACCTAACATAATTCCTGAAAATTATTACAAAACTTAAAAACAAAATAAATTGTAAACTTTGTAAATTTATATCATAATGGTTAGTTAAGCAGCACTTTCTTCAGAACTGCCAAAATCTATTTTTAAATGAACTATATATTATTCATTATCTATATGGAAAGTTCAAAGCTCTTTAGAATTTTACCCAAGAGTTTGCATGATCTGACTGGCAGTGAAATAAATATGATGGGTGGTCTGTTTAAGGCACCTATCCGAATCTAATCACATCACATTTCAATAGCATCAACATTTGAAAACACTATAGCTGTTGTATCAACAAAAGTGCATGGGAATATCTCCAAAGCAGATGGCAACTAGCACATCACAAAAACATGCAGATTCCCAAGCCAATTTGTAGAGCAAAACAGCATTTACCACAGAGCAAAGGAAAGAATAATTAGCATATTCAAAAGTTCAGAACACCCAACATCACATGGTTTATGCTAGGAACCATGAAAAGTATTTACCATCACGTAATACTGTCTTTCATTTGGAAAGGACTCAATTCAAGCAGGGTTCAGTCAACTAAGTAATTCCTTTTGACTGCAAAGAAATACGAATCTGTTTGAAAATAGTGGCTAAATTTTGCATAATGGGAAGTATAGGAACTCAGGCAAGGATCTTCTTAATCCAAACAGCTAAGTAGTTTGGAGTCAACTCCTCCAAAGGGATACAGTTCTAATGACTGAATTAGAGTCCTGAGAGACACCATTTCCATGATCTGCTAATAATGGTGTTACAGTTGGAAAGACTAGTGAGGTGGAATGGTGGGTGATACAAGAGCGCAATGGCAAAAGGGGCAAACAGGGAAAAAATGCTCACCTGTCTCTGAAGATCTAGGCTTGCAGGGAAAAACTCCACAACTTCTACCTTCTGTAGAGAAGAATCAGTGTTCCTCTTGACCACAGAAAAAGCCTAGTGTCACTGACTCAGAAACAGATATCTACACTGTTAAATTCCAACTAAATAAACTAGTAAAGAACTACCACATTTTTATTATCCTTACCTGGCAGAAAAAAAATAGTACATCCAGAATTTACTAGCAGAGATTACACAACATAGTACTGAGATATAATTACTTGAAGAAAAATAAATAGGCTATAATTTAATAGACGTACATATGATGTTCACTATCCACATTGCCTTTACATTCAGTCACAAATTTCCATGTATGAAAAATGTATTGATGAATCATAACACTTATACCATATCTGGTCTATGAAGAAAAAAATACACCTCCATGCTTTATCTTCAGTCATTACAAATGTTAACTTAAAAGCTCAGAGGATGATATTACACCTCTCAACTTACCTCAGTGTTAATATTATATGTGTATGCACGTACAAACACGTTGGGCAATCTTTTGAAAGAATGCGGTGAGCTGACATTAAAATAATTTAAAATAAAAATACACTCCATCTAGAGAAATAGGGTATCCATCAATACCCTGCCTGAAATTGGAACTATGTATCTTTAGGATTCCTTCAGATTTCCAATGTTCCAGGTATCTTGGATCAGATAGCACCAAATTGTACTGGAAACTTGAACAAGATATTTGCTTTCCCCAATGAAACACCATCAATTTAGACCAATATAAACCTGGCAGAATTATGCCTCTATAAGCTTCTCACCATGATGTGGTGCTGTAAGCTGAAAAACGGAGATAATAAGTGTTGAAAAATGCAAAATGCTGCTTTATGGCATCACATAAATTGGCACAAAAAAAACTGCTTGCGCCTACATCCCTACAGTTTTGACAAATACATATCAAAATTTGGAAGCTGTAAGAACAAAGTCCCACTGACACAAAAGCAGGAGGAAAGAAACAAATAGGTCCGTTAGCGAATTCTATATTATAAGTGTTCTGAGTTAATAAAGATTTGCATATTTTATTTGCTGAGGTTTAGAAAGAGTAAATTAACCAAAAAACAATGAAAATGTGAACACAGGTAATTTCCACAGACAGAGAAAGGTGGTTTCTACCATTTCCATATTCTAATGCCGTGACAACATTGTGAGCCCGAAAGACTCTCTTGATTGGTCCAATTTAGCTGTGGGTCAACCAGAGGATTATTCCAGATTGATAGTAATATAACCAAAACCAGATTTTAGCATTAAGAAAGCTAATTTAGATTTTGTCATGACTGTATAAAGACTTGCCAATATATTTATATGAGCAGAGCCTTCTTTCAGAATTCCAGTTTATACTGGCAAATGTACTCCACATTGACATGAGATACTTTGGTTGGACAGATTGCATTTCTGTAGAGAAAATGAGAGGGACTGCTAGTACAGCTATGTTATTTGAGAGCGCAATATGTTTAACACTCCCAGTTCCCATACCCTTGAACACAGAATGGGGCAGCATAGATCTGGGCACACTCATTTATGAAATCCCATGCAATAACCAGAATTCGCAATCCTAAGTCAGAACTCAAATAAATAAATAAATAAATAAATAAATAAAAATTATGGGAGTTTAAAAACAGGAGTCTTGGGGACTTTTTCATGTGTGTCTGGAGTTTAGATTCATGTTTTCAAAGCTTTTTCCTCTACTCAAGATATTTTTTGTTCTTTTAAAGAAATAAGAACCTGTGGTTCACACTTATTAACGTATATGTAAGAAATAGTTTTCAAAAGAAATACCAAAGCACACAATGAAATCACAAGGAGTAACAAAGGATCTTTCATTCTGAGATCAGAAATTTTTCTGAAGATTGGGATAATATTGTGCTCCCAGGACCTCCGTTATTCCACACTGAAACTCCAATGGATCCAAAGCATCTCAAATTACTCCAAAAAGCCCTCAACTCACATCTTGCTGCCAAGGTTAGTTCAGTACCCAGGGCAAGCATTTCTGGAGTACTGTATGGTGCATAACACAGCTCTGCCAGCAGCAGTCAAGTCAATATAAAACCAGCCATACCAGCTAGTAGCTCTAATCAGTAACATATTAAAGAAAAGGCAGATACCACCAGTCTCTGCATTAATAGAAAGCAGCTTTGCTGTTTGCTGAGAATTCTGTTAATGTGTTTTTGGTGAGCTCCGAGCATGTCTGTGAGATTCCTGGGGGAATTCTGCTTGAGGAACATCCCTTCAGGCTCCAGCAGGCTATAAGCTGAACAAGATGGATGAAGGCACTTGCCTGAGAGATGGCTCAGATGCAGCAGTTGTGTGGACATCCAAGTGACTCAGAAGCAGCAAACCCACTGCAAAGAACGAGCAGAAGAAACACACTGGCCCCAGTGACATAGCCAAGACTGGATTTGTTTTGGCAGAGTGTTGGCGAGCTGCAGACTCCAATCTCTAAAGAGGAGAACTGCCTCCTGTTGTCCCTGGGACTGTGCCCTCGTTTGTTTTTAACTAATTGGATGGCATGCAGTAAATATCTGGCTTCTGCTAGAAAAATTATCTCACAAGACCCCAAATGCTAATTATCTATTGGGCCAAAAAGAACAAGATTTGTTTATTTATCACTTGTTTACCTTGCTGTGGTAACTAGCAACGTTGGATCAAGATCCCATTGTGCCAGAGAGTGTTCAGTTGCTGAACACAACTTGCTTTTTTCTTTGTGGATTGATTTCCTCCCCTATCTGCACGGTAAATAGCATCTGTATTCACAAGAAAAGAGATATAGTTTAGACAAATAATTTTTTTCCTAGTAAGGAATGGGAGAACAAGGTACCAAAATATATTTCTCATTGGACAGAAAATAAAAACAAAACCTCTTAAAATCCATATATTTTGAATGTTGAAAATTTTTCAAAGAATCAAACTTTTTATTATATATATAAATATATAGTATAAATATATACAGTATATATATATATATTTATATATTATATATATATTATATATTTATATATATATAATATTATATTATATATTATATATATAATATATATACAGTATTAATACATACGGGTTTTTTTGTTTGTTTGGCTTGATGAGGGCATGAAGGTTAGCAGAGAACTCTTGGAAGAAATTGTTAATATCACCTATGGAAAGGTGGAGACTTCAAGAGGAGACCTAAAAATAAAACGTGCCACATAACTTTAGTGTAAAAATATTGCACAGATCCAAATATTTGATGTATTTTATTTTCTGCTTGTTTGTAGCCATCTACTTCTACCTCAATCCAAAACAGCTATTAAAAAAACCTGCAGTAATCGGAGAATACCTAAAAACTGTTTTTCCATGTGGGATTCAAGGGCATTAATTCTGCATTATAAGCAGTGTTTCTGGATATGTACACATGCTGTACATAAAAATAACTGCAACATACTGCTTTCAGCTAAAGTTAATCTTGAAGTGCAAAACCATTTTAAATGAGAAAAATATCAAAACAGTTGCAAGTAAATTACACTCTTGTGGTTTCTTCTGAATACAGTCAGTATGAGAGAACAGTCTGAACAGAGAGCACTGTGAGCAACAGCCTTTCATAAGGCAGAAAACAGTTCACACTTAACAGCTACTTTCTTTAGAAAACTTAAAAGTATCTCACTCATATTTCAATTTTTATGTAGTATTTAAATCAAAAATTTAATCCATTTATTTCTCTGAGGCCAGGAAAATTTTAAAGAGAGAAGCAATTGCAACAGAATATGCTTTTAAGGGTGTGAGTAGACAGCTTACTGAGATTGTGAAATATAATAAATTCCTTTTGGTGATGTTCTGTGTCAGCAGTGAAAGACTTGTAAAAAAAATATGAGCATCAGAAGTTTAGCAGATGCCAGTTTAAAAAAAATGGCAAGCTATTTTCATATTGCCTGTAATTTTCTAAAGCTATTAACATATTGTTAATTCATTCACAATAGTACTTCCAGTTTTAGCAGCAGCTGTGAGTTTCATGGGTTATGTCTGACTGCTTTGTATGCTTCACGTGATTAGCCCAGAGAAAGAGCTATAGCACTTTCCTAAACCATACTCCAAGCATATTCCCACCTTCTCCTCCTCTCCAGGGTGGAGGGAGGAACTGATGACAGAGATGACAGTCTGGCAACAGAATACTCTCAGAATTAAAAATAATCTCCTGACAATATCTGAGCATTTGATTCAGCTCTATCATAGTTAGATAGAAAGTGCTGTGGTTATCTGTCTGGTTTTTTTTTGTTGTTGTTGTTGTTTTTAAGTACCACTGAAGTATTTTCAAATACCCTTGAACTTTAATATCATTAATAAGATTTAAAAATCCCACAGAATTGATTTGTCTCTGGGATAATCCATAATTCAGCTCTTTCCCATTCATGCCTTTGCACAGCTCTCATGTTCTCTGTCTACACAGTTGGATACTTTGTCTTCAGTTTTTTAAAAACACTGACCTTGTCCCTCCATATAGAGAAAGACAAAGGACCCTCTGCTTGTTTTCTCATAGAAAAGAAAGAATAAACTTTACAACTTGATGTTTTCTCTTAAAAAGAAAAAACAACAACAAACATAATTCCTAAATTCTAGAAACCTATTTTCACACGGTCTGATACTTTATCCTTTGTGTTTTTCCTGGCATCAAGCCTTGTTTACTGGCATTAAGAAACATTGTACCACCAAGCTTCCAACTTATCAGTGCTGAGAATGACAAGCCATAGCTTTAAAATGACATGACGATGGCCTGCTGTCAAAAATGTGCAAAATAATTTGTCCAAAGCCACCCGTCACTGTTGTACATTTGTTCAGTCATCCTTCGTGTAACTATAATGCTCATGAAAAATGACACATATTAAATTATACAAATAAGTCTGATTAAGATATTAGATATGTCCTATAATCATGATAAAACATTTTTGCTAAACCCTTTTAGCCTTGATGTCTGAGATAGCACAATCACTTTGGTATACTGAAAGTCAAATCTCTTCGCTACCAGGCAGTGGCAATAGTGACTGACATGGAGAAATGGTTTTGCTGAGATTTTGTGTTCTTGAGTTGGACAAATGGGATCGTAGAAAACGTTGGATCTTTCATCCCTTCGCACCACGTAATGTTCTCATTTTCCACAAATATCAGATTTTATTTTTTTTCTCTATTTACTTCACAAACCAGCTGCACAATTCTTCTAGGTACATTTAAAAGACAGCTGCACACATTTTGAAGGGGGTATCATAACGTGTTTTTTGTCACTTCAGGTTTAATCAGCTTTCATAACATAGATATATAGGAAAATAGTAGTCAGGACAGTAACTTGAACAGAAATACAAGCACAGCACGCTCTTCATATTACACACACACCAATGCTTCATCTACTTAACCCACAGGCCATTCTTAAGGTAATAACATGCTACCTCAAGAGGCTAAGGTTTCATTACATTTTTAAGGACTAACAGGTGTGCCCTTAAAGCTTGCCAAAATACTTCATGATGAACTGCAAAGCTAATCTGTAAACTTGCTGCTCACCCCCTGGATCACACTGCACCTGGCTAGTGAAATAGCAATAATGGAACTTATGCTTGGTCATCCTTATTCCAGTACTGCAGACCTCAAAGCACTGAGGCAGATGGTTAATCTACACATTGCTAGAAATAAACCTTACGGCTTCGATGAAAGTGTGTGTTAAGATGTTTCTAAAAAGTTAATATAAAAGTGAAAATTCCTACTCTTTAATGCTATATAGCAACTCAATACATTCTACCCAGGGCCACTATGCTCAGAAATTAATTAAGGTCAGATAATTTCTTTTGGGTATGTTTCACGCTGGCCCTTCCAGGCCCCTCACTTTCTGAAAGTGCAAAAGAGCCATCAAAGAGTCCCATGCCACCTGCTTGCCTTCTGCTCATTTGCCAGTGGGCCTTTACTCTTTAAAAAATGCACCTGGTGAGGCTGAAGCTTAATCACCTTTCCAAACGTCTATGGCTACATAAAAGGGACAGCCCCCAGTCCTCTTGCTTTTTGATCCCTCATTTGTCCACCATATGGCATTTCTAAATATAGGGTCTGGTCTGTGCAGATATACTATTTTCTATAAATAGACTGCAGCACTGGAGTATGGAATTAAAAGTGAGGACTTCAGAGTCAGCTCTAATCAGAACAGCGTGGTGAGAGTTTTACTTGCTCTACTGAAAAACAAACAAAAAAAAAATACAAGGAAGGTTTACACCGCCTATGGAAACCTCATTTTAAAACTGACAGCGCTATTTGAGAAGATGAAGAAATACACGCAGGGGGACGCGAACAGCAAAAAACAACACCCTAGCCGTGCCGCAGTTCCTCTCTTTGCGCTGGATAGACGAGCGCAGCCCTGCTCGCCCGGGGCCGGCCCTGCGCCGGCGCGATGGGTGCGCTGTGGGCTGGGCGAGGGCGGGCAGTGACGGGCATGGCGGCGCTGCGGAGGAGCGTGGTGTCCCCCGCTGGCCGGCACACCGCCTCCCTCATCTTCCTGCACGGCTCAGGTGCTCAGGCTGCTCAGGGCCGGGGCGCGGGGCAGGGTTTCGCTGCCTGTTGGGAAGGGCGGGGAGAGCCGCCCTCTGCAGCGGGGCTCTGCTGGGAGCGTGGCGGCCGTCTCCGGCGGGGCAGCTGCCAGGCACGGCGGGGCTAAGAGGAAGGAAATCCGGCTTCGGGTGCCTCATGCCTCGCGGCTTTAGCTTCTCTTTCCCGTTCCTGGAGCCAGCGTGGGGCTTACCCCGGGTGGGGGTGGGCTTCGTGTATGAGCTTTCCAAATTTCCCATTTGTCTGGGTCACTTGTGGTGTGCGGTTCTGTCCTATACCTGCTCGGCTCACTTTGCCTGTAAGCTGTGCTCCCGTTAGTTTGATACTCTGTTATTTCTGAGAGTTGCTGCCTGTGAAGGATGATTTTCGTAATTAAAATGTTTCTTGGAGTTTCTAGGATCAGACTGGCAAAGTACCGGTACCTTTCTCTGCAGGAAAGGACCTGATGGTACTGGTGGATGGCAGGCTGGGCATGAGCCAGCAATGTGCCCTTTGCAGCCCAGAGAGCCAACCTGGTGGGACCTCACCTGGTGTACTCGGTCCAGGTGTGCAGTTCTCAGTATAGGAGAGACATGGACCTGTTGGAGCACGTCCAAGGAAAAGCCACAAAAATGATCCCAGGTGTGGGATACCTCCCCTACAAGGACAGGCTGAGAAGGCTGGGTCTGTTCAACCTGGAGAAGAGAAGGCTCCAGGAGACCTGAGAGCAGCCTTTCACTATCTAAAGGGGGCCTGTAAGAAAGAAAGGGATAGACTCTTTAGTAGGGTCTGTTATAACAGGATGAGAGGAAATGGATTTTGGAAACTAAAAGCGATTGGATATAAGGAAGAAGTTTTTAACAGTTGGGATGGTAAGAGAATAAAACAGTGCAGAGGTGGATGCCTTGTCCCTGAAGACGTCCAGTGTCAGACTGGATGGGGCTCTGAGCACCCTGATCGAGCTGTAAGTGTCCCTGTTAATTATGGGGGCTTGGACTAGATGGCCTTTAAGGGTCCCTTCCAACACAAATGATTCTATGATTCTTTTAGGAGTGTGTTAATAGGCTGTGTAAGGCACCTGCTGGAAGATTCCAGCCTGTGCAGGTGGGCATTCTGGCCATTACAGAAGGCCTTCAGCAAGTGGTCCAAGGGCAAGAGGAGAGAGTTCATTCTGAAGGTTAATATAAGTAACAGCCACAAAGTCCATGTGAACTTAAAAAAAAAAAAAAAAAAAAAAAAAAAAAAAAAAAGATCATAGGTCTTTATTGCATCAAGGACTTGCACTCTGTTCTGCTGAGTAATTTTCACATGATGACATGCTTAACTCCTTCAGTCTTACTGTAGGCTTTGTTTTTTTAGGTGATATAGATGCTTGTTTGATGTGTTGTTTTTTTTTAATAGTTTAATTGCATTTTTCTAAAATGCTGGAAGTTTAAAAACAAAAAAATGAAAGAGAGTTGCTAAGGTGTGTTCAGCCCTCTTGTTGATGCTAATGTTTTAATGCTCAAGGAAATAATTTCCTCTCACGTTGGAGGAGGAAGGGAAGATTATGGTTAGAAGTTGGTTCCACATGTGGTCAAAGCACTCCACAATTTTTCATTTTTAATATGATTTCAGTCATAAAGTTTGCAAGGGGTAAGTATGAGGGTGCTTTTATTTGGTTTTGTTTAGCAATTCCGCAGGATAGAATTTAAAACAGAAGTAGCCACAGTGCCACTGCTGTGGGCTGATGTATAAAACTGAATTGGTACCTTCTATACAGCGCTTGTGATGGGAAGTGGCAGTCGAATGGCACGAATCCATTTTGTTAATAATACTTGCTGCAGCCAAAATATGACTAGTGGAGAATGTAAATACAAAATGGTATGGGAGAAAAAAAAAAAGCTAGAAAATTTCAGGTATTATACATCCAATTTCAAATGGGGGATCTGTTTGGTAGCTCAGCAAAGAAAGCAAATGGTTGTAAATCAAACTTTAAATTATTATACATTTGATCAACTTAAGTTTACAACTTTATGTAACAAATACTAAAAGAAAATCTGAAAATGAAAGATATATTTTAAAGGAAAACAATTTGTTTTACTTCAAGAGGGGAAGAAAGACAGTATTGCTGCCATCAGTTTATTTCACTTTTGGAAACAGAGTTGACTGCCTCTTAGTTGACTGTTTGCCTCTTTGGTCAGAAGGATAAACAGTGCTGAAATCTAAGAATATCTTTAAAGAGAAACATTTTGGCATGCTGTTGTGTTTTATTTGGTGTCACTGTGGTTTTCTTTATCTCTCCTCCTTTCTGTTCTTAGCAAATCAAAATTTTTCACCCATGCATAGAAGTACTTGCAGGTTGCATAGCATTTGGACCAGGGGAGCTCTTAGTGTACAGTAAGCCATTGTCAAATTAATGAGTTTTGCATCTACCTTACATTGGCAAACCAGCTTCAAGAACTGTAGATGCTTCTACTCATGTTGGCAAAAACCTTACAACTCATGTAAGGAAAATGCTAAGGAACTGAAGTGTTCTGAAGCATCGAGTTGAAGATGTAACTTTGACTTTTAAAATAGCACAATAATGTGTTGGTTTAGGGACCCCGTTGTTTATTCGCCACTTGGGATATTTAGCTCAGAACTTCATGGTTTTGCTATGTGCTCAACAGAAAAACAAAAAGCTGGATTTGGATCGTTCTTGTTTTCTATTGTTAATTTTAAAATGCACTGGCTTTAAATACAGTGAAGTCTCTAAATTTTCTGTGAATGGTAAAGCAAGATAAAAACCTTGTCTATTGGGGAATTATAAGTAGTGTACCAGTAAGTTGTTATATTCATGTGTCATTGTTCTGAAGAACTCATGTAAAAGGACAGAAAGTGTGCATTGGGACAGTTTATCTTGTGGCTTGGTCACTATATGGAATAAAGCAAGTTTTAAAGTCAACCTAACCAGTCTGAAATACAGCAATAGAGAAGGCTCTTAATTCAGATTAGTGATCTGAGATGAGAATATGAAGGAATCTTTGACTTCAGCCAAGAATGAAATAATATGGCATGAGTGGCAGAAGTGAGATTCCAGGTTGCTGAATCCTGGCTGAATTTTTAGGTTGGAAATTACTACAGATTGTTACCGTCTCCTAGAAACCATATTCTTTGAGCTGGGTTACTCAGTCTTTACTAGAGACCTCTGTGTGCATGCAATTTGAGGCAGGTGACAGGTTATATTTGAAGCTACTGGTACAGCAAAGATGAGGACTGGAAAGAGTATTTGCTTGAAAGGAACACGTGCTGCATTTGAATTCATTCTATATATCTGTTCATAGCCCTTCTATTTGTAGGGACTTTGGCTAAAAGCTAGGTTTGGATAGTTAATAGTAAACCATACAGTAGAGCTCAGCCAGTGTTCAAATAGACCATTAATGGATTAATGGATTAATGGTTTTGAGGAGCCTGACAGATATTTGAATTAAAACTCGAACACATTTACAGAAAGTTGGGGGTGTTTGACTGACAGTTTCCTTAAAGCCTATGTATAACATTAGCATAGTAAAATGTGAATTTTACTCATTATTGCTTGACTATGTTTTGAAGTGGGTTAGTGTAAAATGCTGTTCCCTTTAAAAGAGAAAGTCACACTTTACTACAGCAGGTTTTCTAACTCACTTTTAAAATATCCACTGGTATTTTATTTTTTTTTTTGCTATCAGCAATTAAGTTTCAAATAAGATGTCAGGAGGTATTCAGCTGCTGGATGTAGTAAAGTATTTATTGAACTTATGCTGTGGAGCTTCCTGAGGAGTCTGTGTCTAGGAGTATTTGAGTTCATCTTCAGTTTAAAGGTGACTGATGTTATTAAAGGTTATTTTCTGTAGGAGTTTGGAGAATTAACTTTGTGGTTAAGAAATTAGCTCAATCTAATATAAATACATTTGACATCGTGCATTTAGAAGGAAAACGATACATAGTAATTTGTACTGTACTCTTCTGTGTGTTACAGGTGATACTGGCCAAGGAGTAAGAACATGGATAAAACAAATTTTGAATCAAGACATGGTTTTCCAGCATATAAAAGTGATTTACCCAACAGCTCCTGCCAGGTATTGCTTAGTATATGCTTAGTATATGCTTAGTATATTTAACAGTACAAGTAAATTATTCTGTTCCACTACTGCGAATTATGCTTATAAGTATTGGTGCAGATTGCTGTAATGTGTCCTTAATGTTTATGCCTTTTGGCAAAATCAGAGCTGAAGAGTGCATTGCTGCACTGCATCTGCAATGCTGAAGGATTAAGATCTCTGTACATCACAATTTCCAATTCACATTCAGGTATTGTCCTTTAGTCTTTCAACCTCCTTGACGTCAGTAGAAGATACTCCACTGTGTGCTGTAATTGAATCATAGAGCTGTATTCTGTGTCTCTGTTCTACCTGTATTAATTTAAACACTAAAATACTTTGTTGTATCTAATGCTGGGCTTCAGTTCTTGGTAGATGGTCTTTGCGACCAATAGGATGTAAAAAATCTGCAACTGGAGGAAGGAGTGGGAATTTAAAGTTTATACTTTTCCTTAATTTTGCCTCTGACACAACTGTCAAAAAGAACTGTGTTCAATGTTCACTGTAGGTAAGATCTTGTTATTAAGTGATACTTGTGTATTCAGTGGTATGCAACAAAGAGATAAAAATATTTACCCCTGTGATTTTGAAAGTTGAGATCAAAATGAAGGGCAGAAGTTGGTCACCTATGCCTGTATGAAACTATTTAAAGATATGGTCTTATTTCAAAGGTGCTTCATTTTTCATAACTTTTAAAAACATTTTCTTTAAAGGTAATGTCTTCATTAAAGGTAATGGGCCTAAAGGATCTTTACCTTGACCTCTGTGCCAGTGTGTGGCTGAATGCTGAGGGAAAGAAATTGTGATATTGTGATATGAACTTTCAAGGTAGAAAGTTCTGAAAGTCAGGAAAAAAAGTATTCTTGGAGCAGATTAACAAGTACAATAACAGATCTTATCTGGCATCACTAATATGTAAAAAACCTTTCCTTGACCTTGATCCACTTAAGCAGGAAAAGCAATTGAGAGATTGTGGTGTGAATATGCTCACCGTTACAGAAAAATCAAGCCCTTTAAAGCAGTGTCTTTTGGGTTAGTAGGCATTGAATAATAAGTGCCTGTAAATAATGTGATCATTACTTCATTAATGACAGACTAAAGTGATGGAATTTTCAGTATCAGATCAAGCATAGTGATGCGCTCTGTTTCTTCCCTGTCAAGAGCAAGTACTAGAGAAATGTTGAAGCTTTGCTACCGTATGAAATGTCAAGTGTTGGATGTAGCCAGAGCACTTCAGACCATATCTGTGAGGCTGGTGCTTATCTTTTCCATCCCATAGCCCTTCTGGGATACATTTTTCATTTACCTTGGGGGCTTTTTGGATAACTGTAGATATAAGCCATGTGTAAATTAATAATCAAGATCAAGGCTAAATGAATGACAATAATGTGGGCTTTCATTGTTTTTATTCTAAGACTTTGGATTTCTTTACTTTTATGAAGAGATTGGGAGGAAGATGTCGAAGATTTTTAAAGCAAAGAGTGTTTTTAGTCATTTCTAGAGTAGCTACAGACCATGCATGATTCAGTTAAGTGTTTCTTATCAAAATTATGAGAAGTTTTGTATTGAAAGAATTAAAAATACCCGCACTACTTCTCTTTGCCAATATGAATTATGCTTCAGAATATTAATGTAAACCCTTCCATTGCTGATAAACACCATTAGATGATTCAGTGAAATAAAACAGAGATCATTAAGTACAATGATGTTTACCACTCTTTGCAACTATGAGAAGTGAAGGTAAGTGTTATTGGTTGAAACAGAAATAACAGAAGCCTTTGCAGACCCCTTCAGTGTTATTTTGGTATTCAAGCTCAAGCACATTATGCTTTTAAATATATTTACAATGATTCCTCTCCTTGGAATCATAGAATCATCAGGGTTGGAAAAGACCTCCCAGATCATCCAGTCCAACTCTCCACCTACCACCAATATTTGCCCACTAAACCATATCCCTTAGTTTACAGCATCTGAACATTATCCTGCTATCCACAGAAAATGAAAACAAGGTCTAGATCATCCAAATTTAAGTAGCAAATGAGAAATCTGCATTAGGCACTTGAATGTGCTATGATTTTGTGTATGTACATACGTGTGTATGCATGTGTATATACTTATGTTTATGTGTGTGCATCTTCTGGTAACTGCCAAATGTTTCAAGCACCAGCATGGGAATTCAGTGTCCCTGATAATGATACCTGCAGGTGGGCAGTTGCATATGTGCAAGTATGTAATATAGTTCTGATCCAGCTTCTGAGCATCTGGAAACAGATGCTGATGAAAAGCTGCAGTGATGAGTGAAAGAATATCTCTAGATGGTACAATGTTGTGTCAGTTTTAGAAAGCAGAGCAGAAAGGTTTGTGAGCAGGTTTTTACATTAGTGATGAAATCAAAGAAAAGCTTCAAGGTAGGCAAGACCATACCAGGATTTCTTGGCTAACAGGCTCTTCTGGCGAGATTGCTAATGTGAATGTAGTTCATAGTCTATAATAAACTCCTATCTTTGCCAGCATGGCTTACCACGTACACATTGAACATTCTTAAAGCAGTTATGCCAGTAAAAGGAAAGATAATAGAACTGCAATGCTAGAGGCTTTCACAGGGTAAACTGCATTTCAAAAATTTTCATTTCAAAATTTTGACTGATATGATTCTATTGATAGGTAACTCTTTAGATTTGGCTCTCCAACTCTCACATAGAGTTCTGAACAGCAGCAGAGCTCAAAATTCTCAATAAGGCATTAAATCTTATGTTCTTTGGAGAGCTTAGATAGGTTTTGTTTTCTAAACGTTATTTAGAATTTATCCTGAGCACTGATGCACATATGGTTCCTTTATTACTATAGCATCAGATGTGTTTTGATTCAAGAGTCAGGACACTTAAAAATTATTTTGGAAAACCAGCCCTACATGTAAGCTAGAAGAATTCTAAAATGTGTTTTTTGTTTGATTAGCTTCGAGTCCAGCAAGCACTAGTTAGAATTCTTTCTTTGTGTGGGTAAAAGCAACAGAACATTTCTGAACTATGTTTTATAAAAATTGGTTTGTACCTCTGAAGGTCTCTGTAAAATACTTTAGCCTTTTTAAAGGCTTACTTTTCTTTAATCGTTTTGTAATGTTCAGGGTCTGTCTAGAGGATGATCCTCCATGTGTCCCCCAAACAGATAAAGTGTGTGCAGCATTTTTGCACTTTCCCTATTACTTTGGAGTGTTTTGAAGTTTCTCCAATTGACCTGTTTCCTGACTGGAAGTAACAGAAATTACTTAGAAGATACATAGGTGTTCTAACAGCAAATTACAGTTACAAACAATCTCTATGGTTAAGAGTGTACTTAAATTAAAAAATGGCTAAATACAGGGATTTGAAATCTCAGTGAGAGCAGTGGTAGCTGGAAGTGCATAATGTTTGGAAGTGCCTGAATGTGGTACATGAAGATTTTGTTCAAGTGACTTGCTTTACAAACTTACACTTCCAATTTTTTCTTCTTAAGGAGTTCTTGCTTTCTGTCACATAGGCAACTGGGATATTAAAAAATCCATAGATGTGTTTAATTTGTTTTTCTTTCAGCTTTAGCTTTCTTTCAAGACAGTGCTAGCGTACATAGATATAACTTGCTGAAGACAAGAGAATTGTATTTCTTCTCCCGTGTAATGCTGATATATGACTTCTAATTAAAATGTGGGATCTCAAACTGTAGCCCTTGTAGCTGATGCAATCCCTAAAGCCACGTCTACAGTAATAGATTTAAGGGAAAGTCTTTCCTTTTTTTCCTTTTTTTATTTGGGTCAGGATGACTACAGCTTTAAATACTGTTTCATCTGCTATGGCTGTGACTTAAAAATTAGGTTTCTATTGAGTTTCTAAATCAGAACTGAATGCTACCCAATTTAAACTTTTTTTTTATAATAGAAAGTGATAGTTTAAATTGGCATTGCAGAAGCTAACGTGGTAAAGTTAAAACCATTTAGGCTCTGCTTGTTTTAATAAGTATACCTTACCTTCTTTAATTCCCTTAAAAAATCTGGGTCAAAGATTCTTTGCATTGTCTAGCATTCCATTCTGACAGTCTTCTTTTGCAAGTCAGAAAGTAAACTATAAATACCGCTCAGACTATTTTGTGGATCTTTTTTGACATTCACTCAACATACCTTTCTGAGGCCAACAATTCTTTGCAGAGTTTGTCTATTTTTTCACTATTCTAATTTTTGTTGTCGCTAAGTTTGTGGCTGCTGTGAGCTGCTCAGTGTTATGCGCACTGGTCGCCATCCTTTCACCTAGGTTTGCATCTCTGCTCACGGGTGGAAATGAGTTTCATCTCCTTGTAGTCCCCATTTGGCTATACTGCAAAACCACCAGACAGTTTGGCACCGTTCAGCACCATTGGCAGTCTCTGCTAGCGAGAGGCCTAGGATTGGAAAAGCAGCAGGGGTACTGCAGGTCAGACTTGAGATGGATTGGCAGAGCTGTGTAAGGGAGCGTGCATGGTGCCTATCATACTATGCTTGGCTCAAGCAAGTGTTATTAATCCCTCGCTTTTGTGAGACCTAACCTCATTCATAAATGTAACACAACGTTTTTTTAGAATCAGAATTTTAAGGGACAAGTGAAAGGTTTTGGTTGGTATTGTGGGGTAGTTCTTTCATTCTAAGCAGAAAGTGACCTATTCTGCATGATAATGATGAAAGCATATTGTGAGAAGCTTTGCGTCTTCCTTTTATTTCTCACTTTCTGCTCAGTGAGAAAAACATGGATATGAATATATGTAATGTTTTCCCATGGGGTGGGAATGGTCATTTACAGTCTACTCATCCACAGTGTTATTGCTATTTTTCTAATTATTATTATTATTATATTTTTTTTTTTTTTACAAATCCCCACAAATGGCATCCTTTCCCCTCTCCCCTCAAAGCAAAAAGGCAAAACAATTAATAAATAAATAATCTGCCTGACCTGCTGAGTTTGAGTTTTATGTCGGTTGCATTTGAAGCTTCCTCTGTTTTGAACAGGAAACATTTGTTACAAGTAAGGAAAATCATCAAAACATTGTTTCTTCAGGTAACTGTTTTGTATCTGCTCAGTTGTTACAATTTCAGGCAGCAGAGATTTAGAACAACTGTTTTGAAAGCATTTGCGTTTACACTGATGTGGTTGAGTGAGGAGGCACAGGATGTTCTGTTGAACAGATGGAATTACTCCTTGTGGAGATTACTCTTTTTTTTTTTTTTTTTTGTGTACTTGTTGAAGCTGTTTGAATTTCTGGCACATTTCATGCTATTACCATACTGTAAAGCTTCATTGTTAAGCTGTGTTGAACCTCAGATTTAGCATAAGATGTAACTTGGATCAGATCTCTGAATAATGCTTCTGGTTTGAGTGTGTGGATTCTCTGCCCTCTACCTCCTGGTTTTTTTTTTCCTTTTTTTTTTTTTTTTTCCTCCAAATTCACTTTCAGCTTCAGGTTGACAGTGAGATTAAAAAAGCAGACTTAATAACCAGGTGTTCTGTTGTTTATTAATGTCACCAGTGAGATTATGCAAACAGAATTTGGGATTAGGGAGTAAGATTGAATGTTTTGTTTAGTTTTGTTTTTCAATGAAAGCAGCTTTAGCAGAGTCAAGACTCTTGGATAATCTGGCACTGTGCTCTGTAGATTTCCTTGAAAGGATGGACTTCCAAAAGGCAACTTTACAGTGTCTTATGTGATTCAGTGCTTCCTAGCTGGACAGGAGGTAAACTTGGGAAGGAAGCAAAAATATGGATTTCAAAATTTTCTGAGTATCTTTCTTTGAATCTTATAGCTTAACTTTGCTGTAGATTCTCAATTCTGTCTCATACCTCCAGAACTTCTGTCTGGAACTTAAGGCAGTGGCCTGTATTTCATGTGACTATTAGCAGAGGAATCTGAGTGCTGAATGTGAAGAGAGTGCTAAAACTGTGACTCAAGAGGAGGAGTTAATGAAATATGTTTATTGTTTATCAGTGTGCTTGTCTGCTACTCTGCACCTCTTATTGGAAGTAGCTAGTTGTCTTGTTTTATCCTTTTATGTCTTGTGACTTAACGTTTGATGGACAGTGATTTACAGGTTAACAAGCAAACTGTTCTTTTATTTGAATTGATATGCTAGTATCATTTTGGAGACAACTTTGCATGATTTTTAGATCTGAATTTGAACTTTGTGTGCCAGTGTTTGCTTCCTCTCTGCTCCTGTTGACTTAAGATCACTGCAAGCTATTAGCACAAATCTATATAGGATTAAGGTATAGAATGTGTAATCCATGCTTCAGAAAGCTGGAAAAAGATGGAGGCATTGCTATCTACTTTCATTCTACTTTCCTTGTTAGTATGTAACCCACATTAGCAGATGCACATCTATCTTCAGTTTGTGAAAACATGATTGATTGGAGTTATTTTGGAATTTTGCAACAGCAAACATTACCTCTGTGTTAGAGTACATGCTTAAAAGGTTAAGAGGATGGCAGTTAGACTTACTAAAGCACAAATTGTTCATTTGAGACATTCAGATGGTAGGTGTGTAGAATATTCCTGAACTGTGGTTTCATATGCTATCTTCAAGAAGCATGTGCATGAGTTACGCATCAGTACGTACCCTTAAAAAAGACAACCTGTCAAGTACTAAGAAAAAATATCTAGAATGATGTGAGGAAGCACTTCAAAGATTCTTTTCCTGAGAGTTCTGGCAGTTTCTTAAATGCTATTAGCCATGTCTCTCTACCATCCAATCTCTTTGCTACAGAGTTGGTTTGACTTGTAGGAAGCTGTTTCAAATGGATATATGTTTGAAAGTTGGATATATCTGGAAGGATGTTTCTTGGTTCCTGTTTTCTGATATAGTTTTGAATCTGCTTTTTTTTTTTTTTTTTTTTTTTTTTTTTATGCCCCAGAGGCTTAACAAGCAAAGCAAAAACACACCCTTTAAAAAAAAAAATACCAGAACAAACAAGCTTTGTATTGTGGGCTGGGCTGTGTATTTTTATTCAGAATCTCCAAAGCTTGTGTTTTAGGGACATGGAGTTGTTTTTACTACCATTCAAAAATAATAAGAGAAGTGAGGTACAGAAAAATGCGTTAGGAATAATACTGTACAAGTTTAGTTTGAGCTTAGGAAAGCAAAAAATGCGAACTTAGACCATTCAATTTGACACTGTCCTTAACTGACCATACTGAGCTTAATAGATGAAGATTTCACTCCAGTCTCTCTTTCTTTGCTTTTGTGTATTTTGGTCCAATCTCTTGTGTCCATGTAACATAGGAATTTTCTTTTGTGGTTTAATTGTATGAAAAAATTTTATGCTGTATTCTTGGAGCTGTTCAGATGGTTCCGTGCCAAGCATATTTGTTTACCGTGGTAATGTCTGAGTTGTAGTGTGCCAGCTAATAAAGAGATTTATATAAAGAACAAGGTGAATGACTAAAACAGATGTGCCAGTTGGGTGAACCATTAAAAGAACCTTACTTCCCAACTTTATGTAAAAGTTATTCTCAATGTATTTCTGAGAAATCAAGAGTGGTTGCATGGATGCTTTTGAGACAGCTGAAAGAATCTCATCTGTTTGCTTGGGGGTTCTTTACCTTTTGATGAAGGCCCATTAGTCTTTCATCCGAAAGCGTGAAGAACTTGCAAAGTCATGAGTTTTGACTTCTGATCAAGTATTATAATTGCATCATGGGTTTAGTACTGACTCTAAATTTAGTCTTTCAGTTAAGCAGAAATGTGTTTTAATTTTTTTTGTAATACATTTTTTCCATGAAATGCAACGCATCTTCATTACATGGAAGTCCTTGATTGACCTCCTGTACTAATGCTATAACCTTACACATTTTTTTCTCACGTATGCATGTTACTCTGGTTTTACTAGAAAATAAGATATTCTATCTCTGACTGCTAAGCATGTTTACCAGGACTGGTGTAAAAGTGAGAAGTTAAAGCATTGAATTAAATTCTGTTTAGGTGCTTAGTCTGTACAGCACTTTGTCCAATAGACTTCCGGAGAATCCATTGATTTCACTGATATTGGTGTTTCTGACTGGAGTGGATAATCTTATAAACTGATAAGCAAATTAACAATTTTGTAATCTTGTTTCTTGGCATCAAAGAATTCATGAGGGAAGGGTCCTGGATACAGCCCTAATGCTAGGGAATTAAAAGAACATTTTTTCATTTATCTTCAGCTTGTTGGGTGTATGAAATATTTCTACTGTATTTCCTTAAATTTAGTGGTTACACATTTTTAAAGGCCAAGTAAGGGCTAATTTAAACATATACATATATTAGTTCTGGTTGTTAAGTACATGGTTAGTTTTGAATTAAGCAAATGAAGGACAGCCTAAACACACTCAACTGAAGTTGACCATCTTGAGTATTGGTGGATTGTTTTGTTCTCCACAGACAGAAGCTGTGCTCAAGTAGGTGAAACAGAGCAGTCTGTGTGTAACCTGCCTGCTCTTTATTGTCTTTCTTTATATTTGGCTTATCAGCTTTTAAGTCATGGATCTTATGTACTTCATGTTCATAGCACCTGGTGGAAGAAAATCTGTGCTCTCGTATTTTACTTGTATAACTGAGTAATGCAGGTAATATTCAGCTTTTTGCATACTTCAGCTAGTGACAGTATTTGTGGTTTAGAGGTAGATGTTGTCATATGAAATGTATGAAACCTCTCTGGTATTAATAAAGGCAGAATTTGTTGTTTCATTGAGAGTAATTGAATTAGTGCCTTTCTCATTTTAGGGTAGTTGTGTTTTTGTTTAATCTTAGTACTGAAAACAAGAAGAGCACAGAAGTCAGCATTAGCTTCTCAGTGGGTTCTCATCCAGACAGATTTATCAAAAGCTGTCTGTTTGTAGGCAGTGATTGTAATCTGATCTGAGCTCACCTAAGCTTAAGTAAAAATGAAGTATGTGCCCCTGATTAGACATTGCAATTAAGGATTTTAGGGGGCTTGGTTTTGAGCTGAAGCATAGATCTCAAAGCAAGATTTTTGGTATTAAATTGTGAAACCATTGCAAGGCAGTTAGATCACCTTTCTTGGGATTTCAGATTTCTATTTATCTTTTTTTTAAAAAAACAAAGAAAAGGCTGCTTTCAATTGGAGCTTTCATGATTGTGAGGTTTAGGCAGTACTTAAAAATATTAATCTGATAACACCGTATGAGGGTGGAGGAAAAAAAAAAAAAGATTGCTGTGCCTTTAATTTGTCTGTGCACCAGCCAGTAAGCACATGGCACTTCTTTCAATTACTTCTGAGTAACCTACCTTAGCAAGGTGAAGATGGCTGTGTTTATTTATGAAGTAAGAAATAATGAAATAAATGTCTTAGAAGTACTTGAAGGCTCAAGTACTGTCTTATGACATATGCACGTCCTGTTAATTTCAATAAAAATAAGGCAACTGAATCATATAACACTAGTTCCTTCAAAGTTACCTTGTTGAGCAGTTACTTAAGTTCGTTCTATTCCCTGTAGGATTTCAATCCTGGCTTTGGGATTAAGAACCTCTTGACAGGGTTAGGATTAATGTTTAGCTGAACTGATCAACCTTGACATTAAAAGTTTCAGTCAGTTTGTTTTACACAGCAGCCAAATGCCTTCTTCACTCTTGAAAAAGTCTTTTAAATGCAAGAAAATGCGAAGTGATTGGGGGTGAAGTGAATTAGAGCTGAAAGATATTTCTTCTTTCCTTTGCTGGACAAATAACAAAATACTTTTATTTAACTATTACTTTTATTTACCGATTATATTGACAGCTTTTGATCTTATGCTTAATTAATCATTTATTTCCTTTCCTTCCACTGTTATAGGCCTTACACACCTATGAAGGGAGCCACTTCCACTGTGTGGTTTGACAGATATAAAATTTCTAATGACTGTCCAGAACACATTGAGAGTATTGACACTATGTGCCAAGAACTTACAGATTTGATCAATGATGAGATGAAAAATGGCATCACAAAGGGCAGGATACTAATAGGTAAGACTTAATTTTTGATGTGTTTATTTTAATGCTTCTAACTGTTGAGATCATAGAGATCATTTACTTTGAAATTAATTCACTCTAAAAGCCAATGCTCAACATTCAATCATTATTTAAACCTATATCACATGGTGAATGTGGCTAACTGCAAGCAGCATCCTCAGAAATGCAATATATAACTATTTTAATTTGGAATGATCATTTGTAATCGCAGTTTAAAGCATAGTGAGCAGTGCTCTACTGGAAGCAAAAAATACAGCCTTTTGCTTCTAGCCATTTTAATGGGTGAAAAGATGTACTTTTGTCATGCTTTGCCAAAGAGGCTCGTATTTTGGAGAGTGCAGAGGTAGCATATAAATTGTCCTGGACTTTTCCATGCTGCTTTAAAGATTCTGATTTAAGTTAATGCACAGGGAAACAAATAGAATGTTATACATTGCTAAAGGTTTATTCTTGACAACAAATTATGTGCTAGTTGTCATATTTCATTCATATGTCTATCTCCTTGTCACTCTTCATTTCCACAGATTTCCAGTTGCTTTCACAGTAGTTCTGTGAAATAGGGAGTGGGATATCAAGGCACAGAAGTCGAGGCCAAAGGACTAGCCTACATGAGAGAGGGAGTGAGAATTCAAGAGTCCTTGGCTCCTTGTCCCATCCCTAGACCACAGACTATTTCAGGTTGGGGAAAAAACTCCTAATGTGGGAACTTTAAAATTTATGGCCAAGTGAATCATGCCATCAAGCTCCTGCGTGGTGAAGCCACTGCCCTTCAGCCTACATGTTTTCTTGGTCCAGCCCAATGTTACTCTTTGAAGGCCTCTGTTTACTTTCCCTTTCTGGCTTATTGCCCTGGCTGCGGAATACATTGTTTTGGATGGCTTTCAGCACAGTCTTTGATCTCTCTTTCCTGTGTTATACCTGCTGGCTTGGAAACAGCTGAAGAAGTGCAGGTGCTTTTTCACAGAGTGAGCTGGGAGATGTTCTGTTTACAGATCCAGTTTGCTACTAGGTTTTTCCCCTTACTCTGTAGCCCTCAAAGTCAGTAGTACACTGCAGTATAAGTTTTTGTGTTTTTTTTTCTTTCAACAAGTTTTAAACAGTGTAAAGTAGATGTGCACCAATTCCTTCAGCATGTATTTGGAAGTCTCTCTCTGTGAACTTGCATTCCTCGTCTGCAAAATAAATAAAAGTTAATGTTTTCCTCACTCTGAAGAACTTTGGCTTCAGGCTTCTGAAGAAAGTTGCTGTTTGTTTGTAACAGGTGCTTCATCCTAGTGAATCTAATTTTCATGTAACAAACAAAATAAGGCAGCCCTGAATCAGTTCCAGTCAGAGTACAGAGGTGAGGAGCCTGTGTAAATATATAAGAAAAATTAACTAGTGGAAAAAGAGTTGTCACACATGGCTGTGCAAGACTTTGTGTTCTTCCACAAGAACTTTGTGCCTTCTCTCTGTGCAGGTTGTAATGGTTAATGAGAATGGGATGCAATAGAGACTGAAGCTCAAGAGATCTTGTGAGGATTCTATGAATAAAAGTTGATTTTAATATCAGTGAGAGTCTGTAATGGAACATACTTGGTAGTTTTAGATAGGCCTTCTTGAAATAGTTTAACATATTCTGGCACTGTTTCTTACAGAAAAGCAGAACTCCTGCAAAGGCACTTGGTAGCTTTATAACTTTTCATCAAAAGAGTGTGACACCACTGGTTAATTATGAGGATATATTCAGTTCATCTGTACAGATCTATAAAGCCTATAATAGGAAGATCTTAAATATATGAGAAAGGGACTGGAGGATTGACAACAGTCTGAAGAGCAGCAGGGGTTCTTTTCAGGTACATCACAGAAGCCAAGAACAGTTGCATGAGCAGGGAGGAGAGTTACAGAGAATGAGATACGTATTAAAGGTTTGTGGAAAACTGGGTTTTGGGACTTTATATTTTGCAATAAGTGGGTGTTTTAATGAGTGGAAAGAAAACGAAATAACTATGAGGAGGATAGCAAGATTGAAGGTTATGGTTTTATATAGAATGGTGGACTAGAAATTACAGGCTGAGGATGAGTGTCAGATATTGTTAGATGATTGCAAGCTAGGTGTTAGGCAAGCAGGAAGGGGGAAGATACTCAAATGGTGGAAATGAGCAGCCCATCATCAGGTGTTCTAGGGGATGATTCTCCTTCTGGAGCAATCAAACTTTCCACCAGGCTGAAGACTGTGGGTACAAGAAGATCGTATGTTCTGAGAGAAATGACATCCTATGCTGTTACTTTGGGTAGCACGGTTAGCTCTGAAATCCAAAAGCAGCTGCCAGTAGAGCTGAACCCTGAAACTAAGGATGAAGTCAGAGTACGCTACGTCAATAAAAACATTACAGCATTTTTTTAAACAGCTGCACTGTGTATTTACTTCTAAAGAAAACAACTAAATTGCTTAATTCACTGGAGGTGAATAAATTGTTATTAAAATCAACCAGCATGCAGTGGTACATAGCTCATCTGCCCGTTCTTTTCCTGATAGTCTGCATTGCTTTTGTGTCAGTGCAGAAGTCTTTTAAAAGAGGTAAACTTATTCACTGAGGATTTTATTCCTCTGACTTCATAAGGAGAAAGAAGGAAGACTTTGAAATATTCCTTATTCTAAATAATTATATTTAGAATATATTTAGATATAGTGATCATTCCTTGAATTTGATAATTGAAGACTCTAGGTAAACAGTCCTCTTTAGTTACTTTTCTGGTTCTCCTGGCTGAAGCATTTCTTGCAAATGACCACAAAAGTTATTTGACATTGGAGCTAAGAGCGTGATAAGAATTAGTCAAATTCTGACTCTTAATTGGTACCCCTTCTTAAAATCTGGTTGTGATCATTCTGTATTATCTCTGAATTCATCATTAATTAAGTAAATAGCATTTTAAAATGTGGGACAATCATTTCATTTTCTACTTAAAACAGAATTAATTTTCAGGTGATGGTGGGTCTTTTTTTGTGTGTGTGTTTTTCAACTTCCAAAGCAACACACATCACTTCCAGAGTGATGGTGTACTATAAAATGACTTGTGTGGAAAATGCCAAGTATTTAAGCAGTCTTACTCATGAATATGCTGAAGCTTGATAGAAATAGACACTTCCTTATGCTGCACATGACTAGGGTTCACTTTAGTCAGCTGTTTCAGTGAAAGCCCATCTTTTTGTTCTCTATTGTTCTTGATTGAGTACTTCTTCCCTACTTTACAGGTCACTTTTTGTGTAGTACAGAAATGCTGATCCAAGCACAGTGGGGCTCTGCCACCTGTAGTCACTTGTGTAAGCAGCCAGTGAAAATAAACTTCCAATAACAGTCCTGTAGATTTGACTGTGTGCCAAAACACACACACACAATTCCTGACCCCTTGTACTGTAACAATAACAAGACACACAACCACTTTTGTTTATTGCTAGACTTCTTACACAGCTACTGAACCATGGTGGAAGTAACATGAAAGTTCTGTGCCTCTTGTAAATATTAGCATTTCCATTTCTCAGTGTGTGTGAGAATAGGATGGGGAGGAAAAACCTTTGCTTTGACATCCCAGAGAGAAGATTCTGTAAATATGAGAAGATAAAATATCAACAATAATTCATTAAAACACAGCGTGAACTACTTTGAGACGTGCCACAGAGTGCACGTTGACATGCACTTACTTCACATCTGTGCCTATGGGGTCATAGAAGAGAAAGGCTTAACAAGGTCAAGTTCTCTAATCCATCTTCATATGTCAGTGCAGATTCAGTGCTACTTAAGCAAATCCTTACCGTTGCTTTTCTGTCTTTTTTTTTTACTAAAAGATCTCGAATTACAACTTTCCCACATCAACCTAGAATCACTCTCCTGGTTTTTCTGTTTTAAACCTTTCCCTAGTGTAAGCCTTTCCTAGTAGACAGCATTAGTGCCATCTCATTTATAATTCTTCTTAAGGTCCTCTGTTTTACAGAAGATAAGTATTTTTACTGCAAGCAGCACAGTATATATTTGCCAGAGGTTTGGTATTTGAGTCATAGATAGTACTTTCTGCAGTGAAACAAAATAAATGTTCCATTTTTTTTAAGGAGAGAGTTGAAAGGAGAGAAGGATTAGCATTCCAGATGAGTTTGCAAGTATATACCAGGTTGCATGGAAGAAGCAAAGGCATGAGGTAATAAAAATGTATAGATGGGAGTAGCAAGCAAAGCTGAGAGATAAATGGCAGGAGTTGGAAAGCAAGTTTTCTAAAATTCATTTTTCTTGATGCATGTTTAATGATCTTTTTTCCCTAGTGCTCTTTCACCTAATTTTCTTCCCTTCTTTCGTTCTGATTTGGCCTCAAAGGTACTCCTCTTCTGCTCCTCTTGTAAAGCAAATTAAAGCTTTTCTTGGTTGGAGAAAAGATGATTTTGGAGTATCTTATGTCATCGTGCCTCTTTCCCATTACTGCTGGTTATAGCCAGGAGGAGGGAGAAGAGGTACATGTCTCTAAGCTAGGCACTGTAACGCATGGGCTATGAGGTCTACAGATAAAGGTATTTCAGAAATCAACCTCAATATTACCAGACTGAGCTTAGTGTAAAAAATACAGCTAGGTGTGGTGGGAGTGCTATATTGTCATCATCAGAAACAATCATGAACACATTTGAGGTGTGGCCAGATCCTTAGCTCTGGTAGGGTAGCATCTGAATGAAAACTCATTTGAGACTTCATGGCTTTTACTTTTCTTCTAGCTCTGAACGTTGACTGCTTATGTTCTATTCTACCACGTACTTCAGTTGAAAATACACAATGAGATTATTGTTTAACTAATGTGATGCTTCAGAAACTGCTGTATACTTTTTACAAGAAGACTGTAAAACTTGTGTCACTTAAATACACGTTCAAATATGCTGGTATTTTTATAGTGGGAAAGTTGAATAGCAAATTTATTCCAGAGTACAGGAAGTGGCTGAGCCAGTCAAGGGAATTTGTCTTTGTTCTTGTAAAGACAGTGAGTAACAAACAGAATAGAAATGCTGTTAGGGGTTAAGCCATTCATTTCAGTCCTGCTAGTTTGTAAGTTTAATGGTTAGTGAAGTTCCAAAAATAAAGGAGAAAAAGGATGATACGGGGAAATTCACTTGAGATAAAGTACATGTTAAAGCACTTACACAGGAGCAGTGTTCTGGGACTTTTGTGGAGAAGGGAATTTGCTGTTTCACTGGTATATTTGTACTCTTCTCTGATATTCATATATGAGAACTGTTAAATGCATATAATACTTGCATTCATATATGGAAAAAGGAAGGTCAGAACAGAAAGTCAGCTTCTTTGCAGTTGATGTGTAGAACAAGGATTTGCTGTTACCATTAATAGAAGGTAAATCACAGAAAGTCCTTAGGGAGAGCAGAAAGTAAACTGAAATGTAGCTTTAGGAAAATTCATGATAATAAACTGATTAAAGCAACTGTAAGTTGAAATTTCAAAAAGGAGAAATGGAGAATGAAAAATGCTATGAAAACAAAAAGAAAACTAGGCAAGAGCGCATAATATATTGTGATGATAACAGAATGAGCAAAGGCAATTGCCAGCTGCTGGTGTAGCCCAACAGAACAGGAGGGTAATTGTCTCTGTTTCACAGTGCTGGTACAGATGCTGTGACATTCATCTCTTGCCACTTTGTTACCAAAGCTGCGCTGACAAATCTGAAGAAATACAGGGTAGATGAAAAATAAACAACATTTCTTCTTTTGTTTCTCTAATAGTTAAAATAAGCACTTCAAAACCCACTCCTACATCCAAATCTGTATCCTTGTGTTAAAAGTCTATGCTTAGCCACTTTTCCTCTTGATGCTGTGCTATAATGAACTAGTTTCTAATTCTGCAACAGTAACTCGTGAGAGAGGAGTTCATGCTTTGTCTCCACAAATAGCAGATCTGCACTCCATGTGCATGTCAGAATTGTTGTAAAAATGTGATTAATAATTAAAATTGTTTCCTGCCACTGTGATTTTTACTGGGAAAAAAAAAAAAAAACAAAACCACAGCTTCAATCACTTTTTAATAATCATATGGGAAAGACTTAAAAATGACCTGGTTCACTGTTTTGTAAATCACCATAATCAGTACATGTAACAAAATGATTAAGGCTTCCTTCTCCAAGTAATAGGGGTGCCAAAGAGGAGAGGTGCTGTGCTGGACCTTGTCTTGCTGAAGTGTGACTTGTGGGGAATGTGAAGCTCAAGGACAGCTTCAGTGGCCATGAATTAGTGAAGTTCACGATACTTTGGGCAATGAGGAGGCTCACAACAAGCTTGCAATCCTGGACTTGAGAGCATAATTTGGCTTTTTCAGGTCTAGTCCCTTGTGATAAAGCCCTGGAGAGAGGAGGGGTGCAAGAAATCTAGTTTGCTGTTCAAGGGTCATCTCCTCCAGACTCTGGAGTGTTGAATCCCAAGAAAGACGAAGTCAGAAAGTCCAGGAAGCCTGTATGGGTAAACAAGAGGCTCTTGGAAAATCACAAACTCAAGAGGTTGCAACCAGATGGACTTCAAGGTGCTTTCCAACCCAAACTAGTCTGTAATTCCATATGATCCTATAGGTTTACAAGAAAGATGGGGAGAGGCTCCATCAGAGTCTCTTTAGGTAATACAAGGAATAATGACTTTAAAAGAGTAGATTTAGATTAGGTATTAGTAAAATATTCTTTATTGTAAAGGTGGTGGGGCACTGGACCAGGTTGCCCAGAGAAGCTGTGGATGTCCCAACCCTGAAAGTGTTCAAGGCCAGGTTGGATGGGGCCATGTGGAATTTGATGTTATGGGCAGAAAGTTGGAACTAGATGGTAAAGGTCTGTCAGTTCAAACCATTTTTATGATTTTACTGTCAGATTTATAAATCAAGAAGGAATCAACAGTATTGAAACTGTTTAAGTTTTCATTCCCCTAGGAAAATGTGAAGAGCTTCCTGAATTCAGGAATGAATCATTGCAGGTACTAAGTGCAGCACAGAGAAGACAGTTAACGTTCTCTCCTGTACACAGAATGCTTGAGAGGGAGGGAGCAAAATAAATCTTTGTGCTAGATAATGTTTATTCACTTTCTTGGATACAAACTCAAATGTTGTTTTACTTAATACAAAGAAATGAATAAAAATGAAGTGTGACAGTAGATAAATATTTGGTTTCCTGAACATAATATTAAAGCACCGTCACAAACCGCATTAGTATTTCAAACTGATAGAAATAATGAGAAAATTAATAGAAATCAATGTCCATAGCACAAGTGAGCTCAAGGTTTTATACAAAGACCTTTACCTTTAGAATGTTCTTTAGGCTACTTATAAACTCTAAAATGGTTTTATCACTAAAAAGTGGCAGTAGTGATAAAAGTTTGGTTTTTTCAAGCATGAATAAATTACGTACAAGTAATTCATTCTCTCTTCAGTGTTATATCACCATATGGTTGGGGTATTTTCTTAGTATTGCTACATGTTATTCCAGTCAAGAATGTTTTGTTATTAATAAAGTAGACCTTGGGAGTTTCCTTCTGATTCACACTCTTTAATTTGGAAGTGTGAAATCCCCTTGATTTCAACAGATCTTTTGTGATTAGCAAAAAATTTTTCTTAATTAACAAAGCAAATTACAAGCAGCTTTATTTTCATTGCAGGGGTAGGTCTTACCTAGAAACCAGACTACACAGAAGCAGATTTGAGGTCATAAATGCATGTTTGAGTGAAGTTTCTTTGTTAGAGGAACCTGCTCTACTGAATTGAGCCTGTTTTATATGTGCTTATGCTTACTTAGCCTGTGCCTAAACCTCTTTTGTATAGCAGGCAACATAATACTAAGAAACAATGCTCCTCGGTCGCTTAATTTTTTAGTTATTGATTGCAAATCTCTTTAAAAAATAGATATGAAGTGAAAAAAATAGAAAATGAACACAGGTTTTCTGTAAAAGCATGTTAGTAAAATCTGAACTTTGTTCACAGCCTTTCTGTTCTGGCATATACATTTATCTCAAGAGAAGGTCTTGCCTATCTAAGGTAAAATGCTGCAGTGTGATTTTTTCTCTTGATTAATTCATGACAATCTTAACAATGCTGTAGAATCTAGGTATTGGTTATGCTGAGATGATAAGTGTATATAAGCATCTTGTACTTCTCTGTGTTGCGTGTGTTCTGTCACTTCATACATTATTCCTTGTAATATCTTCTAATATATTTTTCCTTAATCTGAAACCTGAATTCCTGTAGTAGTTTCATACCTTTTTTTGGCATTATGTCAAATTTACATTTACAGTATCATGCTTCTTGTAGTTGAGGTTTGCTTCCAACGGCAAATGCTTATTCAAATTGTTTCAAAGTATTTACTACGTGGTGTGTCTTCACTGATTATTGTGGTGTTAAGTGATAAAATTCAGGTTTTCTTCTGGAAAACCAATTTCAAAGAGCTAGCTGTCCTTTGTATTACATTTTTCTTATAGTAGTATGAGCCACATGAAAGAACCATTACCTAATATTCTTCTAAACAGAAGGTGACTGCATTGTCAAAGACTGCTAGTGAGTAATTGCTGATAGGGTTGCCAGACTGTGACTAACTCAGTACAAAATTTTAGATTAAATCATTTACAAACTAGTAATGAGTTTTCAATGCAAACTTTTTTGTATTCAAAAACATTCAAAGCAGGCTTTATTTTCTGTGTGGGCAAAGCATATCTGCACTTTTTTGTAAACTATTATAATATAAAAGTTCATCTTGCAGAGGACTGATGTAATAATGTCATTCAGACTGATGAAAAGAAAAGGGAGGAAATGATGAGATTTCACAGAAGAAAATACAGAAAAACTCAGCTCCATACATGATGTTGTTTATGTGATAGCTGTGTAACTTGCTGTATTTGTAGGTACTTCCACAGGCTTTATTTTTCTCTCTGTGAATGTGGGGTTAGTGGGGTTGAAATTTTGGGGGTTATTCTATGAGTCTTTTGCAACATGATCTTTTTCATTGTTGAATCCTCATACATATGAAAGAACTTGTCTGGTGGGGAGTGATGATGCAGGTGAAAGGCTTGCAGTGATGTTTTCAGTATTTTTGTGAGGAAAAGTTTCTTCAGAACTTCAGATGATGTGAACTGTGTGAAGTTTGTGTTTTGGATTTACTTACTCATGCATCCTTCAACTACCTGTGTTTCTGAACTGCCACAGAGTACTTAGGCATATTGCTTTTAACATTACCCTTGAAATCAACCTTTAGTTTAAACAGCATATCCTGTCTTTATTTACCAGAGATAAGTATTAGGGTATTATCAGCTCCCCTGCATATTGGTATGGGATTCCAGCTGTATCTTCCAGTTTGAAGATACAACTCACCTGATTCAACTGATGGTCGTATTTGTAAAGGAAGGCCAGACTCTAGTGTTCCAGACTGTGTTCTTCTTTCTCCCTGACATTCATGTTAAAGTGAGATACTTCGGTTACAGTTTTGATCATATTCACCTCAGGACTACAAGATGACAGTAGCTAGAAAGAAGAAACAGGAATTCAATAGAAATTCTGATCGCAAATTGATGAGAAATTAAAAATACTATTGTATGAGAGAAGCTGAACACATTGATTGGATTAGTCTAGTGTTTGTAGGAAAATTTCTACACAAGTCAAGCCAGATCTTCCAGTTACAATACAAGATGTTCTGTGAGCTAGAAGGGTCTTAGACCTTGTGGGACCTACAATTATATTTACTGGAGGACGCTTCCCTGTTCAAGGCTGTCTCTCTATGACCAAATAATAATTACAAAGTGCAGCATTTTCTGCTTCTGAGCTTGTGTGCCCCAAGGATATTGCATGTGGTTGCAGCAGCCAATGAAGTATCAAAGTTGAATATCACTGGACTCAGTTTCAGTACTGAAGAGGCGTTGCACTTGTTGAGTTTTGTACAGCAACCGGTATGAATATGAAACTTAAGTGTACAACAGAACAAACTCAAAACAGAGGGCTCGCATAGTCCTTACAGAAGAACTTTGTTCATTTTCACATCTCCATTTGATCACTTCAGAAGACTAAGTTAATTGGGTGCATGTTTTGTCTACTTTTATTTTTCCTTCAAGCTGTATCTCCAGGTCTTCTGCATTAAAAGGTCTGGATACAGAATTTTGCTACTAATTAACATTTGGATACAGAATTTTGCTACTAATTAACACTAGTTAACAGCTTGGTATAAACTAATGATTTCATTAGTACACGTGTACTTGCGCTGTTCTGAGCATGGCTGCTGTCACAACCTTTCTGCCAGTTATCTGTGTGCTAGAGATGTTTTAGCCAGCCAATCATTCTTCATGCTAGTCGTTATCTGGATGCAGTCAGTGTAGTACCTTACCTACCGCGCCTTTGTGAAGTAATGCAGTGGTCTGGACTTCTTTACTAATGAGTATTTGTCATGTAAAAATCATCCCTGAGGAATTCTTGCATAAGAAAGTAGTGCAGTTTAAGATAGGTATTTAACAGAAGGCTGTTAGATCAGAGATCTTGTTAGAACTCAGTTGCCTCTGTTGATTGGTACGGGTGTTGAATCTTTGAGGTCCCTTACAACATAAATCATTCTATAAACTGAGGTGGGCTACCTCACTGTTTTTTTTCCTATTTGTTGTCTATTTTAAGAGTAACAACAGCAAAAAGCCTCAAACTCTGAGTAGCTTAATGTGAGTGTTTATTGGTTATATACAACAGCAAAACAGGTCTTTTATGCTTAAATTGTATTAACCTTAAAAACAGGAGAATTTTGTTCATAGGATTTTGCTTTATTCATATACAAATATATATACATAACGTTCAAGTATCTGAAATAGGACATATGCAAACAGCTTCTAAAGTCAGAGTGTTTTGGTTTGTTTTTTCTTACCTAGTGATGAAATTGTAGTGGCTCTTTAGCTGTCCAACTTCTGAATTGAATCAACTTTCGATTTAAGATGTTTAAGTAACAAGATAACAATATAGTTTTCTGTTGCATTATGCATAAAAGGTCTGAAGATAAAAACAATCGAAGTGGATTACAAATGTATAGTAAAATCCTGTATTTGTTTGTTTTGTTCCACCATAGGAGGCTTTTCTATGGGAGGTGGAATGGCAATGCATTTAGCATATAGGTTTCATCAAGATCTGGCAGGAGTCTTTGCACTGTCTAGTTTTCTCAATAAAGATTCTGCTGTATATGAGGTGAGTGTGAAAAGTTTTTACAGTAATGTTGCTTGGCTTAAAGAAAAGCGTGATAATTAAAATCAAATATAGCATGTTTCTGCATCTGAGATATTAGATTAACATTCTAAACTTACATTTCCTTTAAACAGGTAAGAAGAGTGTTAGAGAAATAAGGCTTTAAAACTGTCCTTACATAATGTTTTGTTGCTTTTTGAACAGACAGTACAACTACTTTTTTCAGACTAAATCAATGCAGAAAGAGAATTAACAAACTAAATGCTTTGAAAGTTGTCAGTAGTTTTTAGAGTCCATGTAAGGTGTAACTGCTCTTTGAAAATTTATAGTGAATTACAATGCTCATTGGCTCCATCTGCTGCCATGAATTTATTTCCTTTCTCTTGTTTGGAAAGGGACATAGTCTTAAATTTAAGCCTTATCATTAGTTAAGACTTACCACTGGAACTTGAAATGCAGTTTTTTTTTCCTGCAACATTTCTTAGTTTGCTTTTATAGAGACAGTACAATATCTGCACTAATAGGCAGGTTAGTAAATTGAAGTGTTATGTAAATTGTCAGCATGTAATTGTAAATATTCTTTGAAAATGTATGGCGATGTGTTACACAGTGTTTCTTCTCCATCTAGGCTTTGAAAAGAAATGAAAGTGTTCTTCCAGAATTATTTCAGTGTCATGGAACTGCTGATGACCTAGTTCTGTATTCTTGGGGTGAAGAAACGAACAAGATGTTAAAGTCACTGGGAGTATCAACTTCTCTTCATACTTTTCCAAACCTCAATCATGAGTTAAACAGAAATGAAATAGAAGAACTTAAAACCTGGATTCTAAAGAAGTTGCCTATTGAAGCTGAAAAGTCAAATGAATAAAAGATGTAGTATTCATGTATTTCCTATTGTTTGCGGGTTTATATAGGCACACATTCAGGTAGATGCTGTTATATTCCATAGAGTTCAATAGTGACTTGATGGTGCTGGCTACTAACACCCACTTTATCATATGGATTTCTTTTTTTGTTTTCTTGTACAGTTTTTTAAATACATATCCTTGTCAGTCTATTGGCGTAATGACTGTTAGTATTAAAAACTGTCTTAGATTATCCAAACAATATTCAGGAAGTAAAGTTGAGCATTTCTAAGATACTTATTTCTTTTTTTGCATACTTTTCAACCTCAGAACACAATGCTATGGTTGCGTCCACTGGTTTAAAAGTAGAGTAGAGAGCAGTGGTTAAATAATGGACATTTACCTTTCCATGTACAATTCAGATTAGTTAACTTAGAGCAACTGTATTGGCTTCACGAGAAATTTGGGTATGTGGGAATTAATGTGTCAAAGCAGAGTTGTATGGTACTTCAGAAAAATAACTGATCTTTGTGATAGAGTTTTCAAATGAGTCAAAAGTAGCAAATGTCTGTCTACACCACAGGCCCTTGGTATTGCTTTGTGTCATTGTGGTGTTTCTTAGAGTCCTACTTTTATGTGAGTTCCTTGAGCCCTGTGTCTCTCACTCTGTAGGTTTAAAAAAAAAAAAAAAAAAAAAAAAAAAAAAAAAAGTGCCATGATCCCTGGTAAGATATCCTGTTTTTGAAGAAATCATTCTTTGGGCACTATTCCTGTAGAAACTTAGTTTTGCCAACAGTTCTATTTTGGCTTGCAAGATCACATTTTAAATTAAAAGATGAGGATATTTGACTCCTCCATGAACATTTAGACGAGTTGTAAATAATAATTGTGATATAAAGAAACCTTGTGTCCATTTTAATGGTGGATGATTCATCTTTGTGTCAGCTTGATAAATTAACTCAGAGTATAAATATTCTTATGTAATTTTTATGCTTTTTCTTATTTTTCCCCCTCTGCCCCGATTTCTCCTCCCCCAAATTCAGTAATTTTATTAGCATGACAAGGTATTCAGCCTTTTGCCAAAGTCAATAGATCCAAGTCTCTTGCTTAATCTTCTCCTTCCCCCTTTTCTGAAGAGTGGATCTAGGACACTGTTGTTTGCTCTGTCACAGCAGATTGTTGCCAGTATTGGCTATGACTCCAAAAGTGTCGGCCAGCTCAAGGGGACTAAGAGTTTTGTTCAAATTCTCATGCACGGAGACCTAAGCCAGCTTTTACCTATCTTCAGGAATAAGCAAAGGGGGAAAAATGTCACTGTTCAAGTACAAGGCATGTAATTGGCAGTAGCAAGTAACAACTTCCTGCTGCTAAAAATATTTTCCTTTATTTCATTCTGCTAGCGTTAGCAAGTCAGCAGTCTGTTCTGAAAAACAGGATTTTAAATGGCACATGAAATCTCTGCTGTTTGAAATAGTAACTGAAAAGCTTTTTTTTTTTCTTTTTTTTTTTTTTCCCTCTGGTGCCCTAGGCTTCTTAATTACAAATTAAATTGAAACAGGTGTGTTCAGAAGCAGCTGAGCTAACTTTGCCCTGGCCCAACTCTAATTGCAGTTGTTCACAAGTGCAGTTTTAACATTTGAGTGATGGTACATCATTTAGAGATTTGCACCATTTTCTGTTCCTCCTGCCGTTTCTACCAGGAAGCTGTTTGAACCATTGGTAATGCAAGGTGGTAATTTGTTTTGGTGACAACTGTGGCTGGATGGGAGATAGGCAAGTTTTTTGCAGGGAGGATTTTAACAAGATCAGAGAATACTGATCAGAAATACTATTCAGAATACTGTTCAGAAATTAAGTTTGCCACTACGTTTGTGGCTGTTTCTTTCTTTCTTTCTTTCTTTCTTTTTTTTTGGGGGGGGGGGGAGGGGGAAGCTGTAAATATAGTTTAGTTTTGTTCTCTTGATGTAATCTGAGAAGCAATTAAGGTCAGTGTTTCATGAAATTCTTAGAAAGCAGTGAGGTCCCCAGTTTGTCTGTTTTCTTCCATCTTTCTCAGCCTATCAGTGAAATGCCAAGTAAAAGATACACCATGGCATAAGATTGGAAATCTGTTAGGTCTGTGCTCTAAAGGGATCCAAATCTGAGAGTGTGAGTGACTTCAAAACTAAGAACATTTTGGAGAGTAGAGAACAACAGTGTTTTCATTTGGTTTGGAGGAAGCTACAGTGAGGGCAGTGTGATGTTTAGCCCATTGGTTGAGAGTGGCATGGCGCTGCGCCTCAGATGGTGCCTTGCTAAGACTGGACAAACAGATTGAAACTTTGCCTAGAAAAAGTTGGACTGCTGTTGGAATTGAGAACCAGCCAGAGGCAATATTGGTCCTTGAAGACCACGGGCCTGCTATTAAATCTCTAGTCAAAAGAGAATTTTAATAGCTGAAGTTATCCCAGCTGCTTGACAGAATGTTACAGGAGAAATCCAGATAGATTTTTGGCTGCCTAAGGACTTACCTTTTTGACCTGGCCAGTTTTTACAACAGTTTTAAAATTTCACTTTTAAATGGATACTAGGGCTCAGAGCAGTGGTTCATTATCCAAAAGGGCATCTCAGTAAAGAACAAGGTACTACAGCTGCAGGGTGTACTTTTTAATTGCTGGGTGGAGTTTTAAGTGCTTGGTAGAATGCTTAAAAGATTGGAGAGAGTTCTCTTTTAACTAATAGGTTGTGTGCTACTTATTCAAAATTGTTGAGTGTTACTTCCATTTTTATTAATGATCCGATTGGGGGAGTTAAATGAATCCCTAGCAAAGCTTAGAGCTGCAGCTGAGATCCAAACTAGAGGGTGCTGTTGACTCTCTGGAGCCTTACAGAGGGATCTAGATTGAAGCATCCAGTGCAGGGCAACAAAGCTGTAACAGGCATGTTCTATGAGGAAATTTGGACTGTCCAGTCTGTAATTTTTTATGAAAGTCAACTTAGTGAGCAAAAGAGAACCAGCTTAAATGAAACAATTCTTTGATGCTCAGTGAATGTATTCTTCACTGCTTCAGAAACAAAGCACTAGCATTTGGACTCTTTTTAATTTTCTCACATTACACATTTGTATTTCAGATGTCTGAAATATGACTAGATCTTTGCTGTGAACTTGTATGCCTTCTGAGTAATCAGTGTTTTAGAACAAGCAGGCAGAGAACAAATGTAAATAAAGAAAGCAGAAATCAGCTGATCAAAGCCAGAAGCCAAAAATCATTGGTAATTTAATTTTGACATTAAAGTAGGAAATTTTCTACTTAATCTCTTCTCCTGTTAAATCTTTAGCTTTCATTTTTTTAGTAAAATTTTAAAGCCATTTAACAAGTCTCTACAGATTCAGTGAGCCAAGTAAGTGGGTGAATGTAACTTACATTCATAAAGATGCGATCCAGATGGCAGTACATGGAAACGGAAACGTAGTGGACTATGATATAGTGAAATTTGTTAAGGCATAGATGGTGGAATGCAATAGCATTTTATTGTCCTAGAACATGTGTCAACAGGAAAGCTAAGTACACTGTTTGAGAGAGCTCAGGAATAAAAATTTTAAAAAGCATCTATTCCATGACTTTTCTTACTGGAGTCAACCTGTATTTGTGATGCATCTAGTTAAAGGTACTCTAGAAAAAGGAAGTAATGCAATTACCAATTCATGTGTTTTCCTAACTTTTTTTTTTTTAATCCCCTTATACTGGAGGAATGTGATATGACTGCTCAGAAGAAACAGCTGGCAGTTCTATTTTCAATATCAAATTACGTACTCAGATGTTTTTCTGTACGCTGCCATGGGACTTTACTGCATCCTACTCATGTCTTAGTTACTGAGTGATCAGTAGCATTGGCTCAGAATGTGGGAGACAAGTGTTTTTCCCATACGTAGCTGTGTGTGAGAATATTTGTCTTTATAAATGGGCACCAGAAGGAAAAGGCAGTTCCTCCATCACCATTCTGTACTACAATAGTTAATGTTAGCTAAAGACATGAGACACCTGGTTTTAATTCCTCTGCCCATCTGTGCATGTTCACCTGTGTGCCTATATAGGCAATTTATCAGTTGCCTGTTTAGTATTGAGTATATCATCATTCACTGTAAGAAAATCTCAGCTGATTTCTTTCTTTTGCTTAGGTGGGTAGTAGGAGTGAGTTATGTTCATTCTCCTTATCTCTCATAAGAGACTAGTTAACTATTACAGATGAAGTAGTGAAGACAGAGCATCCTGCACTAGTCTACTGACCAGTAGTTTGAGTAATGTCGTGCAGGTGTGGAATGCTGACTGAAACTTTTTGGGGAGAGGTGGAAGTGAGTTTGTACCCTGTGTCTTTGGTGACCACTGTGTTTCTGAATAGCTGGATTAAAAAAAAAGAAGTCACATTGCAAGTGATGTGGACCTAGTAAGGCCTCTTACTCCCCAGGGCACAACAAGTTGGGCTGGCAACCTTCATTTTCCTAGCATATTCAGGTAGTTGCTGTGCGTGGGATTTGAAGTACAGAAATCCTATTCTTCTGTTATGCATGTAAGGCCTGCAGATGCTGCCTTGGTGAGGAGGCACCCAAAATATTTTGTGGTTTCATTGTGTAAAATCATAGGCTCCTCTGAAAAAGCAATCAAATTTTTGATTGTTCCTTATTAACTCAAGTTTTCAAAAAGACTTGTGTAATGAGTGTTGAACATTACTCTAGGGCTGTAAATTACTAGTGACAAGGAAGTTAGATTCTTTAGAACAAAGCCAGTGAGACTCCATAGCCTGGGTCTTAAAACAGATTGAAGACAGTCAGAATAGACCAGAGTACGCTTACAGTTTTTCCAGTACTTCATGGGGCTGGTATTTTGTGGTTGGAGGATACAGTGCACAGGGTTTTGCAAAGTGCTTATTGTTCTCAATTAACTGCAACATAAAGTAGTTACAATCTAGTGATCTGATATTCAGAATAAAACCACAGAAGAGTTATTAATTGGTTCTCTGTGCTCTTTTGGTATAGTTGAAGATGTCTGTCAGAACGTGTACTGGTAAACATCTAACATAAAATTGTAGTTTGAATTAAAAAAGCCATCAAGCGATGTTACTATTATGTATACAATAGGGAATTTATACATATGACTTCTGCTGGTTCTTAGCCTTTGAATCGTGCAGAACTAAATCAGACTGCAAGGCTTGCATGTCGTCATTGTTGATCTTAGATTAAAAAATCCTCTCTGGAGCACATTTCAGCCAAATACTAATTGATACTCAAGCATATGAACAACCTCTACTGCCTTAAAGCCTATGGTTTCCACTGATGAATATGTCTGACTTCAAAGATGGAGTTTATTTTCTTTTAGATTGGAGGGTTTGGGGTGAAGTACTTAATGTAGCCAAGGTCTTGTGGAAAGGAGCCAAAATAGCAATGAACCTCGGTCACTGTAGTATGCCAGAAATTCTAAGGGAGTGATTTAGAACTTCCAGAGTAGGAAGAATGGTTAAATGCTTGACCATCCTTCCCTTTCATAGCTGTGATTTTTAATTACTGATCTTTAGCCCAGTTAATGTGACCCTGAGGAAGATCTCTGGTTTAGGCTTACTTTCTCTTGAAGTTTAAGATAGAATAATTTGCATGTTAAAATGATGCATCATTCTGGCAGCAAACTTAATTTATAATTAAAATGGAATTTCCCATCATTGTATTTGCTGTGCAGAGGTAGTAATGACTGGTGACTTTCTGGGTGAGAATAATTGCATTGTCCTCAGTAGAATTTTTTCAAGTATGCAGAATCTTAAATCAGGTTTTATCCATAGATCTGTCTTTATTTAGGTGTTGGTCCTGCACCTTTGAGAGAAATTAGTGCTCTCCAGGACTTCCATCAAATAGTTCCCAGTCTAAATTAAATAAATTAAACACCCAGTGAGGAACTCAGAGTTTGGAAATCGTAGAATTCCTTTATTTGTTATGTATCAGACTTTTTTTTTTTAGTTAGAATCTGCAAGTGACTGTCATCTTACCTTCTCTGCTGGTTTGGGGAAGGAGAAGTTTGTTCAGTATTAGATTCCTTCTCCTGTTGGACAGTCAGCCTGAAGAGGAGTAACTGGTTCCATGACACAATACATGAGCTTTACATTTAGGAGACTGTAGTTTCGTCTTTATAAGTAAAGATTTTCATGCTGAGATGTCACTTGTAGCACGTGCTAAGGTGATATGGAGTGTCATGTGCTGATTTAAAATAATTTTATAAATAATGAACCAGAACAAAAATGAAGGATGGGGCTGTCTATTTTTAATAATATATCGGCATATTATTTGAAAGCAATGTGGCCCATGCTTCTGTTTGTATTTATAATTTAGCATGAGTCATAACCAGAAGTCAGCTGTCCTGGTGAAAAGAAAAGAATGTGATATTAAGATTACAAGTGCCAAGGCAGATTTTGTATATTGAAAGCTGACCAAAAAAAAAAAAAAAAAAAGACAATTTGCAGAGGTTTCAGTAAGTGCATCATTAAATCATCCTTGGCTCCTTCTCAATTGTTGTTTTAAAATGATGCTTCTCTAAGCAAAAATATAAACATGTGAAACACTGAAGGTGACTTTCTTGGAAGAACTGTATTTTCCCCACTAAGAAAACATATATTTTCTGAAGATGTCCAATTGATTAATGCCAGACCACATGGAATTATTAAGTGAAATCCTCAAGATGTTCTATTGTTTTTATAGCACAACTCAGTCACCAATGTTTTTCTGTATACAAAAATATTTGGCAACTTTGTTGACCAAATAGGAAACAGTTTGTGAATTCTGTGTTTTTATAGAAAGGCCCTTGTTTCACATCTAAAATTTGAGCTGTTGATGCTCAGTTGAAGCAGCAGTGTCCTCATAATTTCTGTAGATCACCATGAGTAGGGAGAGCCTTGTATTGTGTTCTACCAGTCCACTCTACCAGGGCTGGATACAGTTCCTTGGTTTTTCTGAAAGTGTTTTCAGACACAGAAATCTTTTGAGCTTGAAATCATCTGCTGACCTCAGCAGTTCTCCCCATTACCAGCTCTACTCTACTGGTGTTACAAGAACATTCCCTCTTTGTAGCAGAGCCCCTTACGTGTGGCGTGAGCAGCGCTGAGAAACATACGTATTGTATAAAATCCCTTTTTGAAGCACTACCAGTACTTTGGTAAAGCCACTGTAAAACTACTGGTATGCATTTGTTCATAGTTTGGAAAATACTGTTTTCATTACAGTAAACCAATATAAACATCAGCAATATTCCTATCAAACAAATTAGTTCTCATGTGAAATGTATGGTAAGTAAATTTGTTGTGTAGCTGAATACTGTGTTATTTAATGGAACTTGATTTGATGCCAGCCAAACATATGGATCTTTAAATGCATTCCCCTTGTGGCTATGTTGAAATCATCCACCAATAACATATGCTGAATTCCCTTCCAGACTTGGAGGCTGGCTGCCCTTATTGTATGAGGTTTTGAAATTCAACAAATTGTATTGATGGGAGGAAAAAAAAAAAATCAGTTTGAATTTCTGTTTTGTTAAAATTGTTGCAAAAATTTTACTTGAGTGAAGTTTTTATTCCCTAATTTCTGCAGACTTTCCATGGAGAAAAGAGTTTTGTTTTATCTTCAAAAGCCACAAAGGCTTTCCATTTCTTTGAGGATTTTGTCTCCATTTCTACTTTCCTTTTTACCACTGGAAACTGATAGAAGAGAAAATGGCGGAGAAAAGAAAAAAAAAAGAAAAAAAAAGAAAAACAAAAACCTTTTCTTGGCTTTTTCCATAATTTAAATTATTGCTGTAGGAGTAAGCATTTCTGGAAAACTATTTACTCAGAAAATGCTGCATTTTTTTTCTTAGTTTGTAGCAATCTGTGTTCTTTGACAGGAAGCAGTATTGGGAAAGTTGCTTCAGCTATCACCTTTTTAACCACAGAACTTTAATGGGATAACACTGTAGATCACATTACACATGCAACTGAAGTAATAGCCTTTGGTTATCAACAGATGACAACAGATTCTTGCCTACCAAACACTTCCGTGCATACTACATTTTATGGCTGTGTGTAGTAGCATTGGAAAACAGCATAATTTCTTTTTGTAATGAAACAGGTATGCAGGTGTCAAAGTTTTTAACACATTGTTCCTCAATAGCACTTTAAAAAACACTGTTCTGTAATTACCTTTAGTCACTTAAATTTAATGTACCTCACTGACATTGGTTTAAAACCTTAATCAAGTGCTACTTAATCGAGTGCTGCAGTGTAGCTAAGTGTGATGGGCCTGATTTTACTATGCCGTATTCCCTTTGGTGCTATAACCAGAAGTGAATATGTTATCATGATTTACACATATAACATCTGCACACACTGATGTCCTTTGTAGACATAATTGTGTTTTGACTTACTGAGCCTATTAAATAGCACAAGTCATGTTCCTGCATTTGTGCCCAGTGCCAAGTGTCCTTCAGATGTGTTTAATTTATGGCCTGTTGGTCAAACCTGGTAAGATTACCGGATTGTGGCACCCCAAACCTACCAGCATTGAGAACAGGCTCAACACCTAGCTCCAGACATTTGACTGCAACCACCTTGGAGAGCACGGAAGGAAAGTAAAATGTTCTTTCAGTAAACAATTAGGACCTGTTAATGCTACATGGAGTAGAGAGGCATTTATCTTTCTCTCCCAAAAATGAAATTAGAGACTAATTATAGAGCCATTCATGTAATGGGAACATTCTGACCCATCACTATAGTCATAAGCACAGTTGTAATTCCAGTAATTTAAAAGGTTTGTTGTCCTTGCTTTCTGCATACAAGTTCTGTTTCGTAGCATTTTGGACTATTTTAGGGTTGTAACTACTCTCTGTAGCTAATGAAACTTAGTCATCAACAGCTTGACCTGTTACCCACCCTAGCACTGCTTAGAATATGGCTGCTTCATTTTGTTATTTCTCCTGAAAACATTGTTAAATGTGAAGTGTGGTTTTAGGAACCTCAAGTGCCTGACTGAAAAATTGGAGTTCTGTGCAGATAAAGCAACCTACTCTTTCATTAAAATCTTGAGGTGGAGAGGGAAATGAAGAGGTAAAGCCATCTGTGGGGATTGAGTCATGTGTTGTATTTCTATTGTTGCAGCACAGAGCAGTGTTTTGGTAGCATGCACAGTTTATTTTTCCTAATAGGGCACCACCACAGCAGTCCCTAGAACAAGAGATTTCATTGCCAGTGAAAGGTGACGTGTTGGGAAAAGGCTCTGTTGTGGAGGCATTTGTGGCCACCTTGGAAGCTGCATGTTCCTGATAGTGTTGTGTGGCAGCGCAGTTACTTCTGACCTCCAAGAACCAACAGTTCATATTGATAATATATATTTGTGCCATTCTGCAATATAACTGTATAAATCCAAACTACGTCCTCACATGTTTGATGACACATGCATAAATTTAGTGTATGCTTTTGGCAGATGAGGGCACCAAGGTTTTTGGCATGGAAAAAGATACCTGGTCCCCTCCCAGAGCTGTTTTCAGATCAGAGCCCAGCTGGTCTCCAGATCCACCTGGTGAGAGCAGTGAATTCACTTTGGTGTGGAAATGGCAGGAGCCTACTGCTCAAGAATTTTCTTCTACAGAGATGTGTTAGGCTATGAATGGCTTCAGCATGACAAGTCTAGCCAGCATCAGAGCAGTGTGAGCCTGCCACATACTGCAAGCTTGGGTTATTTTGAGTAGTTTCTGACTTTGCTTGCTCCATCAATGACAAGCAGGGCTTAACCTACACAAGCCAGACAGAGAGATAAAACATTGCAGTCCTGAGGGTGTTTGGATCTGATATTGCAACCTGAAGTGTACTGGGTAATGTGCTGTTACAGCAGAATGCATTGGAAGGAAGAAAAATGATGTTATCCTTCTTTAATTGTCATTAATGAATATGTAGTGTCTAGAGTTTTTTTGTTGTTGTTTTTGTTTGTTTGTTTGGGTTCTTTGCTTGTATTTGTCATTGCTTTTGTTTTTTGTAATATTTTGAGTCAGGATAGTGTTTTGTGTTAGCAGTCAGAACTTGGGAAGCAAATATTAGAGGTACAAGTATGACTCAGTTTGGTGGAACGCAATTGGAGAGGGTGAGGTAGGACAGCAGGGATGGTGCAGAGGAAAGACCCTGGGGCCTATAAACTCATTTCAGAGAAGGCTTAATGCTTACAAGGACCAAAGAGGAAGTACAAAATATCAGAAGCTTTTGAGAAGGGTACAATGTAATGATATGTTTCCCAAGCATCACTTGGAAATATTCTTCTTAGGAAAGAATCAGTAATATTTAAAATTCATGTGTGTAAAATAACATGCAATATAAAACCTAGTCAGAAACTTTTCAGACCTTCATAATCATTTAAATTATCGATCAATGTTTTTACACTGCATCCAGATTACCATTAAGTCCCCAGCCTTTTTGATAAGCTACCACTGAAAGGACTAGAAGCCAGCAGATATTTCTTGCTAATAATCTCAGAACAAATTCCTAATTCTTTCCCGAAAGTCTGAAAAAATATTTGCAAAATCTGTTCAAACTAGTACAGGGTGCTCCAGAAGGAGTCTGGAGTTTTGGTTATGTAGCAAATAATTCTTCATATAAAAATTTGCTTGTCATTACCTGAAAGACACTTGTAATTATACTAATTTAGCATAACAAAGAAAAATTATAGTCAAACTCTAAGAAAAGAGAAACTGCTCCATTCAGTTTCTCATTCTGTACTAAATACAGATTGAAGAAACACCATCTGCAGGAGAGGATCAGATTTGAGACCATCTAGGGAATATGAAGATGAATAAATCCATGGGACTTGATGAGATCCAACTGTGGACCTGAGGGAACTGGTGGATGAAGTTGCTAAGACACTGTCATAGAATCATGAAATTACGGAATTGTTCAGGTTGGAAAAGACCTCAGAGATCATCAAGTCCAACCACAACCTAACCATATTACTGTTACTCTAACAACCCTCCACTAAATCATGTCCCTGAGCACCACGTCCAAACACATACAGGGATGGTGACTCAACCACCTCCCTGGGGAGTCTATTCCAGTGCTTAAGCACCCTTTCTGTAAATAAGTTTTTCCTGATATCCAACCTAAACTTACCCTGGCGCAACTTAAAGCCATTTCCCCTCACCAGTCACCTGTCCTGTCACCAGAGAGAAGAGACCAGTCCTGCTCTTGCTGTAATCATCTTTTGGATACTGGAAGAGAGCAATGAGGTCTCCCCTCAGCCTCCTTTTCCCCAGAATAAACAGCATCAGTTCAGACTCAAAGAGTTGAAGTCAGTGGCTCAGTATCCAAATGGAAACCAGCAATGAGTGTTGTTCTTCAGGGGTCTTTATTGAAACTCACACTACTCAACATTTTGTCAGTGACATAGGCAGTGAGATTAAGTGCAATCTCAAATGAAAATACCAAGCTGAGTGGTGTGGTCTACATGCTGGAGAGAGGGATGCCATTCAGAGGAATCTGGACAGGCTGGAGAGGTGGAACCAAGTTGGGACAATCTCAAGCATAGATATAGGCTTGGGAGATGAGTGGACTGAGAGCAGGCCCATGGAGAAGAGTTCCCATCTCTGGAACTGTTCAAGGCCAGGCTGGATAAGGCTTTGGACATTCTGATCTAGTGGGAGGTGTCCCTACACATACATACATGGGAGTTTTGAATTAGGTGGTCTTCATGGTTTCTTCCAATTCAAACCATTCTATGATACTATAAATAAACTGTAAGAAGTAAGCCAATTCTGTAATTGGATAAATGCAGAGCTAGAAACTCTTGCTTTTTCTGTGGCAAGTTTCATGGTTCTGTGGTGTATTTTTATAAAGCTGTAGCTGCTATAGACTTGCGATTATGTGAGATTTTTGCTTATTAATATGTCCAGTCTTTATTCTATATCATTAGAGGGAAACTTTGAAAATATGCTCTAAAAACTCAAGAAATACAAAGGAAAGGGGGAATGAAAGCCCTCCAAATGATCTTTAGTAAAAAGGATAATGTGTTTTTTTAAGTTGGTCTTACAACTTAGTAGTATATATTTGAGTGAACCATATTTGAGTGCTATGTTTCACCACCAGCTTCAAAATGATTATCCAGCCTCAAGAGAAATATTTGCTAAGTAATCTGACCAGGTCAAGATGAGGCTGATTCCACTGCATGACTTCACTACCATGTATTTATGAAAAAAATTTACAGACGTAACTTAAAACTTCTTTCTTGCAGATAAACTTATTTTTTATTACTGTATATAAAGTGAACCTGGAAAGCATCTGATTACTATCCTCCTCACCATTTTTTTTTTTGTGTGTGTATGTATTAGGAAACTGCTAGCACTTATCCCTTGCTATTCTATTTCTAGATGTAATCTAAGTTCTTTGGACTTTCCTCATAAGTCATGTTTCATAGGTTCATCCTTTTTATTCTTCTTCTTAACTTCTTTTTAACACATGATGCTCAAATTGCATAGAGTGTTCTGGATAAGGTCTCACCATTGCAGAACTGCACAGAGTAACTATTGTCTGTCTCTGAGGAATGGTGCTCTTTGTGTTTTTTTTAAACACAAACCAAAAAAGCCCTTTGCCTTCTTGCATTGTAGTGGTATTCACACATGTTTTTGGTTTGTCATTTACTACAACCCCAGATACTACTATATTGATCTATGCTTTGTATTAGTACAAAAACTAACAAAATTACTATTTTCTTAACAGAAGTGGCTTAAAAAAGAATAAATTGAATTTAACTCTCATTTAAAAAAAAAAAAAGGGGGGGGGGCTAGGGGGGCTAGGGGCGGGGAGAATTAGTTTTTGGGTGGAGAGCTTTTATTTCTAGTTTCATCCCAAAGCAAATTTTTATGGCTGAGTTATAAACCCCTGAAAATTGCAGTTCATAATGGAAACATTGGCAGACCCTGAACGGCGCCACTGTAAAGTAGTAAGAAGCTTTAAGTTTTTCCACTTTTAGACCTGGAATAAAACTAAATTACAACACTTTCCGTACAGGCATTTGATTTTCCCCCCAGTAATTTTTGCTGGATCTGTCCAGTGTTTCCTGACTTTCTTTGTTGCCATTGGACTTTTTCCTATTGACTAGGCAGTTTGCTTCATTCAGTCAATAGATCTACCAATGAAGATACTCCAAGTGTTGTTTATTAGGGCAGAGGGTGCTAGAAAATATTATCCTGGCTTGAAGAAAGATACAGTTTTGCCATATGGAAGAAATACACAGCCAGTGGGTCTGGAGTGCAGAATATGGGATTCACAAAAGATGAAATGATAAGGATTTCTGCAATGTTGGTCTGCAGAATGGAAATGTTCTTCCAGACTCCATACAAACTCACTAAAAAAGCATACGCAAAGGTACTCTAAGAAGAGAATATTAAGGTTCTTTTCCTTTCTCAAAGTAGGAGAAATAGAGCGGTAATGAGTTTTTTTTTTGTATTTCAATACACTAGAATGTTCCAACAAGAAACAATTTTATCTGAAAGTAGATGTGAAAGCAAAAGGCAGAAGGGAAGTCAGCAAGTGGACAGGGCTTTTTTCTGGAATTATTCCTGGAGTCATTTCTCATGCTGGCGCTGGCTGCAGGAAGCCAAAGATCAACACGTGGGTTATTTATAGCCATTTTCTAAATTACTTCAGTGCAAATGATCCATTTAGTTGTTTCAGTCCTCAGGACAAGAGTTGCAGTGCCACTCATTTGTCTCCCATGGTGTTCTTCTTAAAGATTATGGAACCAGGGAATAACCAAATAATGTACCCTTACTCTTCTCCTTTGCATGCTTCCTTGAAAAAGAATTTATTATTATTATTATTACTATTGTTATTACATCATCACGCATCAGTGGTTGCTCCTGGTATGAACAGGTGAGGGCAAATGTATTTTCTGTGTTGGTTCGTATTTAACTGTCTTCTCCTGGCATTTTTATCTCAGCCCTGCAACAACTCCCCAGGCTGTTCAAGGTAGCAGGACTTTGGAAGACCCTGATAGCCAGCAGGGACCTTTCCTTTTGGCTGTAATGAGAGTGATTCAAACATAAGATGTGCTTGCCTGAAAATTAGCCCAAAGGTTTACATCCCGTAGGTTGAGAATCATTTTTGAGTCGTGAATTAGCTTCAGTCGGATTAACATTTCCACTGGAAATTTTATCTATGCCCATACTGTTTCTTACTTGCCTTCTGCTAGATTTATGGGCAAAGCTTGAAGTCTGTTGTTGAGAAAAACACAACTGTTCTTTTGTAGTCACCTGGAAAATTTTGTGCCTTATGGAGGAGGTGCAGGGCTGATACTGAACAATGAGGAATCTGGGCAACTCTTCTTTCTCTTCTTTCTTTAAAATAAGTGGATGTAAGCATAAAGCATCTCCAGAACTGACCCTTCTAAAAGGAGTTTAGATCCAGACTGTAGACAAACTTCTTCATCCAGATGTTACTGTAGATTTTACCTGTTATTTGCCAGAATTTACAGTACCAGTAGCTTGCTTCTGGTGGAAGTGTAACGTGAACTCCATGAACTTCTGTAGAAAAAGTTAGTTTTTAACTTTCACAAACTGAGATATTCCACTTGACTTAGATTAATTCTAGTAGCTGTGTCTGAAAAATTGTGTGTGGTCCTGAGCTACCGGTAATGACAGTGATAAACAGGAGAAAGTCAAGAAAGCCATGATGGTTAGGAAACTACAGCATGGGAGGTTCTAGGAGCTGCTGAGGGAATGGGGTTTGATTGAGCTGGGGAAGGCTATGGGTGTGTTGCTTTCTTCCAGTTGCTGTTTTCCAACTTGGACTCACTTCAAAGCTGGCACTGCCCCAAGGAGTTTGAGCTTCCAATCTATTTTTTTTCTATGACTCTGAATTCATTTTAATAGAACTACGATCTGAGATGTATTAAAATAAATAATCCTGAGAATAGAGAAATGGGTGTATCTATATAAGCAAGGAAGAGAAATGAAGTTCCAGCAACTTTTAATATAGTTGAGTTTTCCTTTGGAAAATAAAATTGGGAATGGGTTTTTTAAAATAAAAAACAGTGCTCTCCAAACAGCATTTAATGTTATGAGAAGGAAGGTGATTTGTGCCTCAGCTGAAGGAAAAATATCAGCAACATCATAGAAGGCAGAAAATATGAAGAACTGGCCTTTTCCTATCACTGATACAGCAGTCAAAGTCTTATTGCTTTGCATTAGCTTTACTTGCCCTGTGGAACTTACAGTCTAAACAACCAGAGTCTGGATAATCCATGCAGCACAGCACAGTATGGCATGCTTGTTGTGGAGGCTTTGTCCTGTAGAAGGGCAGGAGGCACGTTTGGAATGAAAAACCAAATCTGTAGTGTGGGCAAATCCAGCTCACTTTTCCCTCTCCTGCTCATCGCATCTGTTGTCATTACAAGAACTAATATCAACCAAGAGCAGGTAACCATGGGTTATAGGATCCTGATTGTATTTAAACACTGATAAGGGAACTCTGTAAGATCAGCTTTTGATTTGTAACTGTTTATTTTTGGAGGAGACTGAGAGATGCTAATGTCTCTTCTGGCATTTGCAGTTATTTTGCTTTCTGAAGATTTGTGGGTTTCACGTGGCATAAGATCAAGCAATAAAAAAACAGTGACAGGCACGAGTGCTGCTGAGGTACAGAAGGAGTCTTTTGGCTCCAAACATGTTGCTTACTTTGCATGTCAGTGTCTGCTCACTCCACTGACTTCTTTTGTGGAAAGGTCATTGACTCAGATACAGGATTTAAAACAACAGAAATACCAACACAGTTGCGTTGCATCTGTTAGTGGTTGAAAGAGGGATCTGAGCTGGGATTTCTGTTCTGCTCAGGTAGGGATTTTTTCTGCGCCATAGATGTCCTCGCAAGACAAGCAAACGTACTGTCTGTTATTAAGCCAAAAGGAGCAGATAAATCTGACAAATTCTGTTTTTTTGCTTTTTTTCCTCTTCTTGGTTTATAGAAGGTCGCAGTGTGAACCACTTCAATGTCTTCCACTGTTTTCTTTTACGTTTTATAGTGCTTGCATGATCTCAGTGAGGGAGCGTATTTATTGTGCGTGCCATTCAATTTAGTTTCAACTACAGCACATGATTACAGCAACTTAGAGGAAAAAACTGGAAAATAAGTCCCTGATGTAAAACTGGTAACTGAGCCAAAACAGTAGTGCCAGTTATTTCAGTGCCTCACACAGTGATTTACGAATTCACTGCAAACACATTTAACAATTTATTGGGACAAGTGTGCATATTAACCAGTTCTCTTGAAACCTTGGATGCAAACTTCTTTTGATGATATTTTCCCTTTTAATATTTTACAGAGAGGCACTAGAAGGTGGCAGTGGGAAAGCTTGTCTTTGCATCATACTTTTCGGCGCCACCCATGAGTTTATCCCTTCAGCCTCCATGGTATTATTTTATTTGGGAAAATATTTGCAATGTCTCATGGAAAAATGAATGCCTATAGGAGTGATCTGAATCCTATAGACACGTAATCCATTTTTTTTCACGGACATGTATTGCTCATGCATGTTCCTACGTGGTTTTTTTAGGCTGCTGAAGAGTGGGAGAAGCAATTTGTAGTTAGCATCACTGGTGGTCTTCCAGCCTTTGCCTTTTTCTTTTTTTTTTTTTCCTAATTGGCACAGATTCAGCCTGCCAGACTTACAAGGAAGGACACAGCTGAAATGAGGATTGAGGGTTACAAGCAAGGACAAAATTTTAGGAAATGTCTGCCAATTTCTTGACCTTAGGATAGCTCATGCAGACGGGATCCTTTTATTTTAGACGAACATTTGCTTAACTTTAGAATAGCTTCTATCCCTTGTCCAGGAATGGGTTTTCCAAATCTTTCTTATGTTGATAGTAAATGCAGAAGCTCTATCCAACCTTTCAAACAATGTATGAGATGCTAAAGTATCTTCTGAATAGGGAATATTACAGCTGTGTTTCTGCTAAACCTGCAGTGAGGAAAGACCAAATACAATCTACAGCATTTCTGAAGTTAAAAGGGCTTAAGGAAAACTCTGGGTTATTTCTTTATGTTCAGTTTAGAGGCTAAGCCTAGATTTTATTTTTTTTTTATCTGCTTTTATCTGCATCACATAGCTCTCAGCAAAACTTTTATGGTGGTAAGGTAATACAGAGCAAAGGGCCAGCACAGTGTAGACAGAGCTGTCTGATTGCAGCAGGAAATTGGAAGGATAGGTTGTATTTGACACAATGTGAAATCTTTATCTGTGTTATTCCATCCGCCTGATCACTTGCAAGTAAGGTAGATGCAGTTATAAATCCTTCAAGAAGATACACCTGTTTTTGTAAATGTTTTGTAAGGCTTGGGTGATATCAACCATGGGGATGATCACTTTCCTTCTCTGTGTACATACCTACATTCAGGCTCAACTGTTTCAATCCTGATGCATATTTATTTTTAAAAGCCATGTTTGTGTAACTTACAGGGCCTTCCATGCACATTTCCATGCTACAATGAGGTCATTTTTCTGGATAATTGGGAAAGTTAAGTAATTGCCTGAAAAAGTAAACATTTCTTTTAATGTCCATGAAGCAAGTCTAAGTGCTGTTCGATACCTGTACTCCTGAAATTAAACAGTGGCTTACGTCAACATGAAATCCATCTTGAACTATCCTATGATGTCATGTGGCACTGCCAGGGAATGTGCAGGCTACTTCAATGCCCCTCATTCATGATGGGGAGCCTCATTGTGATTTCACTTTTCCCTGCGACAGCAAAAGGCAATATATAAAATGTGGTGTCCATATGATTTGTGTGTGTTTGTAGTGTACCTGTTGACAGCTTAAGACACCAGTGGGACAAGCTGAGTTTCCCCACGAACTGACACATTGGGTGTTCTCTCCATTTTTATTGCTGATACACTCTCCAAAGCATAACCTTGTGGCTTTAAAACAATTTGCCTGTTGGTATACTTGTGTGGCAGATATATATATATATATATATATATATATATATATATATATATATATATATATATAGTAATTGTTACGTTTATTCGGTATCAATCTCAGTCTGTGTTTAGGTTTTCTTATTTTTTTCACTTTGGAGAGTGATTCTGAGGTAAAATCACAGTTTGATCCCTTCTTTGCTTCCTCTTCTTCTATATAACTTTTACTAACTTGCACCCTTTTCTGAACTCTTAGTCTCAAGCTCCTTCAGTCAAGACTTCTATTTTTTTTCTTCTCACACAGTCTGATGAGCCAAACTTAGATCAGGGTGTCAGTCACTGAGAAAGGAAAAAAATCGAGTAGCAAAAAATGAAGTGATATTTTGATGAGAGAAGAAAAAAGTTTATAATCTAAATGTGGAAAGAAAGAAACAGATCTGCTGTTGCAATAAAGGCTGATGAAATGGGTAGCAAAAAGGGAAGTAATTTATCTGGAAAGCTAAGATTCTGCATGATAAAGTAGGTAGTGGAGGTGTGTTGTGTTGGGTTGGTGGGTTTTTTTGACTGAAAAAATATGAAATTCTGGATGAGTTCTCACAGTAGTTGATGAAAGGGTACTGTGCTAGCTGAGCTTGAGAAGTCAGTCATAATGACAGGGAGAAAAAGCAAATGGAGAAACAGATGGCAAGCACCACAATTGAATTCTCAGCAGAAGCCACTAACTGATAGGCCCAGTCCTGTGATGGGTGGTGGTTAGTATCTTGTAGTACTTCAGAGGATGTTCACTTGTCCTTCAACCTGTTAATTTCTTTTATTAGTTCTGAGTACTTCTTAGGCTCCTGTTTGGAAGCTGTCACTTCTTTTCAATTCTGCTTGAAAATCCTGGATGTAATAGATAGCTGTGGATTTGTTTGCTTAGTACAGATTCAATTACTTTCTTCATGGGAATCAGAACCTCTAAGGAAGGATTTCAGCATGTCCAGGTGCATCTGTCTGCTGATTATAAAAATAAGTCACCTTAATTCTATTTCTCTGAAACATCGGAAGTATTTGCTCTAGACTAAATAAAATTGTGTTGCCCTTGAAACTTGCTGATTGCACACACTACTTTCCAACCACTACGTGGGTTTATCTTTCAAATCCACATATTCCCTCAAAAACATTAATTAGATTTGCCACTGTACCTTACCATGCTTCTGTAACAATTTGGTATGATGGGGAAAAAAACTAGCGTCTAGCCATTGCTTTAGAAATTTAGTGTGTAATAAGCTCATAGCTGTTAAACTATGGCTGGCTTCTTCTGATGGTGGCACTTTCAGCATAATTGTGAATTGGAATGGGGCAGTACAGAAAATAAAATTCTGTGGTTTCTAAGGGCTTATATTCTAAAGCAGATTTACACACACAGAGTATGAGTTACCAAACAGCATCTTGACTCAAGGATTATTTGACCAAAAAGTATTTCTAATAAGAGTATTACAAATGGTGATCACAGACCCAACTCACTTGTAAAAGAGCAGAGAGTAAAATTGCCCCAGTTTTCAAAATCAGAGAAATACTGGCTTTGAGGCTCCTGAGGTGAGGTGCCAAAGAATGACACTTAAGATAGATACTGCATTTAGTCATAGGTCAGGCCATGTAACAGCTACACATCCTGAATCCTTTCACTTCTAGGTGGTAGCTAGATGGCTCAGTTTACAAGATCAGGAGGCAGAAATCAATATAGTTTAGTGACCTATTGTTAGATAAACAGTGAAACCTTTGAAATGCTGCCAGCCTCTGAGCATTACCAGCCCAGTGGTGTGAGTGCTGTCCTTGGTGAGCATCAGTAAATGAAGCAAAAACATTACACATAATGCCTTGGTGCTTCTGTGGTTTAATTCCTATACCAAGACAGAGATAAATGAAACACTTTTTTCAGAGTAAACAGTGTAATGAGGGAAATGGTTAAAATGAATACAGTATTTGAGGAGTCCATTGCTCTGATAGACTTCGAAAAGTCCTCGTTTCCATTTATTCATAACATAGTCACTAGAAATGCATTATGAATTTATTTGTGCTCCCTCTCTAGCTGCATCTTCTTATTTCTGCTGTAAATCCCAGCAAAAATAAGATTATAATCTTTGTAGCTTTGGGTCAGCATGAAGCAGTTTTTTGCTCTCTTTGACATCTGTTTTACAAACACATAGCAGAAATGCTAAATCACAGCTTGAAGCAGCGATTGAGAACCTGTTGGGAACGCCGAGCCAAGCCAGGGGAGCTCAGCTGTATGCAATGCACCTGAGTGACTGCACCTGGAGGAGCCAGGATCCACCCCTTCCCAGACCTCATTTAAGGGCTGGCAGTGGAGGCAAGGGCATCTCACTGAAGTTTTTTTTGCCTATCTGTGGCTTTGTAAAGGTAAGAAGTGTTTTGTGTTTTGTGTTTTGTGTTTTGTGTTTTGTGTTTTGTGTTTTGTGTTTTGTGTTTTGTGTTTTGTGTTTTGTGTTTTGTGTTTTGAGCAAATCCTCACTTGCTGCAGCCTAGGATTTTGCTATTCTGCTATCGTTGCTGCGTTTTCTATCGTGTTAAAGCATTACAAAATAGAAGCCAAATGAGAAGTTTAAGTGTAAGATTTTTTTTCTAGTTAAGAAGGAAATAAGAATTAATCATAATTACTTGCAATGTAAAAAGGGTTGTAATCTTTTGTCTGTACTTAGTATTAATGGGCTAACTCTAGGATTTTGGTGGTTTCTCCATTGCCTGATCAAAGCTATTTGTTGTTTTAACCTGTTCAGTAGTTTTACTGAGAAACAATACGTTTTAAAACAAAGAATGTTTCCACATCTGCGATAAACCTTTAAAGCAGTAAGAACAGTGGAACAAGGTCTTTTTTTTCCTAGTTAACTGCTTGTAGTCCTGTCTGATGGAGGTAGCGTTAGTAAGTTGTGGTGTAATGTAAGCATTTAAAAGAAATCACTGTGACTATGGAGGCATTACCACAGATGATGATCCGCACCATATTGAAAGTGCATCTTGTTATTTTCAGTCCTTCATTCCAGAGGTGTTAAGGACTGATGTTTTGAAATTGGCCAGTGAGGGCTTAACTTAATTCTGTATGCATCCTTTACCTCATCAAGGGATGAGTCTGAAACAGGCCTAGGTTTGATTTTGATTTCAGTTTTTGATGGGAAATTTGTGCTTTCTTGGAGAACAAATGAAAGGCACAAGGGAATCTTCAGCAAGTGTCTTTCTATCTTGACAGGAGATGTAACATTTTGAAATTTATAAAAAGCTTCCTGTGTTGAAATATCCCTAATAACAGAGGTCTAAACAGTGTTCTAGAAATCTATGACTCCTAAGGTTTTCATGCAGTATGTATGGGGAACGAAGGAACTAAGTGGAAGAGGCTTGAAATAGAAAAATTTTACAAATGACTGAGAAACATTATTTATTTTTCAAGCCATATCTGAAATGGATAACTCTAAGACAATAAAGATGAGGATGTACCAGGGCCAATAATGCTGTTAAAAACCCTTTTTTATCAAAACTGAGTTTTTTGGCAGGCTCTCTGGGCATCCCCCACTGGGCAGAAACACTGCCTCAGGTGCTTCATAACCACTCTCAGAAACGTGACTAGCTGCAGATATATTGATATGGGGGGAAATAATTGTTAGAGGTTGGGTGCAGAATCCCATTACTTTTGGTTGCTTTTACCCTCTCTTCATTAGAGATAATAAATCTATATGCTAATACAGACTTCTAATCCCGAAGAGGGCAGGAGTGATTTAAAAAACATCCAAGTATTTCACTACAAAAATTTTGGGATACAGGATTTCCTTCCGCAAGCACCTTACTTTTTCTTTCACTTTTTGAAATACAGATTTATTTTTTGTCATTTCTTTTTTTTTTTCAAGTTTCTGGACATGACTAATTCATTATCAAGATCCAATTGAAAATCTACCCTAACTCTTAAAAGAAGAGTGAGAAGAAAATAACTTAAATTTTAACCCAAAATTGAAGATTGATAATGCTTTTTGCATAAGCAAAGTGTGCTGGATTGCATGTAGATCATTAAACTATTTAGTTAATTGTTTTTTTTTTTTTTTTTTTGAAGAGCATTAATGACTGATTGGAATCTATTTGTCTTAATTTCCATTTTTTTTTCTTGTAAATTTTTAAGCTCAGCTTCTGAGCTTCCAAATTGTAAACTTATTCTTTGCCTTGAGTTATTCTGTTATGTGACTACAGTAACTCATCTGTGCCCCAAACTTGTTTGAATCAATGCTGTTGTTGGAGAGCTGCAGAACCAGTAAGCAAAACTTGTCTTTCAATTTCTGGCGCCGAGTAAATGATGGGTAAAACTGAAAACAAAGTAAGTATTAAATTGCTTAGGATGGAAATGGTTTATCTGTTAAACACTAGTCTGATTAGAAACATGCCTGTTACGTCTTATACAAAATAAAATCAATAAAGCTGGAGAACAAATTTCTACAGTTCATGAGAAATTGTCGGTATCCTTTAAAAAATACTGCGAAGTTTTCAACCTTTCTTTATCAGAAGTGAAAGTGCTGGTGAGGTAGCAACAAAGCTACACTGCACAGCTCTGATCTGTGTGTTGGAGAAATTAACCAAAACCAAGCATGCGCCTCCTGTGAAGGAGGGATAAATACTCGGTTTGTCCTGCACAGAAAAAGAAGAAAGATGACTGATTTGTGTGAGCCAATCATGGGGATTAAGGGGAAAGGAAACAATTACTTAAACAAAAGGACACTTTTGGCCCATAAGCAAGTGAGCTGGAACAATTCGTGAATAAGGGAAGCTTTCAGAAGAAGCTTAAATACGGGCTCCGGAACAGTCTCGCAACCAGGAGAAATGGGTGAAACGGTGACCTACATTCAGCTGGAGCATGATTAGTTCCAAAAGGAGCTTCTGTAGTGCGATTATTGAGTGGCATAAGGAGTTTGCAGGGACAATACCAGCATCCAAGAAAAGATGTGAACAACTTTTACTTTCCCAACAATCTTGCATTTTTCACTAGGTACTTTATTCTTTGATTAATCAAAATCTAATTACTGATCTCCGTACTTCAAGAATTTTGATTGTAAATATTTGAGTGAGGATGCAAGAAAAAAAACTTTTCATTTGGGGAAAAAAAAATAGTGGTAGAGCTGTCTTTATCTTACAAGATTTTTCTCTTCCCTCTATGTCTGTTATCTCACCAAGAGTCTATGATGTTGAGCAATATTCTTAGTTCTAACTACGGCAAATGAAAAAATGACTTGGTGATTTTTGCAAGACCTAGGTTCTTTAATATATATCTTTTGGACGATTAATATTGTGATAAATCTTCACAGAACCACAGAACTGTAGGTATTGGAAGGGACTTCAGGAGATCACGGAGTCCAACCCCCTGCTAAAGCAGGCTCCTAGGGTAGGTTGCACAGGAAAATGTCCAGATAGGTCTTGAATGTTGCTGCTCTGATTATGATAATTAAAATTAAATTTGCGTGGTGACTGACCATTTCCATCTATTACTGCAGGTGCATTCACTCTAATGATCTTAATCCACTTTCTCATTGGATAAATGGTGGGTCACCAGTCCAGTTCTTCACATAATGCTAATTAATACCCTTCAAAGCAATTCTGGCTAATGCCAAGCATTATTTGGGCACAGGCAAGGATTAACAGGCCAGACTGTTGTCTGTAGCAATAAAGTCATTCAGGAGAGATCAGAAGTACAGTAGATTAGCGTCTCTATTATGTATATGCCTCCCTGCTGAAAAAGCCTTCAGTCAAGGCAGTAAAGCAGGCTTCAGTCCACATTGTCATTCAGCTGAAGCCATGTCAGGGCGTATATATCAGCATCCCCAAGCAGTAACAGCACATTAGCTCATTAGTAGCTTCACACAAAACAGATCTGGGTCCCTCAGGGAGCAGTCTATAGCTTTCTTTGTTTAAGCAGGATTTTGACAAAGCACTACAAAGTGTTTCTTAAGCTCTAAGAATGAGTGAGAGGATGACAAAGAAGAGATATTAAAGCATGTGGCCTATCCAGCTAGGTTACTGCCAGAAACTTTCTTTCATGATTAAATCTCCCCCAAAAAATTACATGATATCTTATGATAGGCATTCAGATGCAATATTTCCGTGAGGCTGAAATGTTCAGGTGCCTTCTTAAAAAACAAGATTTTAAACAGACTCAATTTGAAATAAACTAAAGGTGAAAATCCTTTTCAGCTCAAAACTTGTTTAAAAGTTGCTTAACTCGACATGCCATCCTTAAGCAGTGATTTCCACCATGCTTGTTTCATAACTTGCTCAAATCAGATGATGATCCTTCCAAAATAAATATAATGTGCTGCAGCCACCTGTTTGTTTCTTCCTATGTAGGACTAATTAAAGATACACAAGCTGTTATTATTTGAAACAAGGTTTCATTCAGGAAACCTGTTTTTGCTTATTTTTTCCTCTTTGTTTTTATGTCTAGACATTAGCCTCTCAGTGGAACAATAATCAGGCTGAAAGTTGGAAGCATGTATCTTCATAATGAGTTTGGAAACAGCAGGATCTTTTAGTTAGGGTTTTGTTTATTTTTAAAATAGTGCAATATGAATTCTCTATTTAGGAAAACAAAATGGTTAGATTCTAATTTATATATTTACATAGGAAGACATTAGTTTATCAAGATATTGTAGATTTTTGGAATTAGCAATGAGCTATCCTCAGAGTACTTTTAATAGGTCAAACTACAAGATTTTGTATTAATAAATTCTTAATAGTAATTCCCCTCTGCAATCCTTTATCCTCAATAATCTGAAGTGTTTGTGGCACAAAGTTATCTGTCCATCATTCCTTTAAAAACTGTTTTGCTTATAGTCAGGTTTTCCAGAAATGCCTTCTAGAAAAGTTCTCTATGATTAGACAACCTGTGTATGCAGCTGAGACTATATGGTAGTATGTATAACTGAGTTAAAAATTGTACATCACTAATATGTTCGTAGTTTTCTTTGCCTAAAATATCCTGAAACTGAAACGGAACCATCATCTTATAGTTGTTTCAATTCACTAACATCCAAGATATTTCCATATTTTCTCACAGAAGTTTTTTAGCGGAAGGGAATGGAAAAGAAAAAGGAAAGGAGAGCATTCTCTGTTCTTCTGTATGACAGCAAGGAAATGTTTCCACTTTAGGGAAAACAAAATCAAGATCTCAAAGATCCTGCCTGAAAGCAGAAGTTAGACTAACTGGTGGAAGCCGTAATTTGCTCATCACATCCTGGTTCTCTTCCACAAATCAAGATCTGTGACTGGATAGTATCAGTAGTTTTTAAATGTGTGTGTGTGTGTGTATATATATATATATGTATATATATGTATATATATATATGTATGTACGTACGTGTGTGTGTGTATATATATATATACACACACACATATATATATATCGTGTCCGTCCGTCCCCCCCATATAGATGTGGGTGTATCGTGTCGTCGTCCCCCCCCCATAGATGTGGGTGTATCATGTCCATCTGTGTCGTCCCCCCCCCTCCCCCCCCCCCCCCCCATATAGGTATGGGTATATAGTGTCCTCCCCCAACCCCAACTACATATGGGTATATAGTGTGTCCCCCCCCCCCACCCAAATAGATATGGGTATATAGTGTTGTCGTCCCCCCACATAGGTATGGGTATATAGTATTGTTCCCCCCCCCCACCCCCCCCATAGATATGGGTATACAGTGTCCGTCCCCCAAACCCCATATAGATATGGGTGTATCGTGTCTGCCCGTCCCCCCCCCATATAGATATGGGTGTATCGTGTCCGTCCTTCCCCCCCCCCCCATATAGATATGGGTGTATCGTGTCCTTCCTTCCCTCACCCCCCCCATATAGATATGGGTGTATCGTGTCTGTCCTTCTCCTCCCCATATAGATATGGGTGTATCGTGTCCGTCCATCCCCCCCCATATAGATATGGGTGTATCGTGTCCGTCCCCATATAGATATGGGTGTATCGTGTCCGTCCGTCCCCATATAGATATGGGTGTATCGTGTCCGTCCGTCCCCATATAGATATGGGTGTATCGTGTCCGTCCGTGTCCCCCCCCCCCCCCCCCCATATAGGTATGGGTATATAGTGTCCCCCCCATCCAAATAGATATGGGTTTATAGTGTTGTCGTCCCCCCACATAGGTATGGGTATATAATGTCATTTCCCCCCCCCCATAGATATGGGTGTATCATGTCCGTCCGTCCCCCAACCCCCTATAGATATGGGTGTGTCGTGTCCATCTGTCCCCCGCCCCCGTATAGATATGGGTGTATCTTGTGTGTGTGTCCCCATTAGATATGGGTATATAGTGTGTGTGTGTGTCCCCATTAGATATGGGTATATAGTGTGTGTGCCCCCCCCTATAGATATGGGTATATAGTTTTCCCCCCCCCCCCCATAGATATGGGTATATAGTGTGTGTGTCCCCACCCCCCCATTAGATTTGGGTATACAGTGTGTGTGTGTCCCCTCCCACATAGATATGGGTATATAGTGTGTGTGCTCCCCCCATATAGAAATGGGTATATAGTTCCCCCCCCCCCCCCCCCCCCCCCATATAGAAATGGGTGTATAGTGTCGTGTTTCCCCCCCCCCCCCCACCCTCCCCCCACACACACACATAGATACGGGTATATAGTGTCGGCGTCCCCCCCATCTGGATATGGGTATATAGTGTCATCCCCCCCCCCCCATCTGGATATGGGTATATAGTGTCATCCCCCCCCCTCCCCCCCCATCGGTATGGGTATATAGTGTCGTTGTCCCCCCACATAGATATGGGTATATTCCCCCTCCCCCCCCCCCCAGATATGGGTATATAATATGTGTGTATATATATATACATAGTGTATCCCATGTCTGTGTGCGTATATATACAGTGTCCCCCCCATGTCTGTATGTATAGAGAGAGAGTGTCCCCCCCCATGTCTTTATGTATAGACAGAGTGACAGAGTGTCCCCCCATGTCTGTATGTATAGAGAGAGAGAGTCCTCCTATGTCTGTATGTATAGAGAGTCTCCGTATACATATATATATATATATATATACACATAGTGTCCCTGCATATGAATATATGTAGAGAGAGTCCCCCGTATGTATATATATATAGAGTCCCTGTATATATTTATATATATATACAGAGTCCCCACATATATATAAATATAAATAGACATATAGAGTCCCCACATATATGTCTATATATATATTTATATATATATACATATGTGTGGTGTGTCCCCACACACACGCATGTGTGTGTATATATATATATATACATACAGTGTCCCCACATACACACATGTGTATACATATACGTCTGTATATATATAGTGTCCCCACATATATGTATGTATGTATATTGCGTCCCCACATATACATATATGTGTAGTCCGTGTGTGTATGTATATATGTATATATTGTCCAGAGGTCCCAGGACGAATATCTCTCACCCCAAGGGAGACCATGCTGAGAGCACTTTGGCAGTAAATAACATATTATAGGTTGTTCAACTGACTCTCCAGGTTTCTGTTGTAAGGCAGGCACAAGTGTTGAAAGTTGCTCCACAGAGCGTGAGGGCAGTGCAAGAAGGGAGAGTTAAGAGTTCAGTGTATTCCTACAGAGGCTGAACAAAGGAGAATGTTAGCAGAGGAAATATTGTCATCTCTGAAACTGTTGAAACGATACAAACGAGCTTTAGAATGCTGTATTGTTTGTTAACAGTAGCAAACATCTTAAATCCCCTCTATGATCATTCAGTGCTTGTAACAATGGGAGCCTGTTTCAAACAAGTACAAATCTGCCTTTGTGTTTGCCTACCTATGGAACCAGGTGGCCTCTTTTCCATTCTCAGCAGAATATCTATCCATCAGGTAGGTGGGTAGTAGGTAGCGTAAGCATTCAGGCTGAAGTCTACAGTCCTGACCTGCCACAGTGTAGTGCAAAAACCTTTGGAGATCGTGAGCTATCAGTGAACTCTTCATTTAACCTCTTAAGGACAACTGGTGCTAAACCCGTTTGATTGCCATATACTGGGAAATTCAACATATGTTTCCTCAGTCTCATTACATCATTGTTTTTAACTTCAGTAATCATAGAATCAGGGAATCACCAAGGCTGGGTACGACCTCCAGATCATTTAGTCCAGCCATCCACCTATCACCAGTGTTTACCCACTAAACGATGTCCCTTCTTACTACATCTGAATGTTTCTTGAAAACCTCTAGGGATGGTGAGTCAACCACCTCCCTGAGCAGCTCGTTTCAGCACCTTATTAATCTTCAATAGAAGTGATTCACAGGAGACTTGACAGCTGTTTAAAGAGAAAGATCAAAAAAATGAAGGCTGACTGTAGTGGAGAAACCTATTGCAATTACTCCTGAAGAAGAAAAGTCAAAGGAAGATAGTGTGGAGAATAATTCCAGAAAATGTATGCTGCCATGACAAGAGTGATCCATTTCTCTTGCCTGGCACTGAATGAAAATAAAACCATTCTCTTTCTGACAGTTCAGGGAGTCTCTACCATGAAATGAACAAGCCAAGAAATCACTTACAAAACCTTCCTTTATGAGGACATCATGGGAATGATCTCGTCAAATCCCCTCTCTCTGAAAACTTTGATGTTACTACTATGTCCGAGCTCTGATAATGGGATGCAGTAGGGGCGCTTCTGTTTAAACATGTTTTGTTCCATCAGCCTTGACATACTTATTGAATTTAATGTATGTAGGTCATTAGGGTTTGTTTCTTCCCCATAACTACATTATTATTTTATTAATCTTAATAACTGAAATTGTAGTCTTATAAAATGATCATGAGATGATAGTTACAATGGCTGAGATGCAGATGTTGGGTATGGTCAGAGAGCTGGGAATTAAGAAATCTCTATGTGGGGAAGCCCCATCACTTCTTTCCCTACTTGCTGTTTTTTTGTTTGTTTGGTTGGTTAAACTGTTTATTTGGCACCACATTTTGAAAGATATTCAAGAGCAGATCACTGCATGAGTTGGATGGAGGCCGCTTCTTGTCTCCAAGGCAGATGGATGGATGGGAGGAAGTGCATGTAAGACACGCTTCCTTTGCATTCATTTGGGAGGAAGTGGACACAGCTTTCAACCCCCATAAGCATTCTTGGTCCTAAATAGGATGGAATCAGGGGGGTAATGTGACACTATGCTTTCTGAAACATAAATGTATGAATGACTTTTCTTATTCCTTGACCTTTTCATTCTATCCATTGTTTCAAGCTCGCAAATTTTCACTTAAATAGAGGAGCATGATATTTCTAAGGAAAAACAACTTCAACTATAACCAGTTGTATAAGACAGTGTTCTGGTCTTCAGCCTGAATTAATCTATTTTTTCTATCAGACTCCTCCACTGATGATTTCAGATCCTGTCCACACATTTGTTTTGCCTCCTCATAAACCAAGTAACTTCATGCCGTTTTTGACTGTTCCTGCTCACATTTTGACTAATGCAATTCTTGCTGAGGCCTGAGGTATGGTGGGAGTGGTACCATCAGGTCAAAGTGAGAGCAAAGCAAAGGTCATTATGCACAGGAAGGGCTACCAGCTTATAGAAGTGCCGTAGAACAAGCTTCTAAGCTTTAAGATGTATGTACATCAGCTTACAATAAAAGCCGTTGAAGCAGATCTAAGGTCAGCTGGACAGCTGTCATGCTTCCTGGTGTGACAGGTGGGATGCTTGCACTGTGACAGTAGAAGGTGGAGTGCTATTCCATCAGCAAGACAATTATTTTCTCACGGGCACTTGTGTAATGAGTTACAAATTGTGAATTTGAGAACTTGCAGATCAGAAGCCTTAGGAACTAAATGGTGAATTAGGGAATCCATACAATCTGTACAGAGAGAATTGAGCCTTTTTGTCATGCTTATTTGCTTTCTTTCCTAGTGAGGTAAAATGAAGTTTAACTGACAGAACAAGTTGTCCTGTAAATGTCAAAGAACCATTTGTTCCATGGCACAGTGACAGTCTTTATCTCCTCCCACTCCCATCTGTCAGCTACCTTGACATCAGAAGCATAACTCATCATTTGCCGACCTGGATTTCAGAAAGGCAGTTTTGTCTTTGAGTGGAAGTTGAGTCACTGGAAAACAGATTATTTTTCTTGTCAGATTTCCTCTGCCAGAGAAATCCCTCATTCTGTTTAGCAGTCCCCCCAAGGAAGTTGTCATCTGGTACCACACAAGATGGAACTTCTCACATGTGTGGCCTTCACAAGTAAGTGTGCCTTTTCTCTTCGTAAGAGACAGAACGATCAAACAAGGGCAACTCTACAAATCTGTCAATTATGGTGCACTAGAAGACACATACAAACTCCAAACAGGGAACAGCAATAAACTCAGCAGCATGAGCAATCGTCCTGGTAGGTCTTGGTGGGTGTTTTCAGGGATGTGAAAAGATATTGGATGAAATAACTTTGGCACCAACAAAAGATGATTCTAGTGAATTAGAGGAGTGATAGAGCACAAATGCAAAAGGATTGGGAGAAAAACTTCTGCTAACAGATTATTTGATTTATTTAAGGGTAACTAATTTGGAGTTTTCATTAATTGATTTCATGCAGCCTACCTGAAACTGCATCTCGTGTAATTGGAAAAAGATTCACAAAGCCCATGAATAGAAGTCTACACAGTGTTACGTGCTACGTGATAATTACTGCAGAAATGGAGGTTAGTAAAAATGAAACTCTGGCACTTCTTTGGGTTTGTCTGGCTCCCTAAGTCAAGTTCTTTAATATTTCCAATGTTCAGAGCTGATTTTGTTCCCCACCACTGCCCCCCAGAGCAGCTTCAACTACAAACCTATAACAGATCTGGTTACTTATTTCTTTCAAACCTTCCTACTCAAGAAGTGTCATGGAGTCAGTATGTGTTCACAGTACCCTAGAAAAATGAATAAGCCCTCAGAATAGTTAAGTAGAATTTGAAGGAATTCCTTTATGCATAGCTGGGCACCCTAAAAGAAAAATGCTTTTGAGTTCAAAATGTTGTTTATTTTGGAGCACGTTTCTCTCTCTGCTTTCAATAGTGACCTAGGAATGAGCTCACAATTGGAAGCAAATCTGTCTTCTGTTTCTACGCCTAAAGGATTACCTACTCTCTGAAGCACATGGGGTTATTGATGGCCTTGCACCAAAAGTATGATTTGGAATTCTGTGAAAAAAATAAATACACACGTGTGTGTGACACTGGCAGATTTAAGTTAAAAAACTTGTTGAAACATTACAATAATAGAGATTGAATTTATAATAAATAGAAGGCTTCCTATATTCACAAATGTTCTGCTTTGTGCTTGAACAGGAAAATTTCTAATCTAGCATGACTCTGTGGGAGAACAGCAAAACCATATTGTTTTGTAATGTGCATAAGGGCTGTGTAGCATTTGGCAGTATCTCAGGCTGAGATCCAGTGAGTGAACCACCTCTGCTCTGCCTGCATGGGGTTGCTCAGTGTGGGTTTCTACTCTTGGATCACATGGTGCAGTGCTGCTGACTGCTGGCTTCTGCTTCAGCAACAAGTCTGACACAAGCCCAGTGTCCACTGTGCCCAAATCTCTGCATTGACCAGCACAGCAGATGACTGAGAACTCATAGCAGATCTTGCTGACATCCCTTTAAACCAAGCTGAGAGCAGCCCACGGCGCTTTGAGGGCAGAGTCTGCTTTGCTGTCCCAGTAGGGTTTAGCACAAATACCAGCACGTAGTAGTCACCTCAGGTGTCATTGCCAAAGGTGCTATCATCTTGACTTCCTACTGTGTCCTGCTTTTCTTACTCTGTAAGTACATAGTCCCTTAAACTCCTTTCCTACATCAGCTGAGTTGAGATGTTTTTATTTTTCCTCTTGCAGCAGTTAACCTATTAAACTGAATCTTGACAGAAAGCCAGATACAGTAGTGACAGACACGGTAGAACAGAACAATAAAAAAAAAAAAAATAGCAAAGCATGGGCTATGACTTCTCTATTTGGTGAAGCATCATCCTGCTTTGAGATCAATTATTCTGAAACCACTGGGGAGTTACATGCCAGCTGGTTTCTTAAGTTTCCTTTGGTTCCTCCTCATTCATACCTCTCCTCCTGCCCTTCCTACTCTTTTGTCTGTCCTTCACACATTTCGGCAGGATTATAAAAAAAAAAAAAATCATAAAATCCAAATCTACAGATGCAGGAGAGACGTCTCTTAAGTCATTCCTTCTCTTTTTTCACTGATGTATTCTCTCAAGAGTGATAATCATCTTTTTTGAAATGCAGGTCTAAGACGGAAGGAATTTTTATCTGGAAGAGTAATATAAATTAGCTTTGACTGCCAGTTTCCACTGATTATTACTTTCCAGGCGGAATTCCTACAAATTCTTGAGGCATGACCTCTGATGAAAAAATAAACCCCTTTAAAACTTGTTTGAGAAATTCCAGATAACTTTCACAAGAGATTTAATTTTAGAGCATTAACACAATCTTGGTTGGAAAGATAAAACTACAATGCAGTTATTTGGTAGGAGTCATTACTGAACAGTGAAGTCATTTGAGCTTATTTTACTGTGCTTATCTCCTTTTTTTTTTTCTCCTCGCTCTTTCCCTCAAACTAATTTTATTATCCATTACTCAGTGCACTCTGGATTCACCCTCATAAAAGGATAAAGTATCTCAGCAGATATCCAGGCTTAGGCAAGCACTTTGAGAGTAATCTCACAAACCTTTGTTATCTACAGCAAACAGGCGAAGCTCAGGGGACCATCTACCTATTGTCAGTCACTGTTCATTAGCTTCTAAATCTTGGGTTTGTGAGGCTTAAGTGAAGTTTAAATTTGCACAGATTAAAAAAAAAAAAAAAAAAAAAAGCTGTTTAGATACCAGTGCCAAACACTTATTAATGGTGAATGCATCTTTCAGTCATATTTCACTTGTTCTAAGTGTTGAATTAAAAAATATTTGTGCCAGCAAATTAAAAAAAAGCCACTCTTTTTCACCTCTATTTGAAATTTAGATGAACAAAGGGTGAAAAACACACACTAGATGATACCAGCTTATATTGCAATCACTTTCTTACTTTTTTAATGTGCAGGGCTAAAGCCCCTGGTTCTACACTTGTAAGAGCATGCTCCAGGTGGTGTGCCAGTCTTGGTGCAATGAGGATTTGCAAAGCTGAGGAGAGGGCACTGGTTTCCTTTCACTTCCAATCAGAATTAACAGCTGGATTCAATGCTATGGAGAAGTCCAGCAGCACTTTCACCTATACCTGGAGCAACACGTTCATTTTTCCATTTTTCTCTCCTCCGAAGTGCTTCTCTTCTCACACAAGCATTGATATCACACACTCTGCAAGGCCCCAGATTTTCCAAGAGGTGACACTGGCTGCATGCCTCTGCACACTGATACTGCTCCATCACTTGATGCCTCTGTGGGAGTGGGCACAAACTGAGTAGGTCCATAGAAGCTTTTTTTCATGTCTGAGGACCAACTTAAAATAAGGCCAAACTTTTCCTTTCTGACAGCTGCTTACAACACTGCTTCAGAAATTCATTGCCCTGCATGAGAGGAGCGTGGTCACTTTCTGGCTACAAAAAAAATCAGACTTTGGAGAATACGTTTCCATTTGGAAAAAGCCTCTGTTTTCCTGCAGAAATTTCAAATTTAGTCCTTCTTCCTCTTCTATTTTGTTCTCCAATCCCTTCTTTACCATTTGCCCACAGCACTTATCTTTCTGACAAAATGGAAGAGCAGAGTGGGGAAGGAAGGAAGAAATTAACCCAGTATTTCACTACCAGAGATTTGCTCTCTATTTCTATTCAAGTCTTTGCCTACATCTGTCTTTTGGCTATACTTCCCCACTTCTCCCTACACCAGATCAAAAAGATAACCTACCGTGATCTTTCCTGCGTTTCTTTATCAGTATGTCTGCATTGTTTACTTACTGCAATACAAGAAAATCAGATTTAATCTTGATGGAACAACATCTCTGTGGAAAGCTGCTAGGACAGGCTGTACAGAAAGGCAATGGATGCTCAATCCCTGGAGGTGTTCATGGCGAGTTTGGATAGGGCCCTGGGCAGCCTGATCTGGTGCCTGATTTAGTGGTCAGCAACCCCGCCTGGGGCAGGAATTTGGAACTGGATGATATTTGAGGTCCCTTCCAAAAAAAGCCAATATATGATGATTCTATGATCTGCATCCAATAATATCTAGACATATGCACAGGTGTGTCTGTTGTGTATATGCATATATATGCATATACATATATACACACACTTCTAAATGTATAAGTGTCTGTATATATATGTATACACATATTCCTTGAAGGAAAAAAATTGTATATATGTACATACAGTTTCCAGATGCCGCAGTCAAATTAGCTGATTTCTTCACTGACTTACCTTTATGGACCAACTTACTCAATGCAGTCGGCCTTGGTTCTCAAAAATTTCACATTTGCAGAGGTCATTTAAACTTTTAGAGTTTGCGTAGAGTAGTAGTGCATGACTGATAATGCAGCTGAGCAGGGGTCATTCATTTACGTGAAAAAATACAATTAAAGAGCATAAATTTTTGGTTAAGAAAGTTACTCTAAAGCCAAAACATTCTCAGTTGTTTTTATGAGCACCGCCATATAGCACCCATTGGAACAGGTCCATTCCTTCCTTGACCAAACTCATTAACCAGGGTTGGAATGGAACTTGCCCCTCTGAGAAATGTAGGCTTTTGTTTTTAATAAAACATGTGGGCCAAATTAGTACATAAATAAATGAATGACTTTCAGAATCCCAGATAACACTTGCTGAGCAATGGGTCAGGCCAGATTTAATCTAAAAATCTTTCTGCTGCGTGTAAATGATTATGTCATAGCATTTGTCTTTAATTACTAAACTCTTTCCAAAGGCTTGACTCGTGGCATGTTTCTCGGTTAACCACAAAAACTTGTACTACAAGATTTGTCATATAGATTCTTTTTTTTTTTTTTTTCCTACAGCATTGTTAAGCCCTGGCTCCTGAAAAAGGAACATAACAGTCTCCCAGAGATAGACACTTGATCTTTGCAGTAGTAAGAGCTTTTTTTTTATTATTATTTTTTGAAGTGAAGTTTCTATATAAAGGAAAAAAGGCACTTTTGACTCATAAGGAATATTGTAACATCTTAATATTGACAGCATACCACAAATAAATCCAAGTATGAAAAAAAAAAAAAAAAAAACAGTTTTGTAAGTTCACATACAAATATTTTTGTAACAAGTTGAATCTTTTTCTATATGCCAAGACCATGAACCATTGCCAATGGCAGATATTTCCAAATAGACTCAGTCTCTCCTTGTTCCTAGCTGCTAAATATTTCTTGGTGTCCATGTACCTTTTTCTTTTGTATGGATCCACAGTGAGGTGCAGGAAATGAAATGCACCAGCTACTTGGAATTAACAGACCCATCTAAGAACCTAAAACATATTTGATGAAGAAAAGAACTTTGGTCTTATCTATATTTATTTTTAAAGAAAATGGTGACCTGTTCTAGTCCCAGCTCTGGGAAGGACACCACAAAATTCATTGTCTTTATAATCACAGTGAAAGCAGAACCACTTTTTGTGGTTAAGTGGAATTTTTTTTCTTGCATTTAAGTAACTTGAGTCAATCATGGAAAAGATGATGGGTACCAAGTATTGCAAGCTGATGGTACAGAGAGCATAAGCAGAACCAGGCTCCTGCTGTCTTTCAGAGAAAAACAATTGTTAGAGGCTGTCAGAAAAGAAGAACATTTACTGAAAATTTATACAGTTCTGCAAGGTGCTGTCACAGGAACTGTTCAACTTCTTGCACATTAGATTTTAGCAAAGATGTTATCAAAGTGCTCTATGTGCAAAGTAGCCCTGAGAGCATCCCGATTTCTTCCATTTCTTCAACTACTTGCTTTACATTCTCCAGTGATAAAGCTGGACTGCCCTCCCAAAACATACAGCCCATCACAACCAGAAAATTTGCCAAAACATATAGGATAAGACCTACCTGAAATTTCTCTGTCTCAAACAGCTAAGCAGAAAAACATGTTGGCCAAAAAAAAAAAAAACAAACAAGCAACATCTGAGAAAAAAGTTTCTCATATAATAAAGCGCCTGTCATAAAATACCATGTGACACTGGTGTGAATATTTGTTATACTTATTCATTTCAACAATTCTTCATTATCTTAAAAATGTAAATGAGTCTTCTTTAGAAAAAAAGATAAAGACACTTCCTTTTCTTTTTCTACTTCCTATTATAAAATGTGCTTTTTAAGAAGCGTATCACCACCTTAGATCTCATAAGACTTTTATGTTGAGAGTGTCCAGTGTGGATTGTAAGGTCCTGGGGTCAGACTAAAAATGTTGTAAATTATCCTTAAAGTCTGTACTCTTAGCCTAGAAGTACAGACTAGGTGAGACCTACACCTAGTGTATGGGGCAGTGGCCTCTTGGCCTCTAGGATTTTCATAAGAATGTGATTCCACGTTTTATGTGGCTATGTACTAGTGAATGGAATGTTTAAATAAACAGCAAATTGAGTCACTTAGCCCTGAATCAACAAATACAGTGTCCCAAAAGGGATTCCCCACAGTTTATAGGCATGTGTTGTGGAAGACTCATATTCAGTTGATTTCATGAGGCTCTGAGTTGAATACTAGTAACAGAGCAAGCAAACTCCTCTCTTAGTGAATTCACAAGGCACTCCAGCTCTAGCTGCTCAAAATCACAGGGAGAGCTTTGATTCCATGATAGATCATCTAGACAGCTAAGCAACATGCACATAATAAGATCCTTTCCTCGAGTCAGCAGTATCTGAGAACAAGTCTTACCCTTTTCTTTAGCAAGAGAATATATTCTTAATATTCTTGATGATCAAAACACCCTCCTCCCTGTGTAGCTAATTATGTGTTTACTATTCATGAGTTAGTCACAGGAAAAAAATAAAAGGTAAGAATTTTATTGAAACTTTTGTATCTTCCCCCTATTTTTTTAAAATAAGCCATGAAACTAGTCTAGACAAGAACTCTATGTTGCTATGTTATAGCATAAATATTACAATTAAACATTTGATCTTTGTATCATAATGGGTCAGATGCTCTTTCTATACACTAAGGGAAAGTTCTATCAGCCTTTCTCAGCTGCCCAACTATTCACTTATTTTCAAAGCAAAAGGAGAAGCTGTTTCTGACTGAGGAATATGAACCTTACTTACCCCACTGGAAATTTTGCAAAGGTCATCTGCTTTTCTTTTTGAGTTAAAAAAAAAAAAAAAAAAAAGAGAAAGAAAAAAATAGTTCAGAAGGTACTTTGCCTTCTGTGATTTAAGTTTGTGAACATTTATCATCATGCCAAGTCAGTTTGTCTTTTAAAGGAAGCTTTCCAGAAAGAAAATGGATGACTTATGAATTAGGACATGAAGAACTTTTCCTGCTGCCAAAGCTAGCCACAAAGTAGTTCAAATGCCATTGCCTTGATGGTGTGTTTCTGCCTGGCTGTCAAGCAGTACACAGATATAATTGGAACCCACCAGGAAAGTACAGTTTCTGGAAAATTGAGAAGTTTCATAAGAACAAATTCAAATCTTCAGATTGAGTGAAGTGGAACTGAAGCACTTCAGTTGATACCATTATGCTGAACTTCAGATCCCATGAGCAAACAGTGTTTGTTACTTCAAAGAAAGAAAGATGGGTTCAGGATGTAGAGTGCTGGGCTTTCAAAAAAATAAATAAATAAATAAAATAAAAAATTAAGTTTACAAGGCAAAACAAATATTTCTTACTGATTTGAAACAAGTCAGCTAAATATTAGTCATATGGTAATCTAAGCCAGGCCTTGTAAGATGGTGCTGGTTAGGTCATGGCTGGAAGAACCAGAAGGATTTGACCTACAATATTATAATTGAAAATAGTATTTACAGTGTAACATGTACTTGAACATCTGAAATACAACTTTCATGCAAAAAAGACAACACGTGAGGGAAATAAGCATTTTAGTCATTTAGGAAATGAATCTTCCCACACTTACTGCAAAGCCTTCAGAGCTCTCCTGGAGAATGCATGCTGTCTCTGTGAAAAACCTTAATGGCACCACAATAGTAAATGCACATTAAGAATCACCCACCTCATATGTATTACCTTCCCATGAGGTGAACTGTTTCTCCAATGACTATAGATTATGACTGGAATAATATTTCCTGGCAGTGCCATGAGCATCAGATCTGGCCTGTGGTGTTTTTCCTTATGTAGTCTGGGAGAAAGGGAACTTGATGCTCTCCTGGGAGTCTCAGGAAGAGCTTTCATCGTGCTTACCTGGTCTAGCACATCTAGAGCACTAGGTAGAAACAACTGAGTCCTTTGAGGACACCAAAGATGGTTATGAGACCATACAGCAGATGAAATGAAAGTGATGGGCACGCTGGTATCTTTTGCTTTGATAGTCACGGTGAGAACTCACTTCTGAGTTCTAGTTCCTTTCTGTTTAAAATCCTTTCATCCTGCTTTCCTTATTTTTTTTTTCTTCCTCTCCTTTGCCCTTGTTCCCTATTTTTCTTCTTTTCTCTCACTCTATCACTGCTGTTTCCCCGTAGAAAACCTCTTACCCTGTTTCTTGGTGTATTCTTATGTATCCTGTCTTGCCCTTCAGCTCTACTTTCAATTTCCCTTTCTTCATCCTGTAAAACAATCCCCCTAAGTTTAGACTGAATTTGTTACCTCTTTCTGGTTGAAATGAGTATAAACAGAGAATATTAGGATGTTATAATCACAAAATAATCAAGAAAGTTAAGCAAAACAGACTACGATAACAAAAGAGAAGGCTTACCCCATCCTGGGCTTACTCACCAAAACACCAGTGAAGGCAATCTCCAGATGAGATCCTTCCCTGCTGGTAGCCAGCTCTTAAATAGGTCTAGGAGGGCTGGAGCCAGGCTCCACCCCTTCCTGCAGCACAGGTGAATTGCCTTCACCTGTGCTCCTCTGGCTGACTCATGGCTCGCCTCAGGTGATCCATCAGAGGTTCAGGCCGTGACTCAGCAGTTCCTATACAAAAGGATTTATTAAAAATTGCTGTAGTTTATGTCAACCATCTTTAACAAAAATGGCTTTTTATTTCATATCAGTTCAGATACTGACTAGTGCTCATGGCTTTTTTCCCTTTATTGGATTTGACATAAAAATCTACACTGAGGTCTTTGCAAGCATTTATTTTCCCTTTTGCACAAAATGTAGAATACAATAATTTTGCCAGTAGATTTTGTGATCAGTAAAGTATTTGCACAGCCTAGTTTATTTTTCTAAGCAAAAGAGGTGGGGCTTGAATGTTTCAGGGAACTCATTCTACCTCTCCTCACAGTTTTCCTGCAGTCTCAGATGGATGGCTTCAGTTTTACCCAAAGGAGCCATCACTGAGCAGGACAGGTTGCATAGGTGCACAGAGCATGCTTCTCCTTCACTGTAAATTTTAGGGCTTCCCAGCAGGGCTCAATAAAAAACTCACCAGGCCCATGAGTTCCCCCTGGTGCACAGATATAAAATACGTCCCCCTTGGCTGAGACAAAAACACATTATTTTCCCACAGAAAATGAAGGGAAAAGGTTTCTTACAGCACTGCTGGGGCACACTTGGCTCTCCAGGGAAGTCTGTACTCTGGAACAAGATAGTGTGATGTAACATTTACCACCCTACTAATAAAAGGCAACCAGGAAATGCTGTGATTGAGTGAAATATCACAGTTAAGCCAGAGTGCAAGTGGAAGGTCACGGTGTGGCTCCAGGCTGTGCTGGAACTGGGGTTAGCAGCTATGGTGGTTGAATAGAAGAAGCTTGAGCTTTGCATGCCTGTAACACAAGGCTGAACATTGCAAAGGCAGGCAGCTACTGGGGTCAGCACACCCACCTCTTGGAAAGGTGCATCTGGGCTCACACCTGCTACTGGTAGGTGTGAGAAGCTATGGATCTGCTGGGGTACTAGACTTTTCCACCTTCTCCTGTTCAGAGTCGTACTGCTTTTTTTTCTTGGACATATGGCAAAACCACAGTCTTGGCTCTCCTAGCTTTACCTGCAACTGAATCGAAAGGCATCCTTTCTCTTCTGAGGGCTCTGTAGCATATGTTCAGGCTTCTGCTGTGGAAGGTTGTGCAAACAACAACAGGAGATGGAGACAAAATCTTACACAGCACATTGCATACAGTCATACAGTTCTCCTCATCAGCTGATAAATAGCTCCGGTTTCTAAACTGATAGAAACTGATAGCATTCTGTAACTGAAAGGATCAGAAAAGACCTTACTGCTCTCTCCCATTAAGGATGCACTGAGGTGGGTGTTGTCTTATTTTCCCAGGTAACAGTGATACAGTAACACCCAATGGCCTTAAGCTGCACCAGGGAAGGTTCAAGTTGGATTTTAGGAAAAATTTCTTCAGAGAAAGAGCAGTGAGGCAATGGGACAGGCTGCCCAGGAAGGTGGTGGAGTCACTGTCCCTGGAAGCGTTCAAGAACCATGGAGATGTAGCACTGAGGGATGTGGTCAGGGGGCATGGTGGGGAAGGGCTGACAATTGGACTAGATGGTTTTACAGGTCTTCTCCAACCTCAATGATTCTATGATTCTGTGATTTGAAAATGTATATTCCCAACAATTGCAATAACCTTCTGTGTTACTTACTAAAGATTTCTGCATTTATACTCATAAAAAGACTTTCTATCCTGGCCTTTGAGCACAGGTCATGGCATACAACAAAGTATCAGGAACTACAGTGGATCATCACCAAAAATCACTGATTTTTGAACCTGAAAGGGACATTTTTCCATCCACTTGTGAAAACAGACTGAATGTATTGATGTATAGGTAAAAAGTGCTCTTCTCAGCACCCAGTTTCTCCCTTGTTGATGATTCTTAAACAGAAAATAGTAATTTATTTGTTAGTAAGTATTGCTGGCAGATATTTTTGTAGGCCATTTGTGTGTCCAACACTGGGACAAAACAAGTCCCAGTAGAAAAAGTAACCCTTTGGGGATTATTCCAAATAAAGGCTCCCTTCATTCTATTATATGCCAACACTCAGCATTTCAGCACAGAAATTTCACTTTTTATTTAAAAAGCCAAACCATGATCTTTTTCATCCCTTTCATGTATAGAAAGCAATACATATATTTTTTATTTTGTGAAGGGCATAATTTAAGTTTCTGTATGTGGATTTTTTTTTTACTAATTGAACTTCATCAGTCTAACACAGTTCATGTATTGTTAGTGCTTAGCATCACAATTTCCTAACTCTAATACAGTTAATGATCTGATATGAAGAAATGTCTGCCTGATGTACACCTGGTAGAAAATGCAATAAAAACAAACCCTGCCTTATCTAAACACCAGCCTCTGAAGTCTAAGGGAAATACTTATTTTAGATGATCTTCAAGAGTTTCTTTCCCCATTCTGTGTACAAATGCTCTGTAGTGTTACTATGCATATTTAAAAGATATTTATCCTAGCATCTCATGTCTTTTTGTCCTATTTGGAATATTCCTACAGGCCAAGACTCTGGGCACACTGGCACATGTTTTAATTTTTACTTCTTTCAAAATTCTGCCCCTTCTGCAGGTGCTACAACAAGCCATCCACTTTGATGAGCCCCAAATTCACTTGCAGATCTAGTGTCAGCTCTCCTGGTTTTAGAATAGTCCTTCCAGGCCTTTTGGGATATGACATTTTCATCTGTTGTCTTGCAAAATCAAATGAGACGTGGAACAATGTAGGCCATTGCCAACTTCTGCTGAGTGCTGCATGGGCAGCAGGCTGTTGCATGTGTTTTCCCTCTGTCGTTCCCAAAAAATCCCAAACAGAGCCTCTGAAGTGCATCCATTCAGATGAGTCAACAGGCTTCTGTGAGCAGTGCTGTCGGTGTCCTGATGGCAGGATTGGATGGGCCAATGCCTGCAGACAGCACGCACTGAAGTGGGCTATGTAGAGAGGGGTTACTTGTGAACACCACTGAAGTCACACACAGAGAATTTTGTTTATAAAGTGAATTCCATAGGTACAAGTCATCAGGAGGAGAAAAAGCCCCATGGACAATATTATATAATCCAGATAAATTTACTAATAGGGGATTTTCCAGTGGAAGAAACCTTACATCATGCTTAAGCAAGTAAAAATAAACCTGGCACTTGTATTTGTTCTAAATACAAGAGGAATCTTGATGAACTACTAGTTATGTTTTTTGGCTAATTATTAGTCATGCTGAGCACTGTGATGTTAGTTGCAAACTTATTCCATAGCTGCATCCTAACTTCAATATTAAAGTAACATAGACATTCAAAATCAGGTTCTATGTAAGGCTCACTGTTTCCAGAGAACAATGCATTTTCCTTTCCTAATTATTCCTCATGTTTTAGCCATTATTAAATATCTCATGACCTTCTTCAGAGAATAGAATAGCAGTGTGACTTGAAAACAAGCAAGTTACATACAAAGTGAAAAGAATCAGAGTAATGTCAGGTTTTTACAACTCTCCCATTCAACTTCAGCATGTCAGATGCCTTTTAAAAGCTTTCTTATATTTGGAAAACAAACAGTGACGTTCACTGCATTTTGAGTTTGAAGGTCAATAGTGAAAGATGTGATCTAGAGTTAGCAGCTCACTTTTTTTTTAATAGCACAGAAAATGCAAAACTTAAGCACTGTGTTTATGATAGAATGAAGCTAAAAGAGGCAGAGATTGAAAAGGATCCAAAGTGTGATTGAAAAAGCAAACTCTGGCCTTAAGAATAAAGTAAACAGGTAAGATATCTGTTGTCTGTAAAGAAAACCTTTATTTTCGGAGAAAAACACAGACTGTATGGCAAGCCTGTTACTTTTGGTAAAAATGGAATATTCAAGCAGATGATGTGCTTCTAATAACTCACAGCATGTCACTGTATCTGTGAGGTGCATGATGAGGTAGTCACAACTTTCCATGGCTGAACAGCAGAATTATCTAGAGATGAAAGTATATTTGAGTTTGGCAAAGCATTACTGACTCCTTTTATTTTACAAAGCCTTCCATCTGAATTAATTCCTTCTGAACAAACCCAGTTTGTGGCAGAAAGTGATCATTTGCACAAAAAAGGAAGTCTTATGAAGTTCTGCTCCACAGCAAGCCAAACCAAGGTGGGTTCACTTGGGTGTCAATTACAGCTTGTATGTGCTGATCTTATACCCAAGATAAGTTATAGCAGCTTAGACCAACTGGCTATGATTCTTGAAGGGGTAGATAAGAATGAAGGAAGCACAGATGTTCCTTTTCCATCACACATCTTTTGCTGGGGGTGGACAGTGCATCGTATAGAATTTGGCCAGTACTTGTTGCAGCTGTCTACATTTGGCTATTCCCTTTCTCTCCACCCCCACGTTCTTCCCTTTCCAAGTAGCAAATGGAGCATCTCAGCAAAATAGCTGACCTGAAAAGTCCACATCAGGTACAGGGGTTTCCTACTGGGGCTGGTCATTCCTCTACTGCTTTCACCTTTGCCAGAGGCATTTGCCAAAGGAAATAATTCCTGTCTCATGTGAATTCCCTTTTCTACACTCAGTCTTGGCATTGCTAGCATCTTAACCACTTCTTTCAGCTGGGAGAGAATCAGCTCAGCTCCCGTAATTCTCAAAATTGCTCCAGATTTCTTGAAAAAATGGGCTGCCGTTAGAGCTGCTATTTCCAGGCAAACAGAAGTAGCAAATCATCTCCACTGAGTGCATTCTAGCTACTAGACTAACTTAAAAATGAAAATAGGAAATATGATTATATCATGCTTTTGTCATGTCCCAAGAGGAAGGACTGGGTGCAATGTGGGTCTTTTCACAAGCACACCATATCTGTACCCTGTAGCAGAAACTTGGAGAAGACACACCAAATGGCACACAGCCTCACAAGAGGATATCTTCCATACACTGGTGATGAGACAATTGTTTTTAAGAAAACAGGCCTCCTCTGTAAGGATCTATTTGTAGATGCAACTCCAGGAAAGGCACCAAGGTCTCCCTGCAGTTTCCTATACCATATGCTTTAGTGTAGAAGCTTTTTTGTCACCTATGTTCTGCTTGAAGATTTCACTCTCAGTTGAAATGGTTAACTATAAGTTAAAAGCTGGTGGTCTTTATACAACTTGCCTAGTTTAGGTTGCTGGGAAAAGGAATGTCATCATAGTTGGTCTTTCATTGAATCATACAATCATAGAATCACCAAGGTTAGAAGAGACCTCCAAAATCATCAAGTCCAACCATCTGCCAACCAACAGTATTTCCCCATTAAACCACGTCCCTTAATGCAACATCTAAATGTTTCTTGAACAAAAGTGTAAATTTTGAACATGATTTTTCCTTTCCTCTTCTATCTAATACCGCTAAAAGGAATAAGTGGGGGCAGTGTGAGGGCGCTCTTGTAAAAAGTGAACAGTTAGGACTGTAGCCTCTCAGCTGATGTTAGGCATAAGACTTTATTTTTCATTTATTTTTTTTTTTAAACCTAGCCTGGTTTCATTGGGATGCCCACTAGGGAAAAAAAATATATATATTAACATATAACTTCTTCAAATATCAAATGGAAACACTAACATGGCAAAGGCAGTGCCACTCACTAGTTTTTTCCAGAGCTGAGCTGGGCCTTAATATCACCTCACTTTGGCATATTTTCAGAGCAAACAGAATAGAGTTAAGGATCTCCACTGACCATCTTTTGATGCTAAGTCAGAATACGTTCAGTCCAAGCCAAAGAGCATGCCATCAGGGGACATAATGCAAAAGTCAGTAAAACAGCCACCTTAAGCTAAGTGGCTCAGTGAGAACAATTGGTTTTGGAATTGTGAACTGCACGATTGAAAAAAATATACTTGTACTGCAGAGCCTAGCACTGAAAACCGATGTATAATATCTCACCAGCGGAATATGAAAGGAAAAATTCTGTCTTGGATGGAATGTGTGGGAAGTTTATGCCTCCGAATTTGCCTCTGAATCTTGAATATTCATTCCCCCTGACCTTTCTATGCAGTGCATGTTCCAGAATTTGGAATCTGATTCCACATCAATCTAACTTTTTTCTTTAATAGTTTGATACATTTGTAAAATAGGAATGTTATCTTCCAGTTTGGATTTTCTTCATAAAAGCTTTCACACGTTCTTTTTTCTTGCTGACCTTTGGCTTTGGGTGATGATGCCAATAACCTTTCTGCCAACTTACTGATGTAAAAGGGGAAAAATAGGGGGAATGCAATACTACTGTCCTAGCAATTGGATCCAGCTGGCTTCCTCAAATAGATTCAGCCATGGGGGGGAGGGGAAGTGGACAAAAAAAGAAAAATACATGATTTCCAAAGGTTTTGTGCACCAATAACTTTCATGCATTTGAACTAAGTGTTCTCCATGTTTGGAAATCCGTCCTAGGAGTGGAATTATTCTGTACCGGTAACATAAATGGGATAGCTATTGCTGACTCCCTAGTTCATCCCCTCATGTTTTTCATGATATATTGAATGTTGGGATATAAAGTATGTTTTTTTGTAACCATATTTCCTAAAACTCCCTTCCTGATTACTCCTCTTTATCTCATTCATTCTTGCTTTCTCCCTATGTTGTTTTCAGACATTGAACCTGATACCTGTGGGGAAACTAAAATCCTGAATTCATGAGACCCTAAATTTTATAAGATGTATATGAAATTACTGTGGCTTCAGCTCATTCTTTTCACCATCTGGAGCAGCTCTTGTTGTTTTGGCAAAGACCTATGTTAGCTGAAATTGCAAAGTTTGTTTCATACAACATGCATACTGGAATGAGCATCACTGGGAAATAACTGCAAGGTTCTCTAGAGAGAATCTGGTGACCTAGACACAAAATTTTTCCTTATCTATTGTCACTTATCAGAACTTCTCTCTGAAGTGCTCAGCTGCATCATTTCTGTCCTGGCATCCAAAGGCAGGCACTGTCAAAGAGCTTAGTCTGGGCAGAGAAAATAAGACACCAAATGAGGCTTGATTCTGCTGACTCAGAATGTAGCAGCAGACAGCCTGAGAGTTTTTAGCCCTGCTGCATGTTCTGCAATTCTCTTAGAGTAGGCTTTATTTATTAAGAGCAAGGAACATGCCCAAAGTTGGATGGCATCAGAAGTCTCTGGGTTTACTGAAGGGAGAAGCACACACAAATGCATTGTCTTTCTCAGGACAGCTGCAAGACTGCCACCCTAAGGCCAGAGTGGTGCACGATAGGATCATTTCATTCCCCTCAAAGCTCACAAAATTATCAGTGATGCTTTGATCTTCACAGAACTTTGGGTCTTCTTTTAGAAGGACAGTACTTTATTTTCAAAAGCAAGTTGGAATGCTGAGCACATATTAAAAAGCAGAGCAAGGCAGAATCTGTGCTCAAAATAGCATTATAAGGAAGCCACAGAACCATGGGACTATAGCTCCTGTGCACACACTACCCGGACACCCTGTGTGCATTTGTCTCTGCCCCCGAAAGGGCAAGCACTCTTTACCTAAAAAGTATGCCTTACGGTTATATTGATTGCCCAAAATTCAGGTTCAACAATATCACCATTCCCAAGCTTTACAAGGCACCTGCGTATATCTTGGAAAACTTATGAGTTTGAGTTAAAATGATGAAATGGGAGCTACTATAAAAGATTATTTTCAATTTATTTACCCTCGGATGGCAAGTGCACTCCACAGGTTTTCCTTCTGAGCCTCGTGCTCAGTGTATCACCTCTACCTGCCTCCCTTATTGCCCTACTCCTGGTGGGATGCAGAACTGGGATGAGGAAGAACCAGGGCTGTGGAGTTCCAGCGTATCACAGGTTGTGTAGATGCCTAATCTCCAAGTTAAATCTGGGTGAGTGGAGAGGGTGTTTCATTGAATTGCTGGGGATATTTTTGGTCAAATTTCTGTTGCAGGAGAAAATGTTGCTTCATAAGCCTTAATTTTACGTCTTACTTGACGTTCACTGAAGACAAAGGGAGTTCACCCACAGATTTTAGCCCTACCTTTTATTTGCTTCATAGCACACTATCCTTTCTCTTCAGTTTGGTCCAGGTGGGTACGATGTGACTGTGTTCTTTGCCAGATCCCCCATTTCTAATCCTTTCTGTCTGCATCCAGTATTTTATTCTGTTAGAATTTCACCAAAACTGAAAACTAAATAATTATGTCATGCTGAAACTAATGCCTCCTATTTATTTCCATGGAAATTATAAACCATTACAAAGAGGACAATAACACTGTTTGATTGAACAAATTCTCAGCTACAAAGTACTGCTTTTCAACATAGTCAACACCATAGCTATGCATTTTCACCAGCAATGAGCAAGAGCCTGCATGCTGCCTTCATAAAAATCTGCTACTGTCACCATCACCACTGCTGAGCTGAACCACCACCAAGGTGGTGACCTTGCTGTGCTCACTATTCAGGCTCCATAAAAGTTCACCAAGTGCTGATGGACATCAGTGAGTGCCATTTTTTCCACATGGAGGAATTCAGTGGCACCCTTTTGGTTCATATCCAAATCACTTCCATGTCAGGCACCAACCTCTCACATAGCCCTTCTGCTGCCATCTACCACATGGCAACAAAATGTAAGCAGATATTGGAGGGAAGGTTCAGCCTTTACTGCTATCCCATCAGCATCCAGCTACCATGTTGTGGGCCAATAGAATAATATTGGAGGCATTATTTTCAGAGCATCCCTCATACTATCATGCAAAGCCTTTCTTAGCTGAGCTCCCCTTCAGTGCCTGATTTCTTTAAATGTTCCAAAAATTATGAAGATAAAACTGTTATTTCAGGAGGAAAAGAAGAGAGAAGGAATATTCTCTTTTAGTTCGGCTTTGTGATGTTTTGTGAGTGTACTCTTATAGGTTTAATTATTATTTAGCATCAATTGCTTTCAGTGTGGGGATCTCATCAAGCTATTATGTTGGATAACTGAAGTTTTCATTTTGTTTCTCAGACCAGGCATGTCCTTTTCTTTCCCATTTTCCATGCTCCCACGTCAGCCTCTCAACCCATGAGCCTCACAGCAGTTGGAATCAAACTGCAATTTAACATAACACGTATATGTGCTGTTGTTCGCACTGCACGAGGTAATTTTGAAAGGTCAAAGCAGCTGGATTCCATTAGAGAAAAGCAGGGAACTCAAAATAGACTTTGTAAATATATTTTTTGAGGAATTCAGGCAGCTGCCTTAGGCACCCTTGGGCCTTGTTGTTTCAGAGATCTTTAGTATCAGATTAACTCAGAAATTACTAAATTGCTCCCCTTCCTCCTCCACAAGAAAAATTTCCTTTGCATGAACATTAAGAAACAGTCAAAAGTAGAGATATTTCTGCCTTTACATTTTTAATAATACATTTTATTGCAATCAGTACTAAATCAAGAAAACTCTCTTCCATATGTGTTCAAGAACAATTTCCATTTTTTCTGCACACATGACATTTGTTTTACTATGCTGCAGTTTACAAATCAAATAGTTTCTCACAGAGATAGTATGTTTTTATTCCATTTGTTCTATTTCAAATAGTCCAAAAGGCTGTGGTTTTGTCATTAAAAGTCCAATTGGCAGATATATACGGAAAGTTTATGTTTTCCAGCTGGGCAACTACCAGTTACACATACTCATTATTATTCATATTAGAATTATAGTGTTCATCATGGCTGTGGAGGATAATTTTATGTGGATTACACAGTCAAAATTCTGTGATCAACAGCAGATATTGTCCTAAAATCATTGGAACTTAACTCTCCTTAAGATCTGAAGACATTTAGATATAGATCTGAGCCTCCTGACTTGACCTTTCCTTTAGGATGAAGCTAACGGCAACCCTGACTCTGACTTCTGGAATAAACTAATTGTTTTAAACTCTTTTCTTCAGAAGGAATATCCTCAGTTTGGAATATCTTGTTAAGAAGGGCCAACTGCAGTTCATTTCTCCTATAGTACTTTGGTCTCCCTGTAATTTTATAGACTGTACTGAAATTACTTTTGACCTACTCTGTTAATAGAGCATACTCTCAACCCTGTTGTGAATGTTTTAAATCGTGATATTATTTTGGTGGAGTTACCAATTACTATCAATTCTAGCTCCCCAAATCTTTCTTTTCCCCTCTTGCTGTAACTTTAAATGACCACACAAAGAGTACTCGCTCTTGGATAGAAATTTCTCATGCCATATTATAAATTACCAAATGAACAAGAATGTCAGACGAGAGCAGACTCTAAACTGTAACCATCCTAGTGGGTGGTACTATTACGCTAGGCTAATTTATACTAAAGCTTCCGCTGACATGAGCATATTTCTGTTGTCATAGAGTACTTTATGAAGGATAACAGAACTTTTCCACTAAGTAACTTCCATAGTATTCATATCATGACCCTGTGCTATATGAAAAACATGATTGTGCAATTTGTGTGGCATAAAACCTTAAGACTCCTAGTTTTATATCTTGATTTTTTTGTTTGCTTGTTTGTTTTTTATTTATTGTTGCAGCAAAAAAAATAAGATCTGTCATTGGACAGTTGGAAATTTTTTTATTATTGGGTAGTAAGAGCAACACCAACCAACATGAGAGAACATGAAAGCAAACTTTTTACTCCCTTGTGTATATAGGCCTATAGGCTGTTGTGCACTTAAACACTTGGCTGGAACAAGATCCTATGCAGGAGTAAACTGGGTGGATGCAGATGGATTTTTGCCTTGATTTGCAATCAGGGAGGCAAGCAGATACATCCAGCTGTTCTCATTTCCCCTAGGAAATATGGTCATCCAAGCTGAGAATATCGCCTTTCGAGATATCTCAGGGCAAAAATAAACCCTGCAGAAACGAGGTGGGGATCAAGCCCATCCTCAGTCAGCTCCCATGGACAGCGGCAGGAAAGTTGGAGAGCCTTGCCTGGAGAAATTAGCATCTGCAAATACACCTTGTCTTTATAAGGCAACGATTTGAAGAATTCGTAGGGATAACAATGAGGTTTGCATCACTTTAAACATTTTGCTTCCAGTTCAATGTGTTAACCTCCATTAAGTCAATCTACTGTGGATGGTGTTCTCAACTAAGAAAAATGTAAAAGACACGTTTTTGATGGTGTTCTTGGCAAATGGTTTGATTACATTCCTTGATACTCAACAGATGTCTGCAACCCACATGGCAAACAGATCCATAGAGGCAGTAGCTCACTCTTGCACTTGATACGAAGAAGTGACATATAAAAATTAATAATCTATTATGCAAAACTCCCAAAGCTTAATACTGCACTAAATTTGATTTTCAGGATAGATGATACTGGCCATCTTAACCTATATTTTATTTAGAATTTTGCCTGAATTTTTGAAATTTCAATATGACGAAACTTTGGATTTTGAGGAATCGTACAATGAACCAGACTTCACTTCTGTTTAAAAATAAGCTTCAAAATTAAACCATTGTTCAGTGCTAATGTACATTCCATGCCATGACTGTAGCTGCAGAACAGGAGAGGAAAAATAATTGGAAGTCTTTTAGTATTTTCTGAAATCTGAATTTGAAAATGTGTTTGGAATCATTTTTGTTTCTTTTTAATGAACATTACCTTATGTCATATGCATTTACTGTAACCATGAAAAATTCCAGCTGTGAATACTATTATCAGAGTTCCCCTAGAAGTCTATTCTAGTTGCTGTTGTTTTTCAAATGCAACCATAAGATAGCTGGCTGCTGGCAGTTCTTGGCTTTCATATTGGTCCCCAGTTAAAGTTCAAGCTATAATTCTGTCACATAAGTGAGTAAAAACTTTGACTCACTCTGCTAATGGAAAGCAGTATCTTCAGTTCTTATGTGAGAAGCATTCCCTAAGTAAGATGAACAAAAGCTTTTTGTTTAAAAATATACCTTCTAACTTCCTTTTTACAGTCTTTTGTTTATGTGTGTATACCTGCTTCTATCAACATCTAATACTGAATAAGATCCTAACGTGTAGAGTTTTCAGTGTTGATTATCAGAAACAAACACGAGTATTATACATTATAAGCACTGAGACAATAGATATTTCTTCATCGTCAAGTATCATGTCTGTCACAACTAATGAGGAGAAATGTGGTAAAAGAACCTCGAAAACTGTTTACTCAGTTTTAATATGTTTTGTTAAATAAGAATAAGGACAAAAACTTACCTAATATTTATGAAAGAGTTTTTGAAGAGTATTTTATTTTTCTCATTCTGACGGCATAAAATACGGTGCCTTCAGCTAGAAAGAAACAGTTAGGACAGGAGCAGAGACAGACTGCAGAGATATGAATTAAGCTAATTATTTCTTCAACATTCTACCTATCTTGTATTATAACACATTAATATTACTATTGTTATCCAGATATAAGAGGATTTTTCTTTCTGTCTGAGAGTGGATACTCTTAGCAATTCAGGACCTCTTCAATTTTCATTATTATTCACATAGGGTCTACTTAATGGTTGTGGAAAGAGTTCAGAAGTATTCCATTGACTCTGGAAAACATCCAAACTTTTGGAGTGTGTAATTTTTCATATATCAAGTTTAGAGGAAAAATGTAAATTTTTTGAGTATAACTTTTTGTGTATTCCAATTGAAATGTATTTATGCAAAACAACCAGTGTATTTGCATTTACTACATCTATGCTATTTCATGGCCAGATGTATCAGAAGTCCCCAGTACACTAATTCTTTTCAGTATGTAGAACTTGGAGGTACTAAGCATGGTATCAAAAGGCTTAACTGTAAAGAGGAGTTATCCATTTCTATTTATCAGATTTAGAGTTGTATATGAAGAAAAGAGAGTCAATAATGGAAAAGTAGCTGTCACTTCATCAGATCGTATATATAGTCATGCTAATGCATTTCTCTGTGAGTGAGAGACGCAGTGACAGAGGAGGGCATTTCATTTTTGATGTGTAAAAGAGAGTATGGACAACCTCTCACAACTCTTGCTTGGTTTTTGGGTAACATCTTACTGCTGTTTAAATTTATTAAAAACAGGTAATTAGATGATTTTGTTACTCTGCTTTCCACAGTCTCATACAAAAAAGAAATCTTTCCTTACACACAGCTTGCTTCTTTACAGTTTTTTTTTCTTGGATTGTTCAGAATATTGTGAAAGGACAGGACCAGATGTTCGAAGAGTTCTGTCACTACCAGCTGTTGTTCTTGATGAGCATTTGAAAAGCACGTAGGCATAATCATCAAATATCTCTACTGGAAGTCCACAAGGAATTCTTTGTTAGTAACACTGTTTTCTTCAAAATATAACAGTCCCTCATGGAATAATACTTAGGCTTTTTCTTGTGGAATGTTTGTAGTATTTGTTTTCATTCCCAGACCTAGAAAAACTGCAATTTGACCTTTTATTGTAATTTCTTGTTCTACAGTATTCCACATAGTTAAAAATACAGTGGTATAAATTAGATTAGAGCAGGCAAATATTTCATACATGTTATTTGGACATGTAGCATATGTTTACGCCGTATTTGGTATTTGAGGACTGTAATTATGAGCTTGACAGCACTGGCAAAGGTTCATATAAGCTTATAAATTGTAAGTGAAAGACCACCGTGTTCTTGCCATGTTCTGCCCTGAACAACAGTAATGAAAACTTCTCAGAACATACTGCTCCATCTCCTGACAGCAGAGGTCATGCAGTGGCAGCATGGGAGAAGATATCTGTCCCAATCTTGCAATGCCAAAGTCAGTGACCAGGTTGATTTCTGAGGAAGTAACAATAGATCCCAAGTTTTCCCAAGTTCTTACTCTACATTGTGGAGGAAACAATCAGAAAATGGTCAGACTCACTAGGCTCTTTTGCTTATGAATTCCTTCTAGGAAAACAAAAATGCCAGTCACTAGCAAGCACTTCCATTTCTATTTGCACTATCCTGCAGTGAAGATTTTTTGCACCAGCTACCACTTTTCGTGTTGTATTCATTGTGCAAACAGCTGCCACACTTTTCTACAGATGGATCTGGCAGGTGATATGAATTCTGTGTCAGCTAACTTATTAAGTTGGTAAAGTGCCTTGGGACTGCACAAGGCAGACCATCTATAGATCTGGGATCTTATTAACACAATTTATTTTCTTTTTCCTGATCTTTGCATCCTTCTTACCTTTTTGTCTGGAAAAACCTCATGACTTGGTTCTTGCTTTCTAAATACAAAAAGCCTTTTTCCTGGCATCTCCTGGCATCTAATAATTCAGGAAATGCCTCAGACTCCTTTCTTCATTAAATTTAATTATCTGGAAGTTTCTCTCTAAGGCTTGTAAGCAGGCAATGCTGGGAAAGTACTTCCAATCAAGGCACTCTTCCATTTTGGAGAGTGTACTCAGTTACTCCATCTTTTTTTAAAGCAATCGAAGCTTACAGTTGTCTGGTAGACAAGTTCAAGCCTTTGTGACACTGCTGGTATTTTTTTCTGTCCCTAAAATTTACACTGAATATCAAAGCAGATCAAAATAAGTCTGAAAACACCTGTAGGTTGTAGGCCTATTAAATTCAGAGTTGATTTTAGGGTCCTGGCAGTGACTCAGCTGCCTCAGCAACTGTCTCTTTGTTCAGATCCAAAGTAAAGCTGTGGTCTGAAAGGTTGTTCATGAGAGGTTCCAGGGCTGTATTCACCAAGGTCCCTGGGGATCCCTGGTTGTAGGGTTTGTTCAGGCTGGGAATTAAGCTGACACTTCCTTAAGGTTTCATTAAAAGAAACAGTGCTATGGGACTTCCTACTGGAAATGGGCTCTCTGGGCCATGCTCTCCTTGAGGCAGACCATCTGGATGAGCATCTGGTATCCTTCTGCTAGCCATGATCTTCTATAGGAGGAAAAGGTGAAACCTACTGATGAATGAGGTGGATTGGGAATCAGGTCTCCTGAGGACTCTTCCAACAGCAGGATGCATGTGGCGTGCAAGTTCTTTTAACAGGTGCTTTCTGAACGGGAGATACAGATGGAGCCATCTGTGTTTATGTTGTCTCTTAGCTCTGCTTCTCTCTGTCACATGGATTTAATTTCCTGTACAGTGCTTACTTTAAGCCATAAAGGTTGTATCTGCATTGTTTTGGAAAAACATACTTGACAGCACTTGGGAGACCACATTCCCACTGTAACTGCATTCTCGTATCAGGGCGATTCCCACTCAGATGCTGCAACCGTGTATTTGCAAAATGCTGGAACCAAATCGCACCTTCACCCTCCTCATGTGCTAGGCTGTCTTGGCTGGCACAGGAGTCATGAGCCAAATAATTCACCCAATTGCCTCCTGTTAGACATCTACCTTTGCAGCATTGCACCGTGTCATCTCTTAATGGCTATAATTTTCAGTCAGGGAAAGCTTGCTACGTTTTATCCAATTAGTTATTTCTGGCATGTTATTGAGACTATTTCTTAGCTGTTTTTGTTATGCTATGTATATTTCTAAGCCATCTCTGAACATTTTTCTTTCTGTACAACTTCTTTAACACTTTAGTGACTAGCAAAGATCTTGCCCCTCAGTGTCTATGAATGTATCAGTTACTACTTCAAGTTCTTCCTTATGCCAGCCTCATAGCCTCTGGAGTTAGAATTTGTAATTTAGAGGCATGCTGTATCTTTGTGTTAGTCTAAAAAGTTCCTGTGGAATAAGAGGAAGACCATTACCTCCAGCACAGAGCAAGAATGCATCTCAAGAATGGAGCTGCCCATGGGCTGCATACAAAGTTACATGTCTTAGTGCAGGCGGTGTGCTTCTGCCCTGCTTACATGGATCCTATAAATACAACAGCAAAGGTTTGTTACTTCTCCACCCTTGAAAAATGCAGGTTTTTAATCTGAGGACAGCAATATGAGAACTGCTTGAAATACTTTTCAACAATCCTTTATTGTTCTTAACTTTGCTGTTCAGAATTGATAAGCTTATCAAATAGAGTTCAGTGACATAGTTTAGGATGCAGAGGTCATTGTGCCTTCTGTCCAAGTTTTTTCTGAACCGTTTCAAACTTAACCTCCATTATATGTGGAAAAAATGAAGAATAAGTTAATCGCTCTGAAATGGAAATGAAAATAAAATTGGGTTTGCTTTGTATGTTTAAGCTTAACTTCTTTTCATTATTTCCAATGCTGTTTGGAAAATCTGAAGAGGTGGTCTTTCATATAATGGTATCACTGCTATAAAAGTCATCCAAATAGTCTTCAGTTTGCTTGGTTAGTTTAGGCTGTGGCAGGCATTGAAATCTGGAGTTTAAAACATGGCAAAACAGCAAGAATGGATAACAAACTGTAAGCTTCTCAAATGGTAATTGGCTTACAATGACAGTTTTCTACATACTTTCATGTACCTCTTTCTGTCGCATACTAACTCACAGAATCACAGAATCACAGAATTGTAGGGGTTGGAAGGGACCTCCAGAGATCATCGAGTCCAACCCCCCTGCCAAAGCAGGTTCCCTACAGCAGGTAGCACAGGTAGGCATCCAGGCAGGTCTTGAACATCTCCAGAGAAGGAGACTCCACCACCTCCCTGGGCAGCCTGTTCCAGTGCTCCGTCACCCTCAGCCCTGCTGAGCTCTCCAGCTTTCAGATCTGTTCCTAACCTTAACAGGAAGCTACTAGATGTGTTACATGTTATGTGTATGATGAAAACATCACATTTTAAAAAGAGTCAGAAAGAGTTTGCAATGACAGGTATAAAGCTGGAGGAGACAAAGAAGAATCTATCTTTCCACGCTGTTCAACATTTCTAAAAGAATATATAAAAAGACTGCTAGTTCAAGAGCTTGGAGCTATTCTAGCTGGAGAAAGATTCAGTTCCATCATCAGAGGTTCCTCAAAAAATGTCAGTAGAGGTTCCTTTTTTTGTTGGCTCCAGCTATGTCACTTTTGCAACCCCAGCAGTGGTGATATGACAGAAGGAAAGAAGATAACCCCTACAATAAACCTCTTCTATGCCCCTCTCTTACTGCAGTAACGCTGCTATGGCAGTGAGCTTAAAAAATATTCATTTGTCATTCTATAATTTCAAAGAAATAAGCTATACAGTGTCTGTATACTGTGAAATGTACTCAGAGAAGTTAAGGGCAGAAGTAGCGCTTAAGTCACTCAGGTCACTTAGGTCACTTGCACATCACACATCCTATAATTTCACCTAGCTGGGTCTCTTTCGAGCCAGGAGTTTGCATTCAGCCACAGGAGAGCTTTCCTTGGTTCTTTGTTCTATAGGTTAATCAGCTTTGCAGTTAACATGTCTATCTGGTCCCTAATTTAAATTTACCTAGCTCTAAATTCCAAGCTTTCTCTAGTAGATTAACAGACCTTTTAATGCCTTTCCCTCTCTTGCTCTGTAAAAGAAGCTATGTGCTTTAATCGCATCATTTCTCACCAATAGGCATTATTCTTTAGCAAAATAATATTTCTGTGTCTCTTTTTGCCACAAAATTTGATCCCATTGAATATAAAAAGATTTTAATATTCTTTCCAGTAAAACATCCAGTTACCAAAATATGCTGAGCTACAGCCCATCAAAGAGCCGTCTAATTAAAGAATATAAATTACATAGCAGTTACGATATGATATGCTCAGAATAAATCTGCAGGGGGATCTAAAGCTTCATCCTTGGGCTTTTGAAGGCAATTGCTCTGCCATTTGAGCTAATGGAATATTATGCTGGGTCAGCCCAGAAGAGAGGCTTTATATCTTTGCCTCCATCTCCTTAAACAGTGTTGCCTTTCACTTTTCTAAAAGGAGAATTCTCAGCGGGGCCTTCTTCGAAACACTAACATTCTCCAAGACGTTCTCGGGAACATGATATTACCATAACTTGACACCACGTTAGAAGCTGCCCAATAAATGTTTGCAAGGCTGCAATAAACTCTGTTTCTAATAGCATGCTTCATGCTGTGCTAGCAAAGTGTAGAGGAAATGACAGACGAGAAGGCTTTATGCAGTCCTCGAGAATGACACCAGCACACCCCATAGACAGCCCCACTGTGCCAGCAGGCTCACGCTGCTGGCCTCGTAGAGCTGAGGGCAATGCCTAGGTGCTCCCCAGAAGTGGGGCTGCTGAGTTCTTTCTTGTTCACAAACAAATTTTTAGAAAGCAGGATTACAGTCAGGAATCTTAAATTGCTTTCAAAGCCTCTTTGGAGAATACAGTGTGTCCATAATGAAGTCATATTCATTACTGGGCTATGCGTTTTCACTTTTTATCTCTGCATGCTGATGCTGCACAAATTCAGCTGATGTCAGCAGCTTGGTTTAGGTGTTTTGTTTCTTGATCTTAATAAGGTTCTTCATGGGCATTAGCTACAAATTTCCTTTAACACAACCAGTCTTTCTGTGATAGGTTCTTGTAACCAAGAGTCAAGATCTCCTACAGTTGTCAGTGATATATTGATTCCAGGCTAAAATGCACCCATATAGAAGTTTGGGGAGCTTTTCAATGCACAAAAAGTAAAACACAAGAAAGGTAGAAGTTCAAATTCCTCTCTTCCCTTGTTTTCTTACTAACTACCTTTGTGGCCACCAATGCCTAACTTTCCTTCCACACAAAAATCCCATCCTCATCTGACTTGGCTGAACTCTGCCTTCCTCTGATACAGTGATATATAATGCAGCTTTATGGTACAGCTATAAATAAGGCTGATTCATTTAGAGTACTTAAAATCTTGAGCATTTCAAAGAAGAAGCCATTTAACGAATCCTCCTGGGGTATATTAAAGCATGGAAATATTACGTCTGTTTTGTAAAAGGGGAACTGAGGCACTGTGAGGTTAAATGGTGACACAAGATGTCCATAGAGAAGCAAATAATTTAATGTAGATTTCTTCGGTTTTAGACCAGTGCCTAAAGCAAGAGAACATCATTCTTGCCTGGTTGCCTGGCGCTGGGAACTAAGTTGTCCTTTTCATAAATACATCTACATTAAAAAAAAAAAAAAAAAAGAGCAAAAAAAAAAAGAATTAAGTTACACAATTTGTATCTCTTGTGCACATTTGAACCGAATTTAATTTGTTATAAAATTAAAAATATACTCTACCTCCTATTCAAAAAAAATGAAGCTTTGAAACTGAGACAGAAATTTGATCTTTTGAGCATGGCTATAATGCTTAGAAAAACATACCATACATGACTCAGTACAGTTTATCTCTGTAGCCTAAGGTATGCACCAGTCAAACTCAACTGACTCTGCTTCACATTCACACATGATAAGTTTCTGCTTCAGTAACTATGTTAAATATGTTTAAGCAATGAGACTGGTGAGGTCTGTTTTCTAGTTTGCAAAAATACCGCAGAAGTCACTCAATGTGTTTTACAAAAAAAAAAAAAAATTACTTTAAAATAGTTTACACAGAAATAAATCATTAGCATTTTCACATAAAATTACTGCAAAGTAATTTTTGTACTAAAATATAATGACTTTTCTATGGTTTAGTTAGCTGTCTGATCATTATTAAAATCTTTGCTACTCTTCGTCTAACCAGAATTATGTCCATTCCTAACTCCAACTAAAATGAATGAAAAACAAGGAGTAATCTGCCTAGTCTGTCAATAAATGTTCTCCTAGGCATCTAGTGAAACCTTTAGGTTTCTAAATCTTCCAGAATCTTCTCCTCAACCTTTACTTATGACAAAATTTCCAGAGTTACAAAGGGCAAAGACCAATATAGATTCTATTTAGAACTACTAAATCTTATGCAAAAGTATTTTCCAAGCAAATATATTTTGCTGTGAGTATTTGGCAAATTTCTATTTTTAACTCTGAGCACGCATACTAATAACTAATAACTGTCATCTTCTTACACAGATCCTGAACACTAAACTCACAAAGTGGATTTAGACTCAAAATTATGGACTATCATCCAAAATGTAGGTCTGCCAGTTTCAGTGGATGTGTTTTTCTGAGAAAATTTCCCAAATATCTGATATGCTCCAAGCATACATATTTTTGTGTGAACTACCACCAGAAGGAGTAGCTGGCAGCCTCACTGGTATTCTCCCTTTTTCCAGTGGTTAGCTCATTAAGTCCAATCCTACCCTAGATCAGCAATGGAAGAACCTGATCACCAAGCACAGAATCCCAGAATCACAGAATCCCAGAATCACAGAATCCCAGAATGGCGAGGGTTGGAAGGGACCTCAAGGATCATGAATCTCCAACCTCCCCTGCCACATGCAGGGCCACCAACCTCCACATTCAATACTAGATCAGGCTGCCCAGGGCCCCATCCAATCTGGCCTTGAACACCTCCAGGGACGGGGCATCCACAGCCTCTCTGGGCAGCCTGTGCCAGCACCTTACCACTGTCTCTGTAAAGAACTTCCCCCTGACATCCAAACTAAATCTCCCCTCCCTCGACTTAAAACCATTTTCCTTGTCCTGCAGTTATCTACCCTTTCAAAGAGTTGATTCTCCTCCTGTTCATAGGCTCCTTTTAGGTATTGAAAGGCTGCAATGAAGTCCCCCCTCAGCCTCCTTTTCTCCAGGCTGAACAAGCCCAGCTCCCTCAGCCTTTCTTTTTAGAGGAGGTGCTCCAGTCCCCTGATCATCTTCGTGGCTCTCCTCTGGGCCCTCTCCAACAGCTCCCTGTCTTTTTTGTACTGGGGACTCCAGACCTGGACACAGTACTGCAGATGGGGCCTCACAAGAGCAGAGTAGAGGGGGACAATCACCTCCCTGACTCTGCTGGCCACCCCTCTTTTGATGGAGCCCAGGATACCATTTGCCTTCCAAACCTCAAGGGCACACTGCTGTCTCATGTTAAGTTTTTCATCTATCAAGACCCCCAGGTCCTTCTCCGCAGGGCTGCTCTGAAGGACTGCTCCTTCCAGTCTGAAAAGTAGAAAACAGCCACAGCAAACACCATCATTCCTTCTTCCATTAGCCATGTTCTGTGATGGTCTGATATACCTAGCCTTCAAGTTTTAGGAAACCTGGTTTTAAGTAGTAAGGGAACAGAGACAGCTAAATCCCATAGATAGAAAGATAGAACTTCATGATATAATTTCATGGGCATGCATATGTTGTTATAAACGAAATGAATACTGGCCATTTCATTCTTGTTATTGACTTGTAGACATTCCTTTTTTTTTTTCTTTTTTTTTTTTTTTTGCAAGCAGATAACATCAGTGCACTGGGTATAAAATCTGTATTAAAATTAACCTAGCAAGGTACATTTTCAGCTGGAAAAATTCTTTAAAGTGGGTCATTAAGGGGTATGTTAATTTTTTTTGTTAATAGAGGGGAGCGGTGACGAGGGAGGGCATGTAAGTAAAGCAGGATTTCAGGAGTCTGTCTGTATTTGATAGCAAAGCTAACTTCAGGGGATCAACTTGTCCAGAGGAAGGTAGCTTCAGTATCGCTGCAGTTCTCAGTATTTGCCATTTGACCATAAAGAGCTTTCCTGACTTTGTATGATGAAGTTTGCAGAGCCTGTGCTTATCTATGTAAAGGCATATTTGCATGACTGAGTACAGACAACCACATGTTCACCCTGCTTAAGCCTCACACAGAGTAACTATGGCTTGGCAGCCATGGATTCATTTAATGTGCTCTTAAGTCTAGAATAACTGACCCTACATCTCAAAAGGCTGGTTTGGGTGGGAAACAGAGTCTGTTTTCATTTGGCAGTAAGGGATGAGGTGCACATAGAGTGCATTGTGTGGTTTAAAATATACTAGCATTTCACAAAATTTCTCTCCCTTAAAGGAAATCTACCTCATTTACTATGACCGCATAGCTAACACACAGGGGGGCTGCACCCTCCTTTACCTTGTTGCAGGTTTCATGCACATTCATATCCTGAGCTTCAGGCATGGAAATGTATCTACAGTACTTGTAATCCCTCTGTGTCTTCCTCATAATGTCTCTGGTTGAAAGTCTCTTCTATGCAGGAAGCCAGCACAGGTTTACGTACAGCTTAAATCCCATTTAAATTGCTATGGCTTAAAGTCCCACTGAAATAGCTCCTGGGCCTCATGCTGGCCTTCTATACAGGGATGAATTCCACTCTTATGGAATTCCTCAGCAATCCTTCCTTTTGCTTGTTGGCAGGGTAAATTAGCCTCTTCTGAATATGGCTAAGGCTGCATTTAAGCCAGTGCTGGTATCAAAGTTTGCTTAATCCTTCAACACTAAAAATCATTTGTCATTAAAAATTGGCATAATTGGGAACAAAAGAAAAACAAACAAGAAAAATAATCTATTCTTAAGGGAGAGTCGTCCCAAATGTTATCAGCACTGTGATTCTCTTCACTTACTCTAACAATAGCAATATGACCACGACTACTGAAGAAGAATGTACCAGAAATTAGTACTATCTCTTCAGAAGTAATTATTGCCAAAGATGACTTTGGCATGGCTGGACTCATGGGAGATGCTATTATTCTCAGAGTTCACTGAATTTAAGTCTTAGCCCTTCACTACCCTTACATTTCAACTTGTAAAATATAGGAAAAATATTTAACAAAACCTGAATATACATAAATATTCTTGTGAATGAGGTATGTCACTTACTCATTATTTCTCCAACATCCAGATGGTGAATGATCACTTTCTGTTGTCCTTCCCTTATGAGATGATCACTGCAATCCATGGATCCATCAAACTGAAAAAAAGCCATCGGCAAATAAACTGATTTCTTTTTCCATGCATGAAGAATCCACTGTGCTAATTTACGATTTGTGACTTCCTTAACAATACATTATTTTTTTATCATTTGCATACTAGTTCGCAAAAGTGGATTGGTTTTCTCATGCAGAAACACTCTTCTAAATGTCTCCTCATACACAAGTATTTTTATCTACACTCGAACATTTGCATTAGGACCATCTATACAGATCTTTAAAAGATCCTCTTTTTTATATAAGTATTAGTAGCTTAGTGACATACAGATGCCATGGGACTCAGCTGGCCAGTCTCAGGCTACAGTTAATAATGGATGAATAGTTGGAAAGAGTTATCTACGCAAGTTCAAAAATGTCAGAGAAAACCACAGAGGTTGTGCCATGAGCATTACATGATATAGACTACACAAGAAGGAAAAGAATCTTCAGTGTGAAGAAGAGTGCAGGAAAATCATGCAGCTTTGTTAGTGTTATCTGAACTTTGTCATCTCCCTCCTGCTCAACAGTCTATCAACCAGAAGCAGCTGCAGTTCCAAAGCTCCAGAGAGCACAGCATAAAGGTGATAAAAGAAAAGAATCCCAGCTCTCACAGGGAAGTGACTGCAGCACACTATGCCTCTGACTCAGCTGACCTTCCCTAGTGTTACTCCTAATGACTTGGTTTTTCTTTTTTTTGTTGTTGGTTTTTTGTTTTTGTGTGTGTGTGTCGTGTTCTTTTTTTCCTATTTGTTGGTTTTTTTGTTGTGTTTTTTTTTTTCCATTGAATATGTATTATCTGTTATACAATGCTCACCAAGTTTGTTATGTAAAATTCTAGAGATAAAACCTCAGTCTGGGGCCCCCCTCTGAAGATTTTTGAACTTCCTGAGGGCTCTGGGAGCACATCCAAGGATTTTTATTGTTCCCAGAAGATGTACAGAGATTATTTGTCATTTGGAGAATGCATGTATAAGAGCGTATTGGGGGGCTCTGCTGAACACAGTATTGTGTTGCATTCCTGGAGAGAAGGTGGGATTCAAGGGTGACCTGAAACAGATGTTGAGAAAGGAGAGAAAGTGAAAAAAAAACCCAAAACAACCATACATACATGTTTACATTTTTAAAAGAGAGAGAGAAAGAAATCCCCCAAGATCTGCTGAAGATTGCTAACTGCATTATGCATTTTATGAGGGTGCCTTCAATATTAGTCATCCACAGTAAGCTCTCATAGACCTTACAGGATTTATGTTATTTTTGTATATTAACAATACAGCAGGAGGTGCTGACACTTGTTTTTCCATATGAAGCAAAGTTTTATGTCATTTTTTTCTGGCTTATGTTTTACACTGAATGGTAATTCAATTTTTATGGACATTGTCAAATGCTTTTTTATAGAGATCCTCCTTTTAAAAAGTCTAATTTTTAAGGGTCCCTTTAGTGACTGGTCTCATTTTGGTTATTGAACCTACAGAGTCACAGGTGCAGATAACCACTGGGGCAATTTATATCCCCACAGAGTGAAATCCTGGCCACGCTGAAATCAGTGGGAGTTTCATAAGTGTGACCAGGATTTCACCCTACGAAATTAATATTTACCTCATCCTCAGCTGGACCCACAAATAGTCTGTGTCAACCTGAAAGGTCCACTGACTTTCATAATCACCACTGTTTGATATGCCCAGAAGAACTGGTAACCAGAAAACATTTTCCTTTCTGGTAATTCTGCTCTTTCTTTTTTTTTCCATCTGGCAAACACTGATTTTTATCTCATTGGTTGGCCTGGATTGCAAGCAACTATGGTCTTCATCCAAGGAGTATAAATCTCTTATATCAGCATATTATCACAACATCCGAGATAACTTAGGCTTGCTAATTATCCCTTAGGTTAACTGAATGACCATTCTAGGGACAGCACTCTAAAATGTTTCTGGAGTTAGTACAATAAAAGAAATTCCAAGGCTTTAATAGCCACATTGATGGCACAGTAGTAATTTTTGTTTGCTATGATATATTTAGAACCTGGAGAAGTATTACAAAACAGATTCCTGTTTCAAGGCTTTTGGACGGAGCAAGCAGTTAACATCCCTTTAAATCTTAAGTGTACAGTGCCGCTATTTCCTGAATTTGCAGTGATTTGTTGCTACATTTTTAAACAAAAGGCATTCACTTTTACTGAAAGAAGAATTAGATCTTAATGCTAGACCAAAGTCAGAAACTGGAATGGATGTTTTGTTTAAAATTATAAATATGGGTGATAACTGAATACAACAGCATCAGAACAACAAAGTTTTGAAAGTGGAGTATAAGTAAATTTGGGGACATATGTCTAGAAAATTACATTCACGTTTGGTAAAATAGAAGAAATGTTAAATATTACTACTTCAATTATCAGCAATTAGTCAACGAAGTATGACAGAGTGGCATGCCACAAACAGTGTATAATGAGAGTATCCAAGTAAACAAAAAACGTTTGGGAATGGGTGAGAGAGCAATCAGAATTTTACATTCTGTCCAAGGAAGCCAGCAAAATGTTTCACGAAACTCATAATTCAATTTTTAATGGTAGTTAAAAATCATCAAGACTTCTGTAACTATTTTGCTCTCCTCGTGTTGTACTGTGGCCATGTAAAATCTTCTATTCTTCTCAATAGGTGAAATTCTATGGATAAAACTAAGTAATCATTTGTTAGAGACATAGAATAGGAAACATCCCTTTTCTTCATGCCCAATGCTGATGTAGATTTTGGTATTCTTACAGTGATCTTTGTACTGAAAAGCATCCTGTGGGCTGTGCTGCAGTAAAAGATAAATACCAATAAATTCCCACTTGTCCTGAACTGAAATGAAAGATTTCCTTAGGACCCAACCTGTCTGAACTCAGCTGGCAGCTCCAGCACTAATCCTTTCTTTCTATGTTTTAAATATTTCTTTTGTCGCACAATAAAAGACATTTCAGAGATTTCTACTAGAACGTTCACTTTTCCTGCATTTGATAGCATTATCTCATCAAATACTGGTATTTTGATCTTCCTTCATTATTTTTTAACTTATTAAGCACTTTTCCTCACATCCTTAATTTTTTTTTCCTCCAGAAGTTGTTCTAAAGCATACTCTCAAAGCAGTTGACTTCAGATCTTTTCAGTGCACAAGTCATTATTCTATGTCCTTCAGTCCCAATTTTTCCAATCCTATCACAAGGCAACTTGTCATGCAGTATGCTGGGATAGCAAAATCACTTGCTACTGGAGCTGATGTTTCACATGGCAGTTCTTGCTGTGCTCTGGAGAGGAGATTAGTCATTTCTTCTGATCTGAATGCATTATGCTTTGTGAGTTGTTTTTCCTCTACCTCAGCACGATTCTTTTCTCTCCCTTTGTTTCTGTTAGCCATCTGGCAGTGCTCTAGCCCACCTCCAGACCTCTACTCTGCAAGTTTCCATTTCCTGAGGTTGCAAGCTCCAGAGGTTTTGAGTTGCAGTGTGCTGAGCCTCCTGTGTGCTGATATTTGGGAATTCTGAAGTCACTTGAATTCAAGAAATGGGTATATTCATGTCTTGAAGTTTCTATCCCTGAAATAAATAAATAAATAAATAAATAAATTGGTTCTGGGTTTGTTTGTCTCACTTCCCATTTAATTTAAACTGACTCAACTTGTGATCGCTTTGATCCGAAGTTATTTTCTATGACTAGTGCTTTACATAAAGTCATCACTGCTTACAAAAACAGTGTGGCTTTTGTGACTCTATCTTTTGACTTAAGCAGCATTTCCATTAATGCCCTTGGCTTAAGAATTAGGGATGAAATCCATGAGTCTATCCTTTGCTGTGGTCCTTTGTAATCTATAGCTCGGTTTCATGCAACGCATACTGCACTCTAGAATATGAGAGGTTTAGCTAGCACAGCGGGCATCTGTCTGCTGCCTGGCAGACGCAGCCATAGAAAGAATGCTAGTTCAGTTCTTCTCTGAAAGAGATAGCTTTCAAGTGGCAGCTAGATGCTTGTCTTGGCTACCTGATATCTAGGCTTTCACCCAATGGCTGACATCAGTTAGAACATGGAAACTGCAGATTCAAATATCAGTGTGTTCTTACGAAAGGCTTAGATCTGCCACCCACTTTTTCTCACTGGCCTGACAGAGCCTATTTGTTAACTCTGCAAGTCATAAAGAAAGGCCCACTTATTTTCACAAACCAACCATCATGCACTGAATGGTTAATGCTGTTCAGTCATATTCATGCAATTAAAAAATCACATTTGAGTGGTCCTTCATCATACCAAATAGAGCACATTATCACAGCACAAGTCACCAGTTGGTGCAGTAAAAGAAATGTCTTGCAAATTGCCACTTTAAAGTAAGGATGAAAGTTTTCCAAATTTGGAAGAAATTCTGCTCATAATTTTGTTGCATGCTGAATAAATCATCATATTAAAAATTCAGTTTAGGTTCTTTTTTTTTTAATGATAGTTTCTTTTCTCTGATTTAACTTTTGTGATTATGCCTTTAGCAAGCAATCTAAGCAACAATAAAAGGAAAAGTTTCTGGCTGCTGGATTTTATTAGACCAGTTTGCTGTACTGATGAGTTGTTAGACTATTTCTTAACACAAGAGAAACATCCCTGACATGCTTTTGGCCAAAGACAGCAAGCCAGCTCCTGAACCGGTATTTCTAGATGGGAGGTAATTTTCTCCTTTCTATTTCTCCATCTGGGCTGAACTGTAATTTAGAATACACCAACTTTGTCCAATTTTGGTGTTCTTTCAAAAGCCAATTATTGAGGATGTATAGTTTATACGCTGGAACAGAAGCAGTACAATTGTAAAAGACAGTACACATGAATTCATTAAAGCCCACAAATGTTACTGAAAAAAAATATTTTTAAATAATTAATGTGCTTAATATTATGTAAGAAATTAAAACAATCTTTTCATGTTTTGAAGCTAGAGAAAAACGTAAGGAAAGGGCCACTCTAGACACATTCTGCATGCAATGATATTACTAATTTTTTTTTGAACAAGTTTTCAATATGTAAGTGACCTGCACGTTGCTTTACAAGTTTTGGATTTATAAAATGACTAGTAAACACTGGACAGCAATGGCCATTTTTGATTGGCTGGCAGTGATGTCATGTATGTGCCAATATTTCTAACTAAAGTTACAGGTATGACCTTTTTACCTTGGAGTTTCCATACCAGAATAGCTATAAGGCACTCATGGTTAATAGATTTCTGAGGGATTATTGCACTCTTTGAATAGCTGAAGTCACAAGGCTTTTGGCTTGTGCCTCATACTGCACCTGAAGTGTGTGATAATCCCTCAGAAATGCGCTGCTTGTTGAATCTCATGGCTTAATTATAAACATTAACTGAAGTCAGCTACACATTAACTAGCTTGCCCAGATGTTCCTGTACCTGATGGATAGATGTGATGATTGATGAAAAGAAATCATGCAAGAAGTCTACTTCTGCTGAGTTCATTTGCCATGGAAAAAGAGAAGGAGAGCAAAGTAGTTGTACTACCCCCTAACAGGAGAAGTGAGACCTCTCAATTAAGGGATGCACAACAAATTTCATTTCAGTTTCTGCAGCTAGTGGAGGAATGTCTCAGTTTAAAAATCTTCCACTAACACAATGTCCTCCATCTGGAGTTCCCCTTAGTGAGGTTCATAGCTGTATCATTCCCTTCTGTGCAGCATTATACCTAGGATGCCTTGGAGACAAGTCCTTTTCCAAGGATTCTTTGTGGTCCAGAAGCCAGAATTTCGCCTCCCATCAAGGGAAATGTATCTCTTCTTTACAGTAATTAAATCTCATTTTCTGATAAATTCTCGTGCTTCAAATTATAAGCCAGATCCATTTTCTGAGGTTGAAAACAGGCATTTTTCTATAAGAATTTCAACACGGTATTGCCCATAAATGTTTCTTAAACCTACACAAAAGATTTGGAAGAAGGTTTTGAAGTGAACTACTATCCTGAATTTTATTAAATTTAATTTCTTTGTGTGACTTTCTGTATGTTCTGTCATTCCAGCAAAAGGCAAAAAAAAAAAAAGCATGTAAGGGCAAATAAGTTACTTGCCTTAGTGGAGTTTTCTTTCCCATGCACTATACTCCATTGCTTCTGTGTGAAAGGAAGTAGTACTGTCTGGTATTAAGAGATGAGTGGAAGAATCTGCAGAGTTCTGTTTTATTTTGTACACGGAGAATGGGTTACAAATAAAGATAGTTGTTGTAGTTTCTTCGGCATTAGCTGCAGTAGAAAGAATCAACGAATGATAATGCTAATAAATGAACAAGCAGGCATCTTCATATTTCTTTCTCATTCTGCAAGAAATCGTGGGAACCCTAACATCACCATATCCAATATCAGTGGGGAGTGATTAAATGAACTATGTCATTGCCATAACCACATGAAAGCGACCTGCTATTGCATTTTTAAGGTCATTTTAGCCTAAGAGTGTGTGTTGACCTCATGAACGTGCAAATGAGAGTCCACTTTTTCTGATGTTTGAATTTGTGGGATGACACACAGTTGGAGAAACTGTTGCACAGGACATTATGTGCCCTGAGCTGTTCATATCCCATGAAAATATATTTAGTGGAATGACCATAATCCCTTCTGTGAAGGAGCAGTAGGAGGAACAGTAAGAGGAAGAATCAGATAAATGGCTCAGAATGTCATTCTGATTCCAAATTTCATGTGATCCTGGGAGGGCAAGAGATAAGATTCCTTCCCAAGGATAGGCTGGGTCTCCACTCCATTACCGTAAACCAGGTTCTTCTTGCAGTGTCCTATGTTAGTCACATTAGCAAGCACCCAGCACTGTGATGGGAAGTCCCACTGAAGTACTTAGGTCCTTTTTAATTGGCATGCAATATATTAAGTATTATTCGAGTGGGAAACTTACATTTGTTTTATCTGCCACTCTTCCCTCCTACTCATGGGATATACAGCCAACACTGCCATTTCTCATTCTACAGTCAACAAACATCTCCACAGAGATGGTTCTGTTATCTCAGGGTATGGACAGAGAGCACTTAAATGTAGTTGAATCCTGACAGTGTTTATTTGCTGCTGGTGAGAAAAAGGAATCACATTATGATACTTTCTAAGTATCAGTTTTATTTTCCCTAAGAGCACTCAGACCTCTCCTGTTTCTTCTAAAGATATTGTACTTCTCGTACGCCAAAATGACAGTAGCAGTGAAAATACTCTTTGCTCTGTACACAATAAGCACTTCCATTTTCATTACCAGACAAACCCACTGACTAAAGCGAATTACCTTTGTTTTTCAAAATTCTGTCAAGAACATAAGAAATGACGTGCCAGACCAGCCCACAGATCCTGCCAGCTCAGTGCACTGTCTCCAAGAGTGATGGATAAGGGGATGTACAAGAAAATGCAAGAGAACAGGCAGGCATACAATTCATACTGCCTCAGGATACTCTCCAAGAAATTTGCGGCTCAGGGTCTTCCTGAGTTTTTCCAGCTTCACTACATCCTTTTCATGATGAGGAGACAATAACCACACATAATAGTTATGAGGGAGATAAAGCATAGTTTTATGTAGTGCCGTAATGACGGCTTATGCTGCCTTTTCTTTTCCTTCCTAATTATCCCTGGCCTTCAATTTGGCATTTGTTGTGTTTTGCTTCCTTCTTATCTCAGTATGTTGAGCTGGGTTTTTTTAGTCTTTTATACTTCTGTAAATTCATCTTCTGGTCAGTGGTTATCGTGAGTTCCTCTGCTAGATATTGCAGTCAGTCCTTGCTTCTATTTCCTTAGCAGTATAAACAAGCCTTGTCACCTTGGTGTTTGCCTACTTTTTCAGTATGCTTATGATCTCTGGGAGATGCCATTGATGAACATCCTTCTGTCCTGTGGAGTGCTTAAACATACAGGATTTTTGTGATCACATTTCTTATAAAACCACATTTCTCACACAGTTACCTGAGCGATCAGAAGGGGTGTAGCCAGGATCCTCCCCTTTCCAGACGTCATTTAAGAGTTGGCAGTGGAGGTAAGCGTATCTTGCTGGAGATTCCTGTGTACCTGAGACCTTCAAAATGTAAACAGATTCTTCTGTTTCTGTGCCCATTGCTGTTGCATTTGAACACGTCCTCACTTTCTGCAACATAGGACCTTGCTATTCTGCTGTCATTGCTGTGCTTTCCATTGCATTATGCAGCTCAAGCCCTTTCTAAACAAGAAGCCATCATATTGATATTCACCGTAGTCACATGGTGAATCTTCATTCATTTCTTGGCCTGAGCCATGAAGTATGGCAAATCAACAATTTACAAATATAAAACCTTTCTGTTCAAGGCATTGTTGTTGGGTTTTTTTTTTTTAATCAAAGTATCTTTTAGGAACATGTTACACCAATGCTATTTTTAGTGTGTACCTTTTTTCCCACACAGATTATCATTAGCACCAGAGAAAAAAAATTATACTCTGAAGATGGTTGGCAAGACCATGCCTGTAGTTCTGAAGTATTTGCTTAACTTGTGTACAGTTTTGACAACAGTTATCAGTAATCTGTTATTAGTAAAGTGATAGAAACCTGCTTCTTATTATTGTTTAGGCTTATTATACTTCTTTCATAGCATTTTTGAAAGTGTATCTTACATGCATTTTACAGACATCATAGAATTAATTCTTGTAGTAGTCATGTACAGTAATATGCATGAAGAATTAGACTCACAATTTATCAGTTATACTTAACTCTGTTTATCAAGGACAAGACTGTAGGAAGACTTTTGAGAGACACCTTTGAACAACCCTTCATATTTTTAGAATTCAAACCATTCTCTTACTCTTATCTCAATGGGAATCAGAGACAGAAGAATATTTTCTGATGCACCCTAGAAGAGGACTTCTATTGGTGACTGCTCAATGTCCCTGGCTATGTTTGCATTACTACATGGAACAAAGTTGTATTAAACTTGCAGAGGAACCAACTGATGGGAAGGAACCTGCATCAACACTATGTAAATTTCAGGAGGCACTTCAAACATTTTTACTTCAGGTTTGATCCAGTTTGTTCCCATGGAGTAAATACCCCTTAATAAATACCAAAGGCCAGTTGGAGCGACTAAAGAACTCCTTTAGTTTCCTTTTATCTTAAAGGAATCCAAGTCTACACCCTCCAAAACTGACTAGTGGTGTGAACTAGAGCGTTGCCAGTGAGGAAAATACACGCTCCTGAACTGAACTAAAATGTTATTGCAGATCTGCATCAAGCAAAGAAAACAAAGTTGTGACATATGGAAATGGCTTATTTCTGTTCGAGTGGGGGGAAAATGGGGAGATCTAGACATGGTAAAGGATTTTGAAGAAATTCTCTGAGATCTTCAGTACAACTGAAGTAGCTGGTAGCTACTCACAGCCAATTAGACCACAGATACAAAGCACCCAGAAGAATTTAGGCAATCTGGATATTATACAGGGAATTCATTCTGTTACTTTGATGTCTGGAAAAGCTCTTTTATGAGCCCATTATCTGGAAACAAATGCTAAGTGTAATACACTTAGAGCAAGGTGTAGGAAAAAAAATAACTTGGACTTTTCAAGATTTGCAAACATTGCAGCACACCACCTCTTTAAAGTCTTCCACACGTTTTTTTTTTTTTTTTTAAAGAGCAATGAAATAATGAATAAATAAACCCACCAACACATCATCAAAATTCTAGCAACACAATTTTTCTTTCAAATCCACTTGTCTAGTTTGTAATAAGATTCTAGGACTCACTGATTTCCCAACAAGCTGAAGTACTTCATCTTCCGAAGTGCACAGATGACATCTGAGAGTTGAGTTCCATCATGCTAATGGCTCCACAAACAGTGTCACCAAATCCTGTATGACAAATTTCTCTCTGGCTCGTGAGACAGATGCTGTATCATGTCAGCGGAAGGAGTTTTTGTTGACACGGCATCTCTAGAGACAGTGGTATATTTTCTTTCAGTATTTGAACACTCAGCAACTGGAATAGTGAAAAGGACAGAAAATCAGTCAGCATTGTTAAATCCCGATGACCTTTCTTTCCATCATTTTCTTTTATTTTTTATCTCTTTTTTTTTTTTGAAAGCTGCCTTTTATTGTACTTCCAGATTCTGTCTTGTAAAAAAGAAATTGAGTGGAGTCTTTGAAGGAAAAAATGTGAAAATACTGTTAGCTCCAATCACAATATACTTCTTTAGTCCATGATCCATTAGAACTAATTCTGTATTTTAAAAAGGAAAGAAAAAAAAAAACCTTGAACTTATTTTATATTTTGAGGTCCTTTTATTTTTAGTCTGAGTTCTACAGTAAGTGCATCAGCAAGCCACTTTTCATGCATTATTTTTATACCTTTGTTGTACTATTTCCATAAGCATGTTAGTTTTATAGTGGAGTTTCCACTCAAAGCTGTTAGTAAATCTTTCCACAGAAGGCAGGCCTGTATAAATGGCTATTCTTAAAGAAATGTTACACTAATTGTAGCCAGTAACAGTAAATGTGGGAAAGACCTGACTTTTGGTTATTGCTCTTGTATCAACTTTCCCATTCAGACTGGAGAAAAAGGATAATTGTCTTCCCCCAGCATCTACAATTTCACTGTGACAACAACTAGATGTGTACCTTTCAGGGAGAAACAAATAATGCATGGAGGAATGTATTTACTGTGGCCTTTTCAGGCATCATATACAGACTCTTGGGTAGGCTTTCAGGGTAGTATGACGTATTCCAGATAAACAGCAATTTATTGTAAAGTAAATGCATATTCAGTATGATATGTCTTGGGTTCCTAAAGTACTAATGTTTTTTCCATGATGTGTGAGGAACATTTCTGGTATTAGCTAACTCCTGCAAGGAAAGCCCATGTATGTGAGTGTCAGATCAACTGGGTTTTACAGTCACATGTCATATAAGACTCTAATTATGTACTTTGAATATAGGCAAACTCAACACTCTTTTAATCAATCCCACGGGTTCTGCTATTTCCATTACTTAGTTTCAATCCCTACTTAAAAATGGGTATGGAGGATTTGTTTCACATACTTAGTGAATCCCTAAGTGCACTGCTCCTGGAAGCACACACACACATTGAATCTGGATAGCTTATAATCATTCTAAACGAAAAGAGCAGAACAGTGGGATGACTGAGAAATTTTGACACAAAGCTGATTCAAGACCTATTCAAAAGAATCTGACTTCAGCTGAGAGATAAAGTGCTTTTATCTCATTCTCTTATTTTTGAACGAGCAGACAGAATCCATACAAAATCCTCCTCATGAGGCAGTGAGGAGTGTTTAAATATCTTCCAGCTCAGTACTCTTTCTGATCTTCTATTATCATATTGAGCCATAACTGTTCAAATACATTGGTATGCATCTGAGATATTAGCAAGCATTGTTCCCTGAGCAAAAGAAAGCTTTTGTAACTTCTACCAAAGTAATTGAAGGTTAAAGCATAGGTAGAAGCAGAGCTGATGGAACTCGCAGAACTATGGCCATAATTTGAGAGAATAGAAGGGAGAGATATATGCACATTTGATATCAGTGTGAGCAATCCTGACTTCTGAATTATACAGAGTGAAATATGCTGATTTCTTTGCGTTTTTTCCCTTCTGGTGATGATCTCCAGCTGTATATAAGGATTTAGGCCTGGGGAACTGCAATATGACTACAGTAAGGGTCACCACCTATTGTTGAGATAAGTAACCTTAAAGTATGCCCTTCCTAAATGCGAAACATGGTTTGAGTTTTGAAATAATCAGCTCTTGGGGTTGGGAGTCTGGCAATATGTTTTGATGTGGCTTTTTTCTTGCTCTTGAACGAATATGAAAATTTGATTTCATATATTTTGTGTCAGCTCTGGAAGTAGTTGTTCCTTAGCAACTGGTGATAGTTCGTTCATTTCTGACTGGATAGTGACACATTTCTAAGAGCATTTAAACAACCTCTTTACATTTCTCTCTTCAGTCTAAGATCTAATAGCTCATTACAGGCAACAGAAAGGATTATACTAGTTTGGTGCTTGCTATTTATTGATCTTTGAGTGGGAAACAGTGATATCCAGAAAGCATGTGGTGACTCCAGAGAAAACATCTGATTATTTGCATCCATCAGCTGATTATTATTATTTTCACGCTGCAATGCAGCTGATATTCCTCCTGAAAATACCAAGAAGTCTGCTTTTTGAAAAGCAAACACTGTAATATATTCTATAAACATAATGTAAGTTCTCATATAAAGTTACATTTTATAGGAAATTTTACTGGTCTTGTATCCATTAGCCAAAAATCTCAGGTGCTTAAGTTTGTGGAAAAATAAGCTACTGTCTGTTGAAGTTTCAATAAAACAGTCAAAAAAGTTGAAGTTAAAGAAAACTGACATAGAAAACTAACATTATTTTAAAGATTCAAAGGATTTTTTTCTTTTTCAGTTTATCTTAGGCACACTAGAACTCTGCAAGAGTTGACTACTTTCAAATATCCTAAATATCTTAAATATTAATTCTCACTTTGAATTTGAAGACGACCAGCAGCTAAGGTTAAGAAATTCGTTATTTCTGTATTCAAGATTGATTTTTTTATCACTGTTTCTATTTCCCAAAATTTTGTATTTATCTGTAAATACTTCTGATTTTAATCCTGGGCCAAAGTCCAATAGATTGGGACTGTGGATCATTGAGATCTAAAATAATATACTCATTTGGTGGATAAATGGCAGATATTTAAAATCAATTAATTATGAAAATAAATTAATTAATCCCTGCAATTGTTGCTTTGCTGATTACAAACCTGAATGAAATGATGAACTGAATACTATTACATCTCAAAGACTAGGCATGTGTGTTTGTGTCTGTCTTGTATGAATCACTCTCAATGACAGTGGTCTGAGAGTCTGAAGTACTGGTTTCGCCAAGAAAACATTACCATAGATATTAAATAGATCACTAGTGAGAATGTCATTGTTTTCTACCTTCTGCTTATGAATATTTCAGCAGTAGCCTGGTTGAACTAGACTGTTCACAATTGTCATTTAATGGTAGTCTTGCTATAATCCTGCATTTCTGTCCTAAGAAAATCTTCCTTTTTTAAAGAAACTTAAACCTCTAATAAAAAATATAAAACAAAACCAAAACAAGGCTCTAATAAAACTAATATAACAATTTTTAATTTATATCGGCAAAAATTTTTTTCTACATATTCCTCTATTACTAGAACTTCCCTGTCTTTCGATAACTTACAATAAAATGTTATTCTAGGGAATTATAAAATATAAAATCATTTTAAAATCACACACGTAAAATAAAGGAAATATATTTTAATGAGTCCTATCTCTGGGACTCATAAATATGTTTTTTTCATGTACGGGCTGATCAAAAGACCAGTCAAATTGATATAAAGGGTCCCAGAGATTTCTACAGATTTCAGATTGATCCCTTGCTAAGGTTAATTATGTGCTTTTTAATTCTGACAAGTCACATGTGGAGCTGGTTGGAAGCTCTACTAGTTCCTGTGAAAAATTTCAAGAAAGAACAATACATTAGAAAACCTGTTTATCCCTTCACAATGAAAGCACCTATTAACCCCAAACATAATGTTTTGGCTGTGTCTTTGGCAACAAAGAAAACAGTTCTGCCATTTCTAGGTATACCAACTAATATATAATGACAGGTAATTCATTTTAGAAATTCCTAACAGACTCGTGATCAACTTGTCAACATACAGAGATGAAAATAATCAAATCTATCATCTCTTCTTAAAATCATTATCTGCATTTCTATGCTCATAGTTGTTTGTGTTTGTTGTGGTGTTTTTCTTATTTCCAAATTTTTGTTGTTGTTGTTTATTTTCTCTTTTTACCTTTCTGGTTTTGGTACAGACAAATTTTCTCTTCTTTCTCCCTGTTTTTCAGTCCAGGAATATTGTCCTTTATGTCAAATTATAATGCACAATGATAAAAAATTTCAGATCTCATTTGTGGATTGGATGCTATGTTAAAAAATTAGAATAAACAAAGGAACCCCTCTACCTTCAAAACCTCCTGTCTTTCTACAGATGTAAAATATTTAGAACTTTATTCACAAGACCACGTTACTACAGAAATACAGCAAGTTGTTATGGGTAGTCAGTGCAGGCAAGCTATGAGGATCTTTAGAGTGCTTATTTTTAGAACTAAATATTGAAAAGATTTATCAGCCACAGACAGAGTCCAAAAAACATCTCGCCTTTATAAAGCACTCGTGCAAAGAACATCACAAGGTTACTTCTCTACACAATATGCTCCATTTGCAAACATATTGGTGTGTTTTTTTTTTTGTTTTTTTGTTTTTGTTTTTGTTTTTGTTTTTCTTTTTTTGTAATTGCTGACTATTTCAACTGAACCAGGCCTGGATATTAAGCTGAGTTCTTTCCTTATTATCTCTCAAAACCAGAAAATTCTGCAGACCAAAAAACTCCGACAGGACCCAACTCGTTTCCAGCTCATCACTGTCAATGCCAGTGGTTATGACGTAGATAGAACTTGCATATACAACAGTACAGTAGAGGAGGTAAAAGGAAATGGGATGTAAAAAAGCAGTGATGTTGCTGCCATACAGCATAACAGAATTTAGCTTACTGCTTCAGTTCTGAAAATAAAAGGAAAATAATAGGCCTCTTCAAAGGTCCCTTCCAATTCTGTGATTTTATGATTTATTAATACATCACACCAGGAAAGGCACAAAACTAATTCCTGTCTTCCCATGTGGCCATCAGTAGCACTACTTACCAGTGTTTTCCTAGAGGAAATGACTGTGCAGTAATTGTGATGCATAGTATTTTGGTACTTTTCGCCTTGCTTATATGCAAAGATTTATGATGGCAGTAGGAAAACTCCATAGTCTTAATAACAAGATTTTAAATGCTTAGAGAAATTTATGAAAAGTTTATCTTTCTTTTCTTCTCCCATATTACTTTAAAACTCTCTGCTCTGAAGTCTGTAAGGAAGGAAGCTCCAGATTGCACAGTGAGAGCGTCTGAGCAACCTGGAGGGTTAAAAGACTCTGACCTAATTAGTTGAACCATTTGAAGACTGACAAATTTGTACCAAAAACTAGGGCACTCAAAGTTTTTCTTGCATTTTCAAAGAAAAGGGATGTGTATGTTTCCACTGACTCATGAATAAGTCCGACTTTGGAAATGTATTTTAACTTAAAAAGAATCATGTCAAACCACCAAGAACATTCAAAATCAAATCCACTACCTTCCATAAGTGCCATATTTTCCACCTCTGGAGAAGACCTGCTTCCTAGAAAAAGAAATGATGACATCCAGTGGCCTCTTACCGCAGTAAGCTGTGCACTTGTGTGCTATATTCTTTGATTTACCTGTCCAGGCACTGAAGCAGAAAATACTCATTGAGCAGACCATATACAACCTTTCAGCGTAGTTTAAATTACAGATGTGGTCCTATTGCAAATGGTCAAGTTTGTATATAAGCCACCTCATCTGTATACCTTGCCCACTAGCCTGGCTTACAAAAGGCCATAAATTCTGGGTTTTTTTTTTCTATTAAGAAGCTCAAAGTAATTATTTGGAAGAATAGTCAGAATATTTATTGGAACATTTGGTCAGAATATTGCTGAGGAACTATCCTTAATGTCCAAATAGTGTAAGTAAATTATGTATATTTATATAGCATGAATTCTGAAGTATATGTGTATATAATACATAGTTTATATATTTGTCTGTAAAAAAGGATAGGGTCAGAAATCCTTCAAGTCTTAGTGTTCATAAATGCACAGTTATATGATGTAAATATGTATTTGTACCTGTATTTTGACCTGTTTATCAATTCCTCACAATTGACACATTCTCTTCATTTAGAAATCTGTTCAATTGTTCACAGAATGGGCTTAATCACACATAGGCTCTGGCCCATGTTTGAATGGGGTGGATATTTAACGTCACACCTCAGAGTCTACACTTTGTCCTTAGTATGGCTCTTGGTGCTTCCTGTAACTGCTCACTTCAAAATTAAGGCTTGTGTCATTCATTAAAACAGTTTTCCATATTTGTCTAACATTTCTGACTCAGAATTGTCAGTATTTCCATTCTACTGTTACTATTAGAGGCATTGCTATTGTAGCAACACTTGGAAACCTGACTCCAGGACCAGTTCCTATTGTGCCAGGTGCTGTCCATGCACTGAATAGAAGTTGGTTCCCACTCCAGGTTTTTAAGCCTGTTAAGTGCTTTGAGCTGTAAAGCATTGAGTGGATATAAAATATTGCAGCCCATTTACAAAATTTGTTTAAAAAGATAATCGGGTTCTAAAGTGATTTGCTCTAACAAATGTGTTATATATATATAATATATATAAAAAAAATTGCACTGTAGTCCCCTGTGATTTTGTAAGGATATGTGCTACATTTAATTCTCACTTATACTAAAGCCAGTTTGCGTTGCTTTTACAATAAAAAGCTTAACATAAATGTGAAACTGGACTCAGGGGATACATTCTTTTCCTGTTGCTACGGCCAATGACAGGGCAGGAAAGGGATGGATACTTGGAGCAATTAATTCTCCTCAGGCATGTGAAAGAGCCCAGAGATGAAAGAGTGCATCTCCCGCTGATGGTTCCTGCAAGTTGTACTACCCCCTCTCTTCTCATCACCACTATTTTCTGAATGCTGTGATCCTCCCTAGGTGTCCTACTGCGGGTATTTCAGTGTTTCCAAGTTGAAATCAGACATCTTCATCTGTTCAATCTGAACTATATGAAATTATCCCTTTTTAAGAACATCTGGAGACACTGGGAGATTTTCTCAGAATTCCTTTTCTTTTCAACAACACTTAAATAATCATGCATGAAGTCATAAACATCCAAGGACTTACAGATTTCATTGTTCTCAACTCAGTTATTAGAGCATAGAAGACAATAATGGATTGACCCAGTGATCCATCTACTCTGCTTTCCTATTTCTGCTAGAAGTGTATGGCTATATAGAGAAGATAGTACGGTGCTTTCGCAGTACATCTACTTGTTTTCTATCAGCCTGGAAATTATGATTTTTTGAGCTTGAGGCTGTACGTTGGTGTCCTCCATGACACTCCTTCTTAGGAATTTGTCTAATGATTTTTTTTTTAAATTTTGGTAAGTACTGCATTGTGTAGCAAAGCATTTCACTGTTTAGTCACATGCAGTCTGAACATACAGTTACATAGGGGCTTATTACTCATTTTAGAACTTGCTACCTGACCTTTTTGGAGAGAGAGTGAATTACCATTCCCTGCTGCTTTGGAGATATGCCCCCTATACTCCTTCCCCATTGCTGCAGCTCAGATCTCTGGTTTACACTGAAGTCACTGAGAATAAAGCCAGACAGAGAGACTTGACAACTCGCATAAGGACTGCTTCATTTAGACAGGATAAAGAAATCAGACGTGTTTTGGAAATAGTTATTGCATTTTAGATGGAAATTAAACTAGATATCAAATCTGTCAAGTATGTTACTATAAATATGAAACATTAAAGAAAAAAAAAAACAAAACACCACAATACCTATTCATTACGTTGTCAGTGCATTGAAAAGCATTTACAGAATCAACAAGGATTTGAGTAGATCACTCCTCACGTTTCACTTGCTCTTTACGTTGTTCTCAAGCAGTGAAGCAGTCACTGGTGATGCCATGGCTCTCATAAAGATGACCACAAGGCAGAGGAGGAACATGGCTGCCTAACCACTTAAAATATTATCTATTTGGGACTCCATCCCTAACCCCCAAGTGTAGAATAGCTTGAGCATTAGGTATTTTTAATTTGTTATAACTTGTGAGCAATTGGCTAAGTTGGCAAATGCAAAGAGGCCGGGACTGTATCACAGTCTAATAAAAGCCCTAATAAAAGTTTTAAACTAGTTCACACATCTGCAGTCTGATGAGGGGCATTACATAATATCTGCTGTTTCTGCCATGCTCCCCACTATCCCCCTGGCTGATGGAGGGGGAAAAGTGTTCCTATGATGTCCCCCAGGCATTTTTATGGCCTCCTCTGAACCACCTCCATCTTCAGACAGCCCCCTCGAGAATTTATGAGAGGGATATGGGTAATTCTCTGAAGTGCCTATAATTTTCACTTCTTGAGATTCTTTGTATGTACTATAACCTACCCTTCAGTCCGCAGATCCCTTCAAAGGGAGATAAAAATACATGTCTGGTATTTTTATACCCTGGATAAAAATAATCAAGCTGGTCTTCTGCATCCAGCCAGTGTTTAAAAGCATTTGTTCCTTCAAGTGCTATCTTCAAGTGGTGAAGTCCACAAAGATAAAGTCCACAATTAATTTCCAAGATCTGAAAATTGAGACATTTAAGACATTCACATCCAGAAGCACAGGGAACTCTTAGTAGCTCTGAGTTCATTAGAAGATGAAGCTAACACAGCTAACAGTGTTGGCCATCCTTCTTTCTGCATGCATTGGTGCAATATGGGCAGTGGGATTTATGGTGAGACTGCATGACATTTTGTTCAGTAAATGATAAGTTGGGTGTTCAGACCCTGCCCAGCAGAGGAAATTTTCCAATGGTTGGAGACCACAGCAAACAATATAAAGCTACAGTTTCTGTTTTAGATATGGTTACCTGCTACATTATGCAACCCTCAGGCTTATACCTCACTACATTTCTTTTGATTCACAGGGACTGTATTTCCAACAGCACAAAAGATACTGAAAAACTGTGCTACAAAAACCACCTGAATGCCCTTTGCTGTGCAGAGCTTGCAGAACTCCAAGACATTTTAAAGATGTGCAAGCTGCCTTTCTTCCTCTATTCTTTCCACTGAAAGGAAGTCATCACAGTAAAATGCTGAGGGGCCAGGGGGAAACAACGTCTGGCAGGGGCTGGTAGAAATTCACTTTGAACTCTGATGAAGAACATTTCCACTCTGTTTATTACTAAATCCACTGGCCATAGATGATCCAAGGCTCATAAACCCAGGTATGATGGAGCTCCCCAGAGAACAGTTGGAGGGAGAGACTCCATTCGCATATGTATGTGCGTGTTTGCATTATTTCTCTCTTTCATTCTGGCTGTGAGAAAAGTAGTGATCAGATGACAAAAATCATTCTGCGCTCTCAGAAAATTAATGATACACAGCAGCTACTCTCAGAATTAAGAGGAAAGTGCTCATTAAAATCTCAACCTCACCTCTTTCTAGAGAGCTCCAAAAACAGGGGGAAAAAAAAAGAAAGTGCCTCCTGTACGTTTTAGAACTGTTTTGAGGATTATGACAGACGTTTAAGCAAATTTATTTCGGAAAGGAAAATCTGTCTTACATCACATAGTAACTCCCAACAGCCAAAATGAGGATGAAGTAGAAGCCCTAATGTTGTTGGTTTTGTTGTTGTTGTTTTTTGCTGTGTTTTTATTTACTTTTTTTTTTTTTTTTCCTTTGTCAGCTTTGATTTCCTAATTTACATGAAGAATTCCATGTATTATCTCCTCATGACATTCTTGGGTCAAATCATTTACAGTCCTAGGTGAGAATGATCATTTTCAGTTCACCATTTTATTAACAGGAGCTGAAAGATCCAACAGAGAAGGACTGACAGACATACCTAAATTGGGCATTAGACGAATATTCAAAACTCTGACACTAAAAACCCCTGCTTCTCTGTAGAAATATTTAAGCATCATTGATGCATTTATTTTTTATATTTCTCAAACATTGGTCTGAAGAAACAGAACAGCACATTCCCTGGGAAAAGAGAGAAGCCATATTTCCTAAGGGCTTCTTGGGGGTGCACTCTCCACTGGTTAAACGTAGCAGAGCTGAGGGGGCATGAACTGGGCCCCAGGCCACCTGTGCCCTCTGAAGCCAAACAAAGCAGCTGCAGGAGAAGCTCCTCTGCATGATCCATCAAAGTCGCATAGACGCAGATCATGCTGACTTTGGAAATAAGTGGGAGCTTAGCACAAGTCTCCTGTATCCCTGGGAATACTGTAGCCCCTAGATGTTATTTAAGAGCAAAGCATGACTGCTTCAGCTCTGAAATGACTGACAACATTCCTTGCAGGTGAGGACATGCTGAGTTGCTCTTTGGCACCAAAGCTTTAGAAAAAAAAACTGAATTAAGGCAAAGACCAGTCCTCTGAGCTTTCTACTGGGATGAATATACTGAGAAGTCCCTTACTTGACTTGCAGGCTGTTTCAGAGTGACACTAGAGCATATGGACTATTACTAAAGCTCACAGCACAGGCTGTTCAGAGATACTGATGCATCTTTAAAACTGATAGCACCTGAAATGGTTAGTTAGATCTGGTGGGATAAAAACACTCAAGGAAAAAAAAGGCTAATTTTAAAGGGATTTAAATACATGCACTTGCTTTTAATTAAAAATGAACTCCTGAATCAAAGAGCAAACTTTCTTTAAAGTTCAGAATTGGTGTGACTGAAACATAGAATATCTATCAAATTGCTGCCTTTTTCTCAACCACAGGATAGGGAAAAGGCAGTAAAGAAAATCTTCGCAAGTGTTTTCTTCAGTCAACTTTGATTTAGATTTATAAGGGCCTGAAAAATGAAAGACAAACTTATCTTCCTTCCCAAACTTTTTAATCCTGTTTGATTTTGCATTATATCATGAAAGAATAAAAGCCATTCAGTAGCATTTTAGTCAAACAGCTCTGTCTAGGTATACAAAAATAAGAATCAACATGTTTCTTGGAATACGTTAGATCTTCATTGCTGACTGTGAAACAAAGCTGCGAGGACTTTGGAGCACAGGTCTTTAAAGGAGAGGCTTAGGAAACTGGGATCATTCATTCCGGAGAAAAGAATGCTCAGGGGAGATCTTACTGCTCCCTAAAATACCTGAAAGGAGGCTGTGGCAAGGTGGAAGTCAATCTTCTCCTGAGTAGCAGCTACAGGACAAGAGGGAATCACACACACAGAATCACACAGAATCACAAGGTTGGAAACGACCTGCAAGATCATCCAGTCCAACCACCCTCCCATTCCTATCAGTGCCACAAGCTACTAAACCATCTCTCGTAGCTCCTCATCCAGGCGCCTCTTGAACACTGCCAGGGATGGCGACTCCACCACCTCCCTGGGCAGCCATTCCAGTGCCTGACCACCCTCTGAGAGAAAAAGTTTCTCCTAATATCCAACCTAAACCTCCTCTGGTACAACTTCTTGCCATTTCCTTGGGTCCTACTATTTGCCTGGGAGAAGAGGCCAGACCCTTTTGCACCACAACCTCCCTTCAGGAAGTTGTAGAGTGCGATGAGGTCTCCCCTGAGCCTCCTCTTCTCCAGACGAATAGGCTTAGTGTATAAAATTAAGCATGTGCACAGGAGTGAGGTTTTTGTCAATACTAATATTTTTGGTCTGGATGGGAGGTGCACCAAATCTAAGCCTACTTTTCCCTGATGCTTACTTTTGTTTTCAGCCTTGACTCTCTGTTTCCGCTTCCTTAAGCCTGCATTTGTTTCCACAGACAACTGCAGGGAGCTGTACTCACACAGAAAATCCTGATGGGCCCTTTGAGAAAGGCAGGCACAGGGCATGGGACATGCTCCTGCAGTAAGGACACACAGGTCAGATAGTGGGTCACCACTAAAGAAAGAAAACTGAGCCTGCTGAGTGATTTGAAAGAACAATTAGAACTTTCTGACCTCGAGTCTCAAGTAAACAAAGAAAAATCCCTTGATATGCTGAAACTTAGGAGAGGATATTTCCAAAAAGATATATTTCACAATGCCAGTATTCATAGGATTTCCTGTTGGTCAGATTTATGTCACTGTAAACTCATCACCTAAATTTTCTGGCTTTGCTTTTCAGTTATCAGACATGTACATTGCACTGATGAGACAGCTCAGGGTTGTGCCTGCAAATGGAGGCATTAGACAACTCCAATTAGAGTGTGATAATGCAGCCAAGCTCGCTAGCCTTTGCTAAAGGGTCAGTCTTTCCCCTGCACCAACAGCAATACATGGTTTAGTGGGGAAATATTGGTAATATGTGGACAGTTGAACCTGATTATCTTGGAGATTTTTTCCAACCGCAGCTATTCTATGACTCTGACTTCTGCTATACCTTCTTACTCATAAATAACTATTCCCTCTTAATCATTTTTTATCTGAGCTGTTGGTACTACCCAGGGAGCAGGAGGGTAGATATCCCTTCCTGAGAGGACATAGCATTCCAATGTTTTATCTTAACCTTCAGCTGAAAGATAATAATGCCAATTGCTCAGCTAATGGGAGAGATAAAGACGAACTCTTGGTTTCGGTCAAGAAGGTGGCTGGGAAATAATGCACTGACTGCTCACAAGCAAGCTTCTGCCACTGGGTCTGAACTTACTGATATCACGAAACATAGGGTCTTATTTAGGCAGCCCTGCAAAGGATGTAAACTCATATTTAATTACTTGTTTATATTGCGAATACAACTAAAGATGGTACTTAAGCTGCAGGTGGTACAAAGATGAATGGATATGCACTTAAAACAAAAGATTAGATTCCATTGCTTTTAAGAATTCTGGCTTTAAATTGTCACGGAGGATACATAGAGGATATTAGAAAATATTTTCTATGCTCCTGGAGGAAAAAATTAACTGCTTAACATAGGAGTTTTTGTGCTTCATGCTTTTTTCTTAAGAAAAAAAATTAAAATCCTTTCAATAAGCATATTATATTATACAAAAACAGTTTTAGAGAAGAATGATTTTACGTAACAGTGTTTTTTCCTTGAATTCTGAGTAGTTTGCTCTTAAAAACAGAAGGAGTCTTTGCTGAAAATATACCTCAAATTTCTGAGGAGAAGACCCAGTTTTTCCTATTTTCCCTTACAGTGCTTGAATCTAGAACCTACCTGCTTGAATCACTAGAATCTACTACTGCTTTATTTCAGTTTGTCAATTTAGTACCAGGAATATCTGCAAATCTTGGAAAGTAATAATTCTTCCATATAAAGTAAGAAGATACAACCTGCAGATGTTTCAGACTCACTCAAAAAAATCAGAACATAGATTTAATTCTTCTGTAACATGTTTTCCTTCAATTTCTTATGGCTTGTGTATTTAAACTACTCACATCTTTAAGTTAAGAGACTGCCTGAGAGAAGAGACAGACCTAGATGAATTTAACACAGAAGGAAGAGGTATAAGAGAGTATAGGACTACGTGCCATGCAAAATAAATAAATAAATAAATAAATAAATAAATAAATAAATAAATAAATAAAAAGAACAAGGTAATCGATACTGAGTGCCCTAGCGGCCTTGTTAACCTCCTTTTAAAAGAAGAATTAAATACTTGTGGAATTGCTCAGGATGGAAAAGACCTTAAAGATCATCAAGTCCAACCACAGCCTAACCAAACTACCCTAACAACCTTCCAGTAAACCTTGTCCCTTGAGCACCACATCCAAATGTTTTTAAACATATACAGGGATGGTGAATCAAACACCTCCTCAGGGAGCCTATTCCAGTGCTTAACTTCTTTTTGTAAAGAAGTTTTTCCTGATATCCAACATAAACTTATCCTGGTGCAACTTAAGGCCATTTCCCCTCGTCCTTTCACCAGTGAGACGGGATCAGCCCCGCTCTTGATGTAATCACCTTTCAGATACTGGAAGAGAGCAATAAGGTCTCCTCTCATCCTCCTTTTCCCCAGACTAAACAGCCCCAATTCCTTCAGTTGCTCTTCATAGGACAAAGTCTTCAAGCCTCCACAAGCTTTGTTGTCCTGCTACAGTTCCTCAATGTCCTTTCTGTACTGAGGTGCCCAAAACTGAACACAGTACTCGAGGTGAGACCTCACCAGTGCCAAGTACAGGGACAAGATTACTTCCCTAGTTCTGCTCACTACATCATTCCTGATACAAGCCAAGATGCCGTTGGTCTTCCTGGCCACCTCGCACTGCTCATATGGACTTGGGCTCATATTCAGCCAACTGTCCATCAGTACACCAATGTCCTTTTCCATCAGGCAGCTTTCCAGACACTCCTCCCCAGGCCTATAGAGTTGCCTGGGGTTGTTGTGACCAAAATGCAGGACCTGACACTTGGCCCTATCAATACTCATACAGTTAACCTTTGGTCATCAATCCAGTCTATCCAGGTCCCTCTGTAGTGCCTTTCTCCCCTCAGGCAGATCAACACACCATCCCCACTTGGTGTCATCTGCAAACTTACTGAGGGTGCACTTAATGTCCTCATGAATATCATTAATGAAGATGTTAAAAAGAAGCAGCCCCAGTACCAAGCTCTGGGGGACAGCACTTGTGGCCAGCCACCAAGCGGATTTAAATCCATTGTCCTCAACACTTTGGGCCTGGCCATCCCGCCAGCATTTCACTCAGCAGGACATAAAGCAGAGACAAGATGCTGAGATGCGCTGCACTGTACTACAGAACTCAGACAGATCCACTAAGTTGGAGCCCAGCAGCACCAACAGGTACACTATGACCACGGCCAAGTCAGATGACACAAGAAGGAATCAGGAGCCCTCTACCCACTCCACCATAGTGGACATCTGCAGTAACGTCAGCAAGCTCCCACCTTGGGTACCTAAGAGGCTCAGTGGGTGAGAGGCGGGATCCAGCACCACTGTCTCCATTGCCATGTCACGGGTCCCCACCAGGTTCAAGAGGAGGAGAAAGCATCCCTTCCCCACAGCCCTGCATGAGATAAGCTGTGGTGCAAGAGTGCATGGAAATCCACCACTGGAAAGGACATGCTGCTACCACTGCTACAGGAGGCACTGAAACCTCACCAGCTAGAACGCGAGTCTCACACACATGACACAATAGAAACTCAGCTGTGCAAGGCTTTGTCTGACATCGTGCTTGAGGCAAAAGTTGGAATCTACACTGCCTTTGGCATTCACAGTCTGTGCAATGATTATGGGAAGAACATATACAACTACCTCAGATCCTGAGATGAGACAAGCAATCAAGATCCAGTGTCTAGCAAGGCCAGGAGATTACTGGGACTGTGTGTGCAATGCTGACTGATTGTAAAATGCATCTAAAATTCAAGCTCTTTCAAGAAACACTGTATTTATCTGTTGCAATTATTTATTGCTTTCTACAGAACAATGCTCAGACAAAAAACAAAGACTAGAAGAAAGTCTCTATTAAAATCCTCTTGAGGTTCAGAAGCATGTAGCCAGGTTCTTACATTTTCAAATTCCAGTATTGTACATCCCAAAGTCCAGCCAGGTCTGAATGCAGATGAGCCAAAATACTGTAAGATTCATTTCAAATGTGGCTGGAGCTAACAGAAGCTTGATACGGAAAGAAAATCTCAAGAAAACCATATTGCTTGAGATTTATCAACAATTTTGTAGATCCCAGATGTTTTAATGATTTATGCAAACTAAGATATTTGAGGGCTTATCCAGAATCAATTCCGAGACTTTCAAAATTTGTCTGTCACTTGTCTCAATGGCCCACTGAACCTGACATAATGGAGTAAGCCTGGTTTCCTTTAAAATATGGAATGGTTGATGAAGCCAACGGAAGAGCCAAGAGGGACAGAATAAGCGCTCAGATCTGTTCTTCGACCAGAGACCTAGGCAGATCTCTGCTTGTCTGTAGAGGCAACCCATGCACAACATAAATACAAACCTGGGCAAGGCTGGGATGCGTGCATGTCCAGCTTCCACCCATTTTATTCTTGAGGTGGAAACCTGCTGGGGAGTTGAGGAAAAACAGCAATTGTACCTGTATATTCCTTGCCAGAGATTTCTATTTTTTGTTTTTAAATAACCTTCTTGTTCTCTTATTCTATGTATGTAATAATGGCAATATTCTATGGCAATAATGACATTGATCACAAAAATACAGTAGCTTTCCTCTGGATGATTTCCTCAAAGAGGTAGCACAGTGGAGGGGGGGGGGGGGGGGGGGGGGGGAAGAAATATGCTGTAAAAGTTATTATCAAAGTTCCTTTACCACTTTAAAATGTGGAAATCCTTGTTCTTCTGGCATTACTATGGAACAATTTCAAGAACAAAACATATTCAATATTTCACACAGAGCGACTTCCATCAGACTTCGAGGGAAGTTAATAAATCAACAGAAACCACTTAAACGAGCATTTTCATGGGTCCGGTGGAATTCTAAGCAAATAACAAGTTTGTAAGAATGAAAAGTCACATACTGTACACACAATCATGTTCAAAGGAGAGTAAAAGATGCTTAAGTGTTAGTATTTTATGTAGCCTTCACTCTCAGTAGTAATTGCAAGCCATTAAAAAGAATGTTAAACTGTAGCTGTTAGCACTGGCACGGCCCCAAGTAAACACTGAACCCTCACAGAAGGGGGTTAATTGCTACGAGAAGAGGTAATTTATTAAGAAACACTGAAACTCTGTATATACCCAAAAACCAGGCTGCACTGCAGAAATCTTGTGTTAATGTTACATCTGATAATCAGATTTTTCCTACACCACACTTTAGAGTCTCAGTCTATTCAGAAAGCTGAAAAACCAGCAAGTTTTTATAAGAGCCAAGTCAAAAATCTTTATCTGGTGCCCTTCAGTCTGCCTCTTCCCTTCTTTTCCTAAACCTAGGAAGTCTGTTGCCCGCTGAAACAAGCTCCCTGGGGAGAAAAGTTAGTTTGACAATCAGGCAGAGCATGTGGGAGTCCTGCTTCTTCCTTCTACTTCGCCTGGCGTACTGTGCTAGAGCACCATGAGTCCTGCATATGTCCAACAACCTTTACTGAGATTGATAACTATCAATGTTAGGGATCTTCTTTGAAGTTCCTTATATCCCAAGTCTTGATAGGGCAAATGCAAGAGGGTATCAATCAGTGCTTTTCATCATCTTCTTACTAACTGTTCTTTAAATTGCTGTTGGGAAAAACACCATTTGGTTGGATGAAAAACACCAGGAATCCTACATTCAAATTTCCATGTACCGCTGTACACCCTTCTTCCAGAGAGGGTTATAAGCCTTGGTCAGCAGCACTCCATTAAGAAAAGCCACCAGGAATGTCTACAAGTACAGAGACCTTACCCTACCCCTAAGCTGAGAGAAAGGATATCAGCTGACAATCTTTTTCTTAGTCTGCCATACAGATGTCTCCTACATATTTGGCCTTGAAGTTGTACATGAAAGCTGAGCAGAATACATGGCAGAGTTGCATAGTTTGGAAAAGCTAAACTTCTTTATTTGGTTTTTAGAAATTTTGTCTTTATGAAATTTTATTAGCAACCCATTGAGGTCACCGGGAATTCTTCCATGGTGCTCAGCAGGATTTGGATCAGGACCATGAACTAAAATATCCTGAAATCCATTTTTTAGAGCCCAAGTAAACCAAAAACAGACTTCTGAAACTTCTCACATTCTACATTTTGCCTCCCACAGGAAGGTAGCACAAAAGTAGGAAACAAAGAAGCTGTTGGGGCAAGGTCTTCTGTCACAGTAACTGCAGTTCCCAAGTATTCCTCTTAACCTTCAGAGAAAATTGGCAGCGTTACAGCCGTCCAAATTACTTTTATTAATCTGAAATGAAGGGGCAGCCTAACACCCAGAAGTGATTCGTAATTGTACCCGTATACCATATGCCGTTACATTGGGTGGGGACATTTTTGGTTTTTTATATAAAAAATACAAGTAATTCTATTTATTTGACATTGTGCCTCGTTAAGAGTTAATGCACTGATAATGCAAAAATAAAAAATAATGCACTAATGGCTATAGATTTGGTTTGAAGTTCTTCATTTCTGCATTTCTGTAGGTGCACATCCCAGTTCTGTATCTTGTTTTACCATGCATTTCTGAGAGCAAGTGATTCACATTAGTATATCATTGGTGTCAATTAAAGGAACAAAAAAAAAAAAAAAAAAAAAAAAAAAAAAAAAAAGCGCCTTAGTACTTACTTGGAGTTTTTTCCAAAAGTTCTAATGTTGGATTCTCATATAATAAGTTAAAGTCAAGCTTTAGTCTGGAGAAAGTAAGTTTCGAATTTGTATACAGTACTTTATTCAGTTCCGACTGGTGGTTCATAGGACTTGACAAGGATTTTGTGTACTAAATTCAAGCAGCTTAAGTTATATTAAGGTTAAATTACAACACTAAATAGAAGTCCTTATCACCTTTAGACTTCTTTTCATGGTTTGACTATTCTCTTCAATTCACTTTCCAAGCACACTTGTTTATTCACCATTTTTAGTTGTTCAAATAGAAGAGCTTAAGTCTTAAAAGCACTGTTCAAGATTTTGTCATCAAACTGTATCAAAAATATTATTCTAATCCTTCCTTTTCCATTGAACTGTCAGCCAAGAAGATATCACGTAAATATAAGTAATGCCAAAGTAAAGGTTGGAGTTATATCAGCAGAAGTGCTAGATTTTCAGTGAGTTGGAAGTAAAAGCACATAGTTTATTTGAAAATAGCTATTAGGCTGTACCTGGAATACATCCCTACACAGATCAACTCAGAAAAGCTCTAAGAATAGTTTTAACAACACCATGTAATGATATAATATGATGATGGAAAGTACAGCAAAAGTAGCAGGGTGGCACAATCCTAAGCTGCAGTGAATGAAAACAAGCACACATGCAGCAGAAAAAAACGAAAAAACAAACAAACAAACAAAAAACCCATACTACTTACATTTTGAAGGCCTCAAGTATTCAGAGATCTCCAACAAGATACCCTCACCTTCACTGCCAACCCTTAAATGAGGTACTGGAGAGGGGCGGATCCTGGCTCCCTTCTGGTCATTCAGGTACATTGCATGCACCTGAGCTCCCTTTGACTGGTGCTGCCATCCCACCAGATGCTCAATCACTGGCTCAGGCAGTGACAGAATTTCTGCTCCACACCACATAAGTTCATAGGTTTCTCCAAACAAACAAAATATATTTCACATGAATTCAAGGGCATCTCTGGAAATTTGTTGAACGTTCAAAGTTCCCTTGAATTTTTTCTAATACATTACAGAAAATTCTGAACTTCAAACCTATCTATTTATCTATGTTTCCACACAGTATTTTGTAACATATGGTAGTATTAATAAGGCTTATTCTATCCTGACTGGTCCCTCTTAGGTATGCTTGCTGCTGGGGCAACTATTAAAATTTGTTGTTGGTATGCCACTCCCAGGGTGTATTATGCAGCTTGCAAAGAAAGGGAGACTGAAGTGCTCCTCCATCCAAGCAGGAGCCTAGCTATGGAATCCTTGCCTTTTCACTGCAATGTTTCTGAAAAAGCAAGTTAGCAAATTGGTTAACAAGTTGCATGGAAAATTTCAGCTCAACGCAACAAAGCCTTAACATTCCTCTCAACTGCAATGCAGTCTGACAGGAATTTTTCACTACAAATTATGATATTTCTGCAAAATAATTATTTATTATGGTAGATTCTGATTTTATACAGACATGATAAGAAGCTCTCATTTTAGTTGCCTGGCAGTTCTTTTCTTGTGTCTGCTCAGAGAGGTTTGAATGTCAATGTATTCTGATATACTGTGTCTACTTAACATAGACATGAATTGCTGAATAAGCAACACAGAAATAACAAATTAATCTCCTAAGCACCCTTCTCTTCAGCAATACCATATTGCATATCATCTGCGAGTATGGTCTCCAAAAGACTATATTGCCACGTATATAGAAGCTACTATAAAATCTACAACTTCAGTACTCTGTAGAGTGTATCCTTTATCTTGTAAAGGCTGTTCAGACCAGATGAATCAAGATGGCATAGAACAGGTATATGCAATGAAAGTTAGCAGGTTACTAGATACCATACAGATGAGTACAAAGACAAGAAGCAAAAATACAGCATATTTTATTTAGAGGATCTAAGGAATGGGAAAGAAGCAGTTTTACTGGTATAGATGTTTTGTACCATAAACTTGAACCTCTGTTGAAGGAGGTGTTCAGAGCTGCAGTTTGATTTAATTCCACCTCTAGCATGTTTGCATGAACTTAAGGGCTTCACACTGTAGCTCACATTTCTTGGCACACCTGTTGCTAATATACATACATACATTTATATCAATGTGGTAGGACAGTCCTCACGAATATAAACTGAACCTTACATGAACTATCAGCATACGATTAGCTACTTTTTATTAAGACAAATATTTTGAAGATGAAAGGTACTTGGTATACTACTGCAGAAAATTGTGTAATGATATTAAGTGTTATTGCTTTAGCAGCCCACAAAAAAAGAGTGTTTTCATCTGTACTATTCTTCACTACATTCCTTAGTTTGTTTATATTTCAGCTCTTTTGTAGGCTGAAGTGAAGCAATATATTAGCTAAGAACATTATATCATGATGTACAGTGTTATCAAGAGCAGTATATACCTTTCAAAGCAGATATAATGCTCCATTTGCATTCACTGTATGAGTTCACTTATGAAAATAAATCTTCAGATAGCAAGAACAGGGAGGCAAAACCTGGGAGAAACCAGAGGCAGTGAACTTAGTGGATAAAAAGGGACTCTGGGGAAACTCCTTCTAATGTTACTTACGCATGCATATATCATGCACTTCTGTTAAAACAAAAAGATTTATCTTTTTTATATGCGCATATGCCATAAAACATATGAATGGAAATATGGCATTTTTTCATGCAGAAGAAAGAAATCCAAAGATTCCTAAATATCAAAATCTGATGTTCCAAAGGTAAGAGATACAGCAGCTCAGTTTGCTCAGCTTTTGTTCTCTCTCTCTCCCCCCTAAAACTCCCTATACATTTTCAACTATGAGGCCACAAGTTAAGTAAAATTTTTTCTCTGTTCATGTAATTCAAGGGAGTAACAATAGCCAGTTGCAAGTAACTATCAATTAGATCAACTATCTTATACAAGCTAGAATTCACGAACATAGATCAAAATTAAATTCTGCCCCAAACTGGTCCCAAACAGGATCTGTGCTGATTTCAAAAATGTAATAGAGAATGTTCAACCTAGGTACAAAAAATGTATGATGAGGGAAGGGCACTGAGTGGTAGAAAAGATTTATTGGCACTCATTTGTGATAACGTACATCATTCTATTAGGTCTTCACCACTGACACAGTCATTCCAAAATGATGATACTAAAACCTGCATTTCAAATCACATCTTGTGCTTAGACTGTGTATGATGCATGTGGTCATTAAAAGGGAAATGAAGAAAGCAAACAACTTTAGAACAACACTAAACGAAGTCTCTTCAGATTTCATGAATTTCAGGCTCTTTCCTTTGTTTAAGGAGACAAGGTTCTTTAACTACTTGCTTCACCTGATTGAGACTCAGCATTGAGACCATTATAACTTCATAAAGTGATCTCAAATCTCTTTCCTATGCATAAAAATGTCATGATTTTAAGGCTTTCTCTCCCTGGACTCTTCTGAACTAGGAGTAGGTCAAGCTGGAAACCTGGGAAAGAGTGTTTTCCAAGTCTTCCATTTTTTAGTTTGACAAGCTGTAAGATAAGTAGCTGAAACACATCATTTATCTAAAATGAACAATCATCCATTTTGGCCGTAATACTGCGATGAGAAATTCCAGATCAGAAAAAGATGGGAAGCAATGATATATAAGATGCTTTAGATTCCTTAACGGCATCTGCTGGGGAAAGGGTAAAAATAGAGGATATTTTGTATAATTTTAGTAAACAGTAATTTGTATGCTTCTGTTAAAGTGAACATGATTTTTCTCATAACTAATTCTCAAAGATCAAGTGGAAGCCTTTCCCTGTTATAGCACTGGACTGGAATTCAATTTTTTTTTATTTTTTTCCTTTGTTTCAGATATTTTCTTGTTTCTTTGCAGAAGGAAATCTCTTAGAAGTAAATCTTCTTCTTGCCTAGATCAGTGAAAATTCTCCAGTTGGGACAGCAATTCCCCTTTAACCATTTTATTCCATCTCTAAAATAAATACTTGAAGAAAATAGTTCAAAAGCACAGGTAACCACTTTTCTTTAATAATAACGTTCTAGGTTCTGCTAGGGTTGTATCTTGCTGTACTTGCTATTTGGGGTGAAAGAAAAGAATTTTCATCCACCAACCAATTATAGTTGCCCGTCTTCCTTATAATCCTGCTTGTTGAGCTACTTCTAATGACCAGATATTTTTTTTTTGAATTTTTTTTCTGAAATTACAGATTATATTTCACATATGCAAAACAATTACCTTATCAAGGCATCATAATTTTCATCCAGTAAGAAATTTGGAGGGCATTTTCAGATTTCTTCAGTACATATTGCCTCTATTCTTTGCGTTTATGTAGATCTAGATATCAGTTCTACATCCATTATACTCTGATAACTATAGCAAGTGTAAGAACATATATTTCAATTAAAGCAAGAGACAGTACTGTTTCCTATGAACCTTTAATATGGCTATTGGGGGAAGGAGTACCAAGTAAGTGGAAAACACAGCTCTATGGCCACCTGGTTTAGAACATAGAAGATATTCAAAGAAGAGAAAAAAGAGAAAGAGAGGGAACAGAAAGGAAGGAAAAGGAAGGAAAGGGAAGGAAAAAAGAAATTAAGTTTGTAAAGCGCACTTTAACTTGCTAGACTCTGACCCTCTTGTTTGAACAGTCTTTGATACCCATCATAAAATCTTCTGGGAATAACTTGAGTATGTTTGGTTTTAAATAGCAACTAAATTACAGAGTCTGCAGTGGACAGTAAAACGTATTTGCCTGAGTATCTTCTGGGCGTGTTTGAGCCCGGTGGCAAGACTGGTCTGGAAAGATTTTGCAAGACCAGAGGATTTGAAGGTACAGCATTGTCTTAGTCAGATCTCATCCAGCTTTTTAGTTGAAAATACATGAACACAACTATGTTTTTATAATGTCATTCATTTCCTTTAGTGAAAAAAACATATTCCTATTTCTACCCTGTTGGACATTGAATTTTTAGCTGGGAAACACACTGTGCTTACCGTAGAAATATTTTCTCATACATTCTTTTTCCAGTTTCTACTAGACATAATTAGGCATACTGACTCTCAGGATCTGAATAGGATTGATACCATGAAAATCTTCCTATTTCAAGTACTCAGGTGCTGTGATCTTCACTTTTCATGATATTTTGTCAACCAAATGTGGAAAAGTAAAATATTTTTTTCTTCCTTCTTCACCAGATGTGCAGAGAAGACCCAAAATTTCTGGATATAAAGGTATCATATGAACTCTGGATCACTGAAGTATGCCTGTGTATGAACTCAGAATTCCCAGCAGGCATCAGGAAGAGTTATTTTTCTTTCAGGGATACCATTTGTTTTCCATTATAGCCACCTTCTGTTAACATTTTTCTGAGATGAGACCTTGTATCTAATGGTATTTATCCACAGCTCAGCCTATGACTGACTTTCCTGGCACCACATGTCTGTGTTTGTCCTAAATCCAAGTTACTCCAGGAACTGTGTGACTATCTATGATCATTTCTTCCTCCACCATGAAAAAAATAAAATTAAATTAAAAAAAAAAAGAAAAAAAAAGTCTGTAGGTCTGTCTCGGAAGAGATAATTGAATTCCTTTGTAAAAACCAGTACTAATGTATCATGATCCCACTGATCATAAGGACATGTGAAGTGAAATGTCATGGGCAACTCTCCTTCATAAAATGAATCATTTTGTATGTCTAAATTTACCCTTTCCAAGGGAAGACCGTAGACAGGAAAGGATGGTCTACTTTATTCAGCATTGGCTCTTTTTTCAAGTTTTGCCAAGGAACTGCATTTCTGTCTCTTGACTTCTTGCATATTTTCAGCTGGCTTTCACATTTCTGTTTCACCTTCTCCATTTATTCCTATATTATAGACAATTCTTTAATCTAAGGTTTAATTATGTACCTAATTTCTGCTTTCGAGACTTTAAAATCATCAAAAATCCTTAATAGCGTTTTACTAGACTTTCCCATTTTACTAGACTTTCCCCTCTTCCTTAATTTTAGTGTAGTTTTCAAGTCTGTCTTTAGAAGAGTTTCTTGAAGTAACCGCCATCTCTCCCACACCTTCTCTAACCTTTTCTTATGCTTATTTTCTTGCTCTCTCACTGTTCCTAGATTATAAAACTGAAGCACTTACAAATCACTTTCTTTCAAGTCACCTTTTGTTTCTAGATTCTCAATCCATTTTTCCCCACCAGTCATTAGTAAGTATAAAGTATGTATTACTGGTGCAGTAACTCTCTTCTGCTTCGTATACCAAATATCTTCAGTGTACTTGTTCAAAAGGTTTCAGCTAATACTTTACCCAGATGTGGTAGCTTCCGTGCGGTTCTGATACGCCTCTTGTTTTTCTCAAATCTGTTTACACTTACAGGCATACAACAAATTAATTTCTTGCATATTCCCAAAATAGCTTGGTTTGTCTGACCAACTTCTCACAATCACAGACAACTGCAACGCTTCCAGCAGTGTGCAAAACATACTCTGTGAATCATGGTATAGCATAGATATGCTAGAATAAGAAATCTGCTAAAAGACAAAAAGGCGCTGCTGTATCTTATAGAAAGCGAGTAGGAGGGTTCAAAGCCATTATGAGTTACCTCCTTGATAGCAGCTCCTGCATAACTGCAGCAAATAGGTGCATTCTTGAACTTAAACACATTTTTTTTCTTTCTGCGTTCTTGAAAAAATAGTTGATATCTTCCTATAAAACTGTTTTTTCTTCTTTATTTCACTTTTTTATCAACTGATGTGCAGACACATTATTTCTCTTGTAAGATCATGTGGCAATTATGTAATCTGTGATATTTTTGAAATATTGAAAGGAGATTTGAAGGTAAATATCTTCTGGGAAGGTGCGCAGAGATTTCAAGCAAGAGCAGTGCACTGGTTCCTGACAAATCTCTCTCTAGAAATAGGATAAGAATCTGAAATAGATTAATGACAGTTTCTTTCCTGTCTTGTCTTTTAAATGGAGGATGAATGAAGGACTTTCTATACTTGAAAAACTTGAAATTTCTCATCTTTATCTGATCAAAGAAGTACATAGGCCATTTTTATGGAAACTGACCAATAAAACTTGGAGGTCCAACTTCAGATATCTGCACCTGCAGGACTTGGAGATAGAACCAAAGCTGATATGAGCCATGCTCAGTTTGAACCTAGTGGGCTTCAAAAATTGCTGCAGTTTGTCCTGTGATGTATCGTTTCTGATACTTGCCATGAGCAAGGAAATGTAAAGGCAACTTTTTTAGATGGCTATATATCTTAGGCTTTCCCCTGTGTCAATAAAAGATCAGGAAAATGACTTGCCTGAGAGGCAAATTTGAAAGCTCAGCTGCCTGAAGAATTCAACCCCATTTCCTTCTCATGGAGGAGGGTCTTCAAGAGGGTACACAGTTTGGGCTGATCTGAATCAGATTTGAGATACTGGTCCTCATCACTGTGTGTGACAGATAACTACCCAATGTATTTCCCTACAACTACAGCAAAAAAGATTTCTAGAAGTATGTATTTCCCCCCATCTAAGACTGAAGAATCTTGTGCACATTATATGCAAAGAGCTTGGCAGTCATTTAAACTTATCTATAAACGTTGATATGTTAAAAGAAGAAACCTTTTTCTTCCCAAAGCTTTTTTAGGGTAATTCATCAGTGTTTGCTTGGTGTTTAGATTTTGTAGTAATATGCGCTATGTGTATGGAGACAGCTTGGTCTCATTACATACATAGATACACTACACATGTGTTATAAAAAATAGATTGAGGACATATTCTTTGAAATACATTAGCTTCATCTGCCAGCTCCTGGAGAAAGGTACCTTACCTTCTATTCATCATTTCCTACTGACTTAGCAAAAACAGAGAAAATATTAGAAGTGTTTACCAAATTTGATCTGAGTTTGCAAAATCAATGGAAAATTGCCATACTTTAAGAAGAAAGAAGAAAAAAAAAAAAAGAAAAAAATGAAGATGCTAAAAATAAATCGGTAAAAGAGAAAAGTTCCTGTAATTTTAGGTTTAAAATATGAGCCTGAGTAATCAAGGAAAGTATTTTTACTGCCCTGTCAATATTTTTCCTGGAAGCTCTGGTAAATAGACTTTCTTTAGATCTGTAGTGTGCGTGCCTAATGGTCTTAGGTGTCTCTTACCACAGAAAACTTTATCCTTAAGAAATACAGTAAACAGGAACTCTGTGGTTACGTAGTTCCTGAAAGAAAAAAAAAAAAAAAAGAAACATATTCACTGCCATGACACACAGACAATTTATACTGATTTAAGAAGAAGCTGTTCTCTTCTATTTTGAATCTCTCATGTCAGCCTTTGTTTCCATTGCATTAAAAAATAAATCTGTTTTTAAAACCTATTGGTGAACTGGATTATAATTTCTCAGGCGCTTGAATTGACATCCTTGTAACACCAGGAGCCCTACAGAAGTTCTGCAAAGCAGAAAGGAGCTTATTCCAACTTTCTGCAGCTCTATTTATTTACTTTGCTGCAGAAGACCATCCATCTTTTCTTCTGAATTAGAAACTCGTAGATGCCGTGATTTGAACTAAGTTATTTGAATTATCTGAAAAACAAGCAAGACCAACACAATCATCAAAACTGCAACGTTGTGTTTAGAGACTAAATAATGTATTTCATAGCTGATACATTCCTTCTGCGTCAAACCTCTGTTCCACATTGCAGTTGCTGAAGACCTTGAAGTATGTCTGTTGGTCTACTGGACTAATGACTGTTGTTTTGTAGCTTCTTTTTGGTTGATTTCATTTTTCCTGAGAAATAGAGCTCATCATTTTCTCAATCTGCTTGCCTGGACATTACAAGAAACAAACAGTTCTTCAAGTCTGTGTTCTCAACAGAAGTGTCTTTGAAAAAACTTGTTTATGGCATGACTTAAAGGAATTTTTTCACTAAAAACTGCCAAAATGACAAAACTTGAGTTTGAATAAGAGGAGTCAGATTTAATACATTTCTGAGGCTGAAAAGTTGAGGTGAAAATTTTACACAAATGCCTTCATTTTCAATTCATTTTAAATTGATATTAATCAAAGCACTTTGTTTGATTAAACCAAACCAAGATCAAACACTAGGAAAAAAATTAAGGGGAAAAAAAAGAATTTTCAAACTTTTTTGGAAGACTTTTAAACATTTCAAATATTTAGAAAAATGTTTAATGAGTGACAGATAAAAACTTAAAACACTCTTGTGAGAGCAAAACAGAAGCATCACCTACCTAGGCTAGTTTCTCGTACGGTTTGATAATTAGATGACTGAATTAAACTACATTTTTACTTTCAGTGATCTAAGACAGATGATATTCTGCTTTGAAAAGTTTCCTCTTGCAAATTTCTTCGCTTCTTTTTTAGAATTCCCCCACTGAAAAACAGATGTTCTGTTGTGTGATTTGTTAAAACTCAGAGATGCTTAGCAGTGTGCATTTTTATTCTGAACATTCTAGAGGTTCTATAGCGTGAGTTCAAGTCTCTTTAGAGAGAAGAAAAATTGAACTCAAGGCTTCAGTATCTTAAATTAGTATAGGTACTAGTCTGTGGGACTCTTATTTTTAGCATTTCTAGATAATTAATATTTTAGCTCAAGTATAATCAATTCATAGAGAGGAAGTCAAGATGAGGTGGATTGCTGACTGGTTGAAAGAACTTATCCATAAGTCCAAAATACGACATGAACACCAAGACCTGGAGTCATTCTGTTCTCCATCATTCTTGATAAGCTAGCAAGGACAGGACCCCACAAGGTTCCTAACATGCTTCCTCTGGCCAACACAATTTGATTTTTTGAGGGCTCTCGTTTGCAGTTCAGCTGAATGAATTGGTGCCTTCCCTGGCCATTGCAAATGGTATGCAACCATTGCTCCAGTGCTGAGATGCTCAGTATCGCCACACCCTTGCAAATCTAGCTTCTACTTCTTCACAAATCCAGCACTGAGATGTCACACATCCCCTCAGTAATAGCCATGTGTTTAGAGCACATAGAAGCAATGCTCTGACCCACCTTCTAGCACTAGTTCAGCTATCATGAACAAGAACTGTGCAATAAACAAAATGCTAATTGTATCAGAAAAGCTTTACTCTGCTCAGCTTTCAGCTCTGCTTTATTTATTTTTGTTCAACAACAAAAACAGATGTTTTCTAGTGTTTTTGCTCCTCCAGATGTACCATTTAAAATTTTGTCAGCTTTTCAAAGACACTGCTGATTTTTGGAGAGCTGAAAGAGCTGTGGGAAGTTTGCTATCTGGCACTGGAAACTGAATTTTCTAGGTCCCTCTTTCCTAACAGACACACCACAATTAGGGATTCTCTTAGGAGTTCTTCAGGGGGTCCCACTGTGGCTTAGGTCTGCAGTACATTCTACATACATCTTAGCAAATTGGACTTTGGCCTGAGCACAACATGTATTAATGTACAGAACACAGCTGCAAGACACACAAATTCTCTGTATGATCACTCAGATTTCTGGTCTCTTTCTTGATGGGGAGAAAATGCCGTGATCATGTGGAAACGTAGTATGACAGGCCACTGTGAAAAACAAATAAAATGGAACCATATTTTCTGAGTGGAAACAGAAAACACAATTTACTATCAAAATTTTACTGCAGCTAAACTGCGATTACTTTAAATTATGCATTTTTTTTTCATACAAAGAAATAAGGAATGTTTTCGTCTGGTTTGTATTTGTTCAATAAAATCAGAGGTGAAAAGGGTCTGGCTGAATTCTGCATATTGATTTGGAGAACATTTCCTCTAGTACACATATTTCATTATGATTCTGTATTTAGCTCAGTGTTCATATCTCATGAATGTGTAGGACAGTATGTGTGCAGTAAGGTGAAGAACATTTCTCATAACTTGGTGTGAATTTGTCACATCTCAAAAAATATATTTGTTCTTTATATTGACAACATGAGAAAGACTTGTATTTGTCAGAAGATGATAGCCCAGGTAGTTTGAAAAATCAGCCCTTAATTACCTCCATATTCTTTCCTGAAGATCTGACATTAACAGTGTATCTTTAAAATTCAATTTACATTTATGTGTATTTAGACTCTTACACTGGAAAAAAAACACAAACTCACACTGTAAGGCTCTGCTCTGGATGGAAACCTGCTGAAGGCTTTAATCCTAAAGTTCAGATCAATTATTTTATCCTTAGCTATACCATACTGTAGACTGAAAGCCTTTCTAATACTAAAGCATAGGTTATTTTCATTCTACAGTGTGGATTTCTACTGAGTTTTCTGTATCAGCTCTAAAACCGGTATGAAAGAACATAACTTCACAACATAAGTTTCATATGAATGTTTCTTGGGGTTCTGTATCAACTGTATCCATTGCTTTTGGCCATACCACCTGAGGAAAAACAGCTGCAGCTTGCAGTCTTGATCCCCTGATGGACACCCTTGCAGGCTTCCAAGTTCAGAAATAAGGTATATGAAGCAGCTATAGCCCCAGAATGCAGCACAGTTCCCTGAGTTTAAACCAGTTCATCAGGTAAATTGCCTTAAAACTGGATCTCCATTCATTCTGCAGAAATATGGAAATGCCTGGGTCTTGTTCCAAACTGTAATAAAACAAGCTATCTGAAATGCCAAAGAGGTACAGAGTGAAAAACAGAGAGACTGATCTATGAACTTTTTTTTACAATAAGAGTGACCTGCTTTCATTTGATCCATTGATGTAAGGAGCAAATTTAAAACAAGATAAAGATATATATATATTTTTTAAAAAAATCAAGTGACTTTTCCCTGCTAAGAAACTCAACACTGCAAATCATCATGGAAGCCAGACATTCCTAGGATTATTAAAGGGTAATACAACCACTGTCAAACAGTCATGTCAGACTGCAAGAACTGATTTGGTTCACTTTTTGTAATTGCATATGGAGAATTAAGAGCTCATAAAGAAACATTCAGGACAGTTCCATGGATCTTGATCTATACCACTTGTTATAGTGAAAGCAGAACATTCTAGAAAGATGGACATGCATACCATTACTCATTGTCCAAAACCTAAAATAGCATGATTGAAAGAGACAGTGCAAAATAGACAGTGTCAGCCATTCTCATCATTCCTGATAAATGTCAGTCTACCATATTCTTAAAAATCCCCAATAATTACCAGTCTCAGCAAGCACTCTTCTGCTTATCATCTCTATCCTCCTACTGACGGGTTTGGTTTTTTTTTGTTAACATTTAGTGTGCATTTCACTTGCCATACTTTAATACCTTACTGAAATCAATACAAAGAATATCTTCACCTTTCCTGGCTTGTGAATTAAGTCCCCATCAAGGAGATAATTAAATTTCCTAGTAGAAAAAGCATAAATGTTTTTTAAGGAAAACCACTCCACCAGCTGTTTCCTTCACCCTCTTACCCCATATCTCAGTTCCAGATATGTTTCAAGTTGATCACATTGTTACTACAGAGATTCTTGGTGTGTTTATTTTTGTCTTTGTAAGAGGTATGTTATCTAAAGATTTTAATTTACTGGAGAAGCTGAGTTCCCTTAAAACTCTTTTCCAGTAAATGATCGTCTTATCATCATTGGCCCATTATGGTGACATTTACTACATTTCATTACAGTAAAATTTTCAAAGAGTGGTGAAAAAAAGGGTTGATGAATGCTAAGTGAAGTAAGGGTTGTAACATTCCTGTATTCACCAGAATAAACCAAACATGAACCGATACCTTCTGTTGATCCTTTCCTTGTGAACAATCCACTGGAAAAGTGAATTTCAAAATGTATTTCTCTGTATGCATCAAAAACTTTTTATTATACATGCAGTATAATTAATCACAACCTTACTATAATTTTGCCGGTGTCTTTCTCTGCTTAAGATCTTTTTCACTGCAGTAGTAATATTAACAGTAAGACCATCCCATATCTAGGGAGAGACTGCCTGCCAGAGGCAGGCAGTGGACTGGGACCTTTCTTTGGAAGGCAGGTAATGACAAATATCATTATCACCATTCTCATGACTGGCACCTGAATAATCAGATACTGGGAAGGGATACAACTTGTTTGTTTTAAGCAGTATTAAGTTCTATGAAGGCAGAAAATAAACACCATTCAGTATGCACATGCTACACCACCATGTGCTGTGCTGACTTACCCCGTGATCAGATATAGGGAGGTGAGCAGTAGTGAGAGCAGGAGAAAGTAGTCTGTTGGCCCTTTGGCCATTCTTGTTTGACAAGTCAGTCCTCTCTGCACTCTTCTTGCTTCTGCTTGTTACTCAAAAGTCAGTTCCAAAGTAAAGAAAAACAATTCTTATAACAGGCGAACAATAAATGCACAAAAAATTATGATTACTGAATTAATTTATATTTGGACGAACTAGTCCTAGTATCCTAGAATCTAATATCCTAGAAAGCAGACAGAAAGCAGCTACTATTAAGACATTCCTTAACATTTTGGCTGATTTTTTTCCACTTGGTTTCCCTTAATAACTGAGAAATTACCATCTATTCAAGTGACAAGCAACTTTAGAGAGAGACTCAGATGTTAACTTTATTTTAACTAAATACCTAAAGTTTTAGATGATTATTCAAAGCTTATCCAAACAGTTTGAGCCTCTTCAGCCAGCATCCCTGTCTGGAAATCTCAAAAGAATATGGAGGCTGTCTTGTGAGATGTCCAGTGCTTCCTGTTTCTGGTTAATATTTTGGCCTTTCTGTGTTCCTGTCTCATAATTTTGGCTTTTATCTGTTCCTGTCTAGGTATTTTGGCTTCTCTTGGTTTCTGTCCTAACTGGAAACCAAAAATGCAGATCAGTGTGAAAATGAGAAATACTGAAAATCATAGCTAAGCTGGATATTTCATATTTCATTCTAAAATATTTTAAAATGAGAAATAATTGTGTTCATCTTCAGGTTTTTTTTTCAAATTCATGTGCTTCTCTCAGAACTGTTACCTTGTGTTTTTGTGACAGTGGTGCACAATACTTAGCAACATCCATTTTGTGATGATTAAACCTTCAAAAAGACTTGAAATCAGCTGCACTTCTCTAAGAAAGTAATTGATCAATGTCTTCAAGGGGAAAAAAAAAAAGGAACAGAAAAAAATGGGTCAAGAGATTTCCTACATGAATTTTTTAGGATAATTAGTGGGTTAGAGTTTCCTTGCAACAAGCGGGTATTTTCCAGCTGGCCAAGGGCAGCAGTGATTTCAGATCCAGAATGTCTGATGAGTTTCTAATGAAATACAAACATGTCTGCCATGCCTTTCTGAAAATAGAGAAGTCTATGCTTAAACCCTGGAAGTCTCTAAAGCTTGAACTCTTCTGTGTCAGCTTGGAGGTTTTCAAGAAAAGAACTACCCAATAGTCCAACAGAATGGCCACCAGAATTGCTTGTTTTCCTCACACATTTGGACACATCTTTTCCAAAAACACCCAATCCAGCTCAAAATGAAGGTTGGCTAATAGGACATGAAGCATTCAAAAGTAGCTGAAGTTGGTGAAAGAACTCTAGTAATTCTAGGAGGATCCTTCAGATGTCAAAGAAGAGTTTATCTCAAATGCTGGGAGCTCCCTTCATTAAGGAGTGGCCAAAAAATAAGGGAGAAGACAAGGGATTTAAAAATAAATCATATTACAGTGCAAATGTAGGAACAGCCTGTGGACTCAGTTATTTCTAGTATTTATAATATCATTTCCAAAAATTTACAGACCAGCTGCAAAGCTTTAGGAATGGACAAGTAAACCAATAAAATGAGACTAAGTACTAATGTGAGGCCACCCGGATTTGTTCCCTCAGTAGTTACCAAAGTAAATGTAGGACACAGGAGTAGGTGTGTCTTCCCAGAAATATATCCTGTCTCAAACAGGGATTCCAGGCACTCTCCAATGATAGCCACTGCTGTCCCAGCTGTATGACTTGGAAGCTCTGAGCATAGCAGGAAGTAAAATGGAAATAGCAGCTGATTTAGAAGCTGACAGGAGCTGTTGCCTTGCAGAAGGAAGAAAGCAAGGCAACAAGCAGATAAGCAAGATCAGCCCTTACTGGCTCCTCACTTCCAAGGTGGTAGAAGTTCCTACTAACAGATCCATGGCCCTTGTGCCTGGCAGGGCATAGTTCCTAACTCCCCAGAGCTTTTAGATCCATAAAATTTCAAACACAACAGTTAGAATACTGCACATTGCCATTTGGAGCCATAAGGTTACCCATGTGATCACTGTATAATCAGAGAATATCAGGATGCTATAATCACAAAATAAACAAGAGAGTTAGGCAAAGCAGACTATGATAACAAAAGAGAATAAATAAAAGGCTCACCCCTATCCTGGGCTCACCCACAAAACACCAGCAGAGGCAATCTCCAGAAGAAATCCTTCCCTGCTGGTAGCCAGCTCTTAAATAGGTCTAGGAGGGCTGGAGCCAGGCTCCACCCCTTCTGGCAGCACAGGTGAATTGCCTTCACCTGTGCTCCTCTGGCTGACTCATGGCTCGCCTCAGGTGATCAATCAGAGGTTCAGGCTGTGACTCAGCAGTTCCCATACAGATCATATATGAATGAGTTAGCCATTGGTAAATCTTTAGTGACCCAGAGTCACTCCCTGGAAATTTCACCAAATAACAAAGGCTTGCCCATGTTCTTATACAAAAGTAGCCTGCAGAAAAGTGGTCAGAAATTCAAAAACTTGTGATTGTTCTGAGAATGTTTTTTTAGCAAGGAATGTAAACCAGCATGATAATCAACATGCAAGAGCTTTGTTTGGCTACACAATACAGAGATACTTACCTTAATATTATTAACAATAATGTAATTAGTTGGATGCCAACACCTAAACAGTTGTAATCAATGATTCAGTGTCATGCTTATGAGTCGTGTTCCCCCGTGGTGTTCCCAGGGATCAGTACTGAGACCAGCACTATTTATTATCTTTGTTAGTGACACAGACAGTGGAATTGAGTGCACCTTCAGTGAGTTCATGGACAAAACCAAGATGAGTGATGTAGTCAACATACAGGAGGGAAGGAATGCCATACAGAGGGACCTAGACATTTGGGCCCACGTGAACCTCATGAAGTACGACAGGACCAAGTGCAAGGTCCTGAATCTGGGTTAGAACAATCCCAAGCACAAACACAGGCTGAGACACGAGTGTATTGAGAGTGGGCCTGTGGAGAAGGACTTAGAGATACTGATAGATGAAAAGCTCAGTATGAGTTAGCAACATGCTCTTGTAGACCAGAGAGCCAATAGTATCCTGGGCCAAATCAAAAGAAATATAGGAGAGAAACGATTCTTCCCCTTTGCTTTCATGAATTCAGCTTTGGGGCCTCCAGCATAAAAAGACCAATTGGAGGGGGTTCCAGAGGACGGCCAAAAGGATTATCAGATGGTTGGGGTATTTCTCCTGGTAAAACAGACTGAGAATGCTAGGGCTGTACAGCTAGAGATGAGAAGGCTCTGAGAATACCTTATAGCAGCTTTCCAGTACCTAAAAGGGGACTACATGAAAGATGAGTAGGGACACTTTATCAGAGATTGCAGTGATAGGACAAGGGATAATGGTTTTAAATTAGAAGAGAGTAAATTTAGATTAGATGTTAAGAAGAAATTATTTACTCCTAAAGTAGTGAAGCATGAAAACCTGTTACCCAGAGAGCCTGTGGATGCCCCATCAATGGAATTGTTCAAGGCTGGTTGAATCAAGCGTTGAGAAACCTGGTCTAGTCGACACTAGATGATCTTTAAGGGCCCCTCCAAGGCAATCCATTCTATGATGATATACCGAAAGGCAGTCAAATACTACAAAATGAGAATTTGGGCTCCACTGAACAGTTCTGTCCTGTGAGCAGATCAGAACACCATCTACACTGCAAAGCCTTGTGGTACAAAACTCAGTGCTGAGGGAATGTATATCAATATTTAATTATTATGATCCCAGCATTGGAGGTGTGACTTGTTGGCACTGGAAAACCATTTTCTTGGAGGAAAGACTTCTGTTTTGGGAGTTGTCTGCACTGTTTAATTATTTATTCATCCATGTGTTATTGTTTTGAGCTTGGAAGAAGAATGAATTGTTCAGTGAGAATAGTACAAATTCCTCGTTGTTATGATGGTTCATCTCCTAAGGTGATGGGTGTTACATGCTCTTCTTCATCCCTCTCCTTTAAAGATTTCTATGAGCATGAATCTCCCTTAAAAAAATAATTAAAAAAAAGGAAATCGAAATAGAAAAAGAGAAAATGAAAAGGAGAAAGGGAGGGAGAAAGGAAAGAAAAGAAAGAAAAGAAAAAAAGGAAAAAAAGGAAAGAAAAAAAAGAAAGGAAAGAAAAGAAAGAAAGGAAGAGAGAAAGAAAGAAAAAGCATAAACTAACATTCAAGTGAAAATCTGAGTAAGCAAATGCTTTTGGCTCTAACATACATGGAAAGTTTATTCTGGAGCCAGAGGTGGTTACTCTGACCATAATTTTACACAGACAATTACGAGCAGTTATCTTGGTGGGTTCGTACCATTTTAATGTGAAGTACTTTAGTGTTTTACTTTTTAGTATTTTTCAATAAATAAATAAAGCAGAATGAACTCCAATGGTACATGCTGCCAACTACTTTCTTAATCACTGCTCTTAACAGAGAATAATTTATAATGATCAAAGATAAAGTATTGCACTTGAAGAAATGTGACCAGGTTTAAAAGTTCATTTTATGAGGTAGATAATCTTTAGTATTTTTTTTTCAGGACTCGTAAATTTGATGGCTTTTTCCTTAGTTCTTTAATTGTTAGAAGGGCAGAAAGTTTAGAAACACAGTTTCATTTGTATTCCCAGGAGTTTTTAATCATTGCTCCTTGTAGCTGCAAGATCACAGGCCAGTATTCCTAAGTTCTGAGCATATATTTGTGGCCATAGCATTTATATTGGAAAAAACCTATTTAACATTTGTCTGTCAAAAGGTAAGCTGAGCATATGACAAATTTTCCTCCCATTCTATGAAGGGCACAATGTCCAATCTGTTCGATGCTAGCTGCTAAATACTAGCACAATGATAAGGATAAAATCAGTTGCTGGTTTTTTTATGTGTTTTTTTTTTTCCCCTCAGAGAAAAGGCATACATTAAACTTGTGCCAGACATAAAACAAAGAGATCCTAACTGGCCAAGAGGTGAAAGCCAACACTCAAGTTCTCACATGCACCTCCCCATCAACTTCCCATAAATGATAATGGGAAGCTGAGGTGTTCCCCTGCACATGCCCTTGGTTTGATCTCTGTTGATTTCTCAAGTTAGGCTGTCAGTACATGGAAAGACAAAATATTCCACTTCACATAATTGGTTAAGCATTTATTTCACTCAGTATGTGACATATTTCTTTAAAATACATAGATTCAAAATACACAATTTTGAATTGTTCTGTCTTGTTTTAATTAATTATTCATGCATTTCAGTACTATTTAAAGACATCTTCCTAACCTCCTCTTGAGTGACCTCATGTGTTTTTAATTTTTTTTACTAAATGATGCATTAGTACGTGGAGGGCAAGAAGAGTTCAGCATTTCTTTATGGTTAGGAAGAAGATGCAAGAAAAATTGAAAGCTCAGATACTTCAGATTTTCAGCCCTGGCTGCATTGTATTTAACCCTGAAATGCAATGTAAAGCATTTGAGTTACGTAGTTCAAAAGAATTAAAATTCAGAGGTCAAGAAACAGGACAACAGCTATCAACTGGAGAACTTCCATGTCTTCTATGTACTAAAATAACATCTACAAAAATAAAACACTTAAATTCACAGCTTTTATCACCAGTAGAGCCTAAAATATACTAGAAAGGAGATGCAACTCATTATCCTTCTTTCTGTACATATTATGAAAAGTGATATGATGAACGGTGCTGCAAATTTAATGTAACAGCACATAAACAGTGAGTTAATTGGTGAATGAGTACCTATGAAGCTGTGCCTATGCCATACAAGGTTGGAAAACGTGGTATCATTTGAGGTTGTCAGCTTGTAAAAATTTTACTTAAGATTGAAGCTAGGACTTACACTTTAGATATATGAAGGATATGTTGTATTGTGAGAGGGAATATGATCCAAGAGATGACTCTTTCAATTCAGTGTGAGGGCAACCATTTAAAAATTCTAGTATCTGCATTTGGCTACAAAATGCCAAAAAAAAAAAGTCATTTTTTTGAGATTACAATAATCATTCCCACATGATGCCATTTAATGTCAACTGCAGTAAGTTCAGTAGTCTACTGCAATAACTCAATGGAACTTCCCATTGCCATTATTCCTACCTTCATTTTTGGGCATGGAGGGGGGTGTTGGATTGTTTAAATAGCATACGAAGCAAAAAAATGTTATCTTCTCTTTCCTTGGGATGTTAAGGAAGGTGGGAGCAAAGAACAGGAGAGCGAAGGTGAGAGAAAGGGAGTGAGATTATGAGGTTATTTAGGTCAAAAACTAGTAACAAGCACTCTTATGGCACCTGCAGCAACCAAGACTGATCAGGTACGCAGAAACATGAGGCATTTGACAGTCTCTGATCTCTTAATTCAATTGATATTTTCCAAGAGCTTTTCAAACTGATGACCTTTCTGAATCAAATTAGATAGTAGGAATCAAAAAGAGGACACTGGAGAATTTTAATAAAAGGAATTGAATTGTTTCTTCATCTTCACAACCTGGGATTTATGAGGGAATTGCACTGGCTTTGTAGCAGTGTAAAATAAATAGACATTAGATGATGACAGGGAAAATAGAATTGCTGCCAAAGCTAAAAAGAGCTTGGCAAAAGAAGAAAGAACTACTTCGTAGTCATTCTTTACTGTACAAACCTTTTCATAAGGCACAGAAAGAAATATATAGAAATAATGGACCCTTGCTAAAAGATGAAAAGGACTTTCTATAGTTCACATTTTTCACCAGCAAAGGATAAGATGCATCTCATGTGCTACAAAATCTTATTGTTCTTTTTAGCCGTTGAGAAAACTGATTACAGCTCATATGGAGCATTTGCAGTCTGAACTTTTAACATAGAAATAAATAACTGAAACAAGAGGTCAGGAAGAGAACAAAGTTGTTATGAGCATAAATACATTAAAGAGATATCAGTCAAAATGCATTCTCATACATTTCCTTTCTAAATTTGCCTTTCTGAATGAGCTAGAGTGATTTTTTGTAGTGAACTTCTAGTAAAATTGGGTTTCCATGCTTGATAGAATTAAAATATATTCATATACTGCAAGCTTCAATATTTGAAAATTCAAAGAAATCAGAAATGGAAGAAACCCTCTCCTTCATGGCTTGAGCAGTGGAGATGTTTCCTCTCCACTGCTACTTATTCAATACCAATATACAGTCTAGATTCAGTAAACTTAATAGCTAAGATATAAAGCACTTGAAATACCTTAATCCAACTTATTATTTCTTCTTATGGCTTAAGTCATGAGACAGGATAGCCATCAACAATAAGTATCACAAGGACAGCTGAAATGTAGCTTGTTCTCCTTCCTTTTGCAAGGACCTGAGATGTGTAACAAAACAGATGTAAAATGCACCAGATCTTAGCAGTCCTTTCAATGCCACATGCTATCATAGTTCACTATGGCTCCTTCAAGAGCACACAGTTGGGTCCCAGTAAGGTAAAAAATACCCATTTTTGCACAAGATGAGGATGATTTTAATTTGGCACTTTCATCACTTTGGACCTGTCCCACACTTCAGTTCATTCCAACAGAAATTTAAAAAGCAGTGGAAGGCTAAAAGACAAAGAAATATCTAGAAGTTTCATGGAATACCTAGAGGTATTCATAGGCCCATTCCCTAGCAGTTTCATGAACACTAACAATTAGTAGAGAAGGGAGCCAAGCCTTTATTTCTCCTCTACTTGCCACAAAACACCAAGAGTTTTTACTGCTGCATTTATCCAGGTATGAAGTTGGTTTACTTTTTACAGTTTATTTATAGAATCATAGAATGCTTTGGGTTGGAAGGAACCTTAAATACCCTCCAGTTTCAATGCCCCTGCAATGGCCAGAGATTTCTCCCTAGAGAGAAATCTCTCCTCTCTAGACCAGGTTGCTCAAAGCCCCATCCAGCCTGGCTTTGAATACTTCAGGGTTGGGAAGTCCTTTTCCACAGGCCAGCCCTCAATCCACCATGATGTATCAAAGTTATATAACATCCTAAATCTAAAACTGACTCTGCTCCCCTACACACAACATTCCTCCTTTGTTCTGGCTGTTGCAGCTAATGAGATGCCTAAGGCTTCACTCAGGGATGTTCCTTGAGGTTACACTTGCACAGCAGTCCCCTACACCTTGACATCAAGGTGCCTTTCTGATACAGATCTTCAGTAAGTAACTAATAGTTTTAAGCTTTGTTTGCTTTGCTAAGATTTTATCTTAGATTATGTACATGTAATCCTTCAGATGTAAATCACTGATAAAATCTGGGGTTAGGAGTGGATTCAGCTGCACTTAGATCGCTTTTGACCACGGTTCAAGGAGTTTAGAGGGCGAGTGGGTCCATTCCGCATGGCTCAACTGGAGGGTCTCCTGGGTAAATGCGTTTAACTCTTTTCTCTGTGCAGTGAGTAAATAAGTGTATCTTGCTATCTTGAATTTTTTTTATATCTCTGCTTTATTTGTATGATTAATCTTTGTTAAATCACTACACCTTACAAATAAATACATTCTTACTCTCTCATGAGTGTTGTAGCTTCCATCCACAATAAAAATCCTGGCACTATACAAGCTAATAGAAAAAGAAGTGGAAAAAAGTCAAAGTGAGTGAAAAATGCATAGATTTGTATATTAACAAAATTTTTGATTCTTGTAAACAATGTAGTTAGCCATTTTAGGATTTCTACTATGATTGGACTTTCTTAAGAATTAATTGCATTATTCCATTGTTCAAATTTTAAAAAGAAAGATCCTTGTGAAAATGATAAAAGGTTTTCTCACATAAGACAAGGCGGTTATATGACATCGTTTCAGAATTAAGGACAAACACTCCGGGTAGAGCCCAACACCTGTTAACATAGAGGGGCTGTTAAAGGGGATCTCCTGGTATTACATTGCAAGCTGTCATTTTCAGTAGTACTGGAGGTATCCATTGATGTAATGGTCTCGAGAGACAGGAGAGCTTAAGTAGTTTTTGAGACACAAGGGTATTGACCTGACCTACTCACAGCAGTTGGATTGTTGGGAATGTTGATTCATGATTTTACAAAGGCCTCACTATTCTTATTCTCCAGAGTGATTATACACCTGACAAATGGTAAAAGCAACATTACTGGACCTCAGAGAGGTATTTTACTTTTAATGTATGCCATTATTAAGCCTGATAGCCTCTCTCACTGCTGTTTTGATAGCTGCCTGCTGTTTAAAAGAGAGCACCATTTTTCCCGACAGCTCATGCGCAGGTGGCCCCAGTCTCATTCTAAACAAGTTGAGGAAAAATCTGTCTTTGTGAGATGGTGTAGCAGAAAGGAGTGGGTCCATATCATCCCAAGTCTGAACAGAGAATTTCACTTCCTCACAGAGAAAATGACAGAATGAGGCCCAGGGCAAAGATGCTTACAGGCATCCCCAGTGCACTGGCTTATTTGGTCTGGTTTTCAAGATGGCAGGACAACGTCTTGAAGCCTTTCTGTTACAGTCTGTGATACCTCATGTCTGCAAGGATTTGAGGTAAAAAGAATTAACATAATTTATGTTGTCTTTTTTGCAAACCACAGCCAAAAAGACTGGATCCAACTGTCACCATACTGAGGTACTATCTAGTAACCTGACTAGGTTAGGAAAGCCCATTTCATTATTCCATTGCACTATATAAATAATACTAATGCTGAACAAAAGTAACCTATGCTAGGGGACAAGAGCTCTTCACAGGTATGTTTCTTTAGAACCTCGATGAATATTTGGCAGTGAAACAGAGGAATTGTCCCTTGATGTGTGAATATGTACATATGTGGTTTAAAAATGTTTGGCTTGAATCTCAAGGGCTCTTCGGGCTCCACTAAAGAACCACAAAGCAAGCATTGACCTTCTGAGGACTCTTTTGGGTAAAGTAGTCATTTCTTGGAGAGTTATGAGACTTTGGCTGACAGACCCAAGAACCACTTCCTGTTGAAGATACTTTGCTACTCAGGAGTCTCATCACCACCACTATTTCTTCCAGCAGCTGTGCTTTTGAAGGAAGGAGCTCTCCTTCAGTAGGTATTTAGACCTTGCCAAGATCTCCACATCTGGACAAGTTCAGCCCACAGACAGTAATGTGAGCTCCAGAGAAGGAAGGAACCCTTTGCTGTACTCTTCTCAGAAATATTTACTATTTGCTAGTTTTAGGAGATTGTCCTTTCCATATGTGGATCCTCTGAATCAAGCCTCAGTGATGCTGAGGTCTCTCTATTCACTTTTTAGGAAGCTTGGACATTTATCTCTGCTTTGAATTACTGTGCTTGCTACCATCTTTAGTATTGTGGCATGTAAGCCAAGAATATTAAAGCGGGCACTTTGAATCCTATGAGCTTTAGCCACAGGAAAGACAGTTGATTCTCAGAGAACATTTTGAGAGAAGTAGTAAGTACTAGAAAGCTTGTAAGTAAACCCTGCGAAGAAGTTTACTACCACCCTTGTTAGAAGTTTGTGGACAAAAAAGGTACAATGTTTAAAATGGTTAAAAATCATGAGAAACTTATCAGAATGAACATTGTCCATCAGTTACTGTCACATCACAATTCTGATTCACTTATGTAGAGCCAATCATAAATTCAAGTCAGATATCAGAGTAAATAGTCATCATCATATCACTGCTCAAATACAGAACCATGTTAATGAAAGGTATGAAGTCAGTTTCAGAAAGGAAAAGCAAGGTAATATTTTAAAAAGCATTTTTGGAATGATTTAATGCTGCTCCCAGTGAAGCTAAAGGTAAACTTGCTAATGCTTTTGAAGTGAGCAAAGTTAGAGTATCACTTATCAACTTAAAAATCCAACCCAACATATTTTTCCTAGGTAAAAGTTGTAGCCTCATTAGGTTCTCTTTAAAAATATTGTGTGAAGTAGAGATGAAAAGACTTTAAAATCTTATAGTTCTGAGTAAATGGATGTTCTCCTCACTGTAGTAGCTCAGTGAGAACAGTTTTATATGTAAGTGTGACTCAAACTACGTAAGAAATGAAGATCAGAGGCAACAGTGTATTAAAGGTATGATTCCCAGAGTTGTTGTACATATGAAGTTACTTATGATTGCAGAATATTGCTTTTCAGTATAGGTTTTAAGGCCCTAAATAATTCTAGAAAGACTTTGCATAGCCTTGTTTAGAACTCAGACACAGCACCCCCTCAGCCTCAAGGCTGAAAGTCTCAAACATCCAACCATGTAAGCCATTGTGATCCTATGTGAACTTGTTTGATATACTGGAAAAGGTTTGGAAGAGATGATGAAGCTTCTGTGACATGATTTGCATTACCTTAGCACTTGTGTGTCTCAGCTAAGGCCAGGAGTCCACCATAATATGTGGCAGAAGAAAAAAAGTTGTCTTCTGACTGTTTGCATTGCAAGCTTCCAAGATCACCAAACAGCAGGAAGATGGTTCATTCATGATATCTGCAAAGTTAGTGCCAATGCTCAATCAGAATACAGTCCACCACATGCTTTCTGCTGAGAGAAAATTATTTTTCCCTTGCAGCACTGCCTCAGGATTTGTAAATGTAAATATATGGAAACTGAGCAAGTAACTGTACTTCATCATGTAACTCCATTCACTTGCCTTCGTAGGCATTTTCCACCATTTTCATTCTAAAAAGCCATTAAAATAAGGCTTGCCACCACATCTAAATGCTGAATATTTCAGAATCTGAAGAAAAACTTTCTGTCCCATCCCTCCAAAATTTCAGAATCATAATTTTTCCTTTCTCATTTTTCTTGAAAGGATCATTTTGCCAAGACACCTTGTTCAGAGGCCCTTTAACAGGAACTCCATGTCACTCTTCTTCAGAATGTTCAGCTTTCTTCTACTGAGTCCATAGGACTCCTTTGATTGTGCGATGAGCTCTTTTGATTTTCCTTTTCAGTACTTGGCCTTCTGTAGGAAATGGAGGTCTAATTGCCTTGACTTTGTTCTGAAATCAGACTTTGTCCTTGTTCATTGCAGGAGAGTTGGATTAGATGACCTTTAAAACTCCCTTCCAACTCAAACAATCCTATGATTAAGTCCCAATTCTCATCTCTTTAGCACCAAGCTGAACCAGGGGAGGGACAAAAGAGAAAAGCAGTGTTCTCATTGTGAAGCCTCATAACCGTATTCAAAACGTGACTTACGTCACCCACAGTATATTGAGAAATCGCAGATTTTGCTATGAGGCCCAAAAAAAAAAGATCCTGAAAGGAAAAGGTTTTATTTTGTTTTGTTTTGTTTTGCTTTGCTTTGCTTTGTTTGTAAAATCCCTTAATCTTTCCAGAGGATGCTTACGGGAGGGTATACAGAATGAGGTACACAAGAAGGTGTGTTGCGATAGCCTGTCCCAGGACAATGTTGCCACACACACAGGGGCTGCTACACTGGTGTTCTCTGCCTAGAGGGCAGCTCTAGGGAATTCCAGCTCTCATATAGTCTCTTTATCTACACCCATACTAGCAAACCAAACAGAGCCAATACACAGACATCTCTGCTGATTCACTGCTAATGCACTACATTCTACAGGAAACCATTCAGTAAATGAACTCCCTTCTGTGTCCATATTGTTAGGTTATCCATATTGTTAGGTCCTGCGCCAGCTTGCATTCCTGGTCACTGTTCAAGGGAGAACACAAGGCAGGTTCTGTTCCCAAAAGTCAGGATAGATGAGTCCATTATGTTGAGGAGAGGTAATGAGAGTTTAGCCATATGGATTTAAGCCAGTCCCTTTGCACTCATTCACCCTGCCTGTGCTATGCGGTAGAGGTTTTAAATATCCACAAGAAAATTCTGAAGGTAAAACAGCCTGGATGCTGGGAGGTAGCAATCCATACCCACTCTATAATTAGGTCATTACCAGTTCTTAATATCTTAATAAGTGTTGCCTTCTTTTTTATAATTTGGGTCTTTTTTCTTTTTTTTTTTTTTTTTGAGTGTGCAGCTGTTTCAATTGTTGTCAGGCCTGCACTTGGAGATTATCACTTTTATTTCTGATTAAAATATCTACATGGTAATGTAATTGAAACAATAGTTCCAAAGTAAATGCATTGGTTGTGGTTTTCATTATCAGGATAATCTTCCTCTCTCCCTCACACCCAAAGCAGTGAAATTCTTCCCTCTCCAGCAATATAAAACCACATCAATATGCACAGCAGATTTTAAACAGTTTACTGCTCACTACCCATTAAACTATTTTACAAACAACAATGGGACAGGAAATAACAAAGCATGCTCTTTGAATTAATACTTGGGCTAAAATACTCAGACTTTCACTGTAGTCCATAAACTGCTCCAGCTGGGTGTTCACACTTTATGACATTTTGAGAACCGTGCTCCTCAGCAAAATTAAAACCTTCTTCAGATTTGGGGACCTACTACAGACACGTGGGCTCTTCCGTGTGGAGGCAACTGAGGTGCACAGTGTTTCTACACGATGCCAAAAGCCAAAGTAACTCCCAGGCAGCTGAAAAGAAGCGCTCACAGCACATGAACGAATAACGTTTTGTAAATACAAACAAATGAAAGGAGGAGCTGCTGACACCGATGCTACGAAGATGGACATAGCATTAGGACGTAGCATCACCAATCGGAAATAGTGGATGAGTACTGCCACCTCTTGGCTAGATGCTAACACGACGGTGCCCAGGAGAAGACTGATCTGTAACTGAGGTCACGAACATCGCTGAGTTGCCTACTAGTAGGTATGAATAAGCTACAGGGGGAAACGGTCACTTTTGTCCCATATTTAGACGCTAAATAGTAAATACACAAACGGTGTGCCCCAACTGCCATGTCGGAGGCAGTGACCTAAGAAGGGTGTCAGAAAAAGAACATTTCAGGAGTCACTGTCTCACTACAAGAGCAAGCAGAAAACTCAGTTGATGTAAAACAATCCCTACAGCTTTTCAGTGCTGGGTTTATCCCAAGGCAATGACATTTGTGAAGAGATTTATGTTATTTTGTTATATTGTGATGGAGAACTTCCAAAGGAATAAATTACATATCAGTACTGCACTGACGCTAGGCAGGTAATGATATTCTCAGAGGGGACTCAACAACATCTTGCAAACATCTGTGGTCATTTGTGTGAGTGCCAATTAACCTGTGGTGATCTGCTAGATGAAGGAGGCTTCTCTGGATTCTGGCATTTAAGAAATCTTTGGGAAAAAAAGAGGATGTTTCCAGACTCTAGTGAAAGAACTCTTTAGGTTCTTAATGGAAAACAACAACAACAAAAAAAAAGTAAGATATTCTGCACTGCAAGCTATCAAATATCCAGTCATACTTAGATTAAGTAAGCACAGGGAAGACTGGTACAGCAAGAGCATGTAAATCATAGAATCATAGAGTATCCTGAGTTGGAAGGGGCACACATGGATCATTGAGTCTGATCAGTGGATGTAGTCTTATTCTTTCTTCTGCCATTGGCTCAGGGGACATCTTCAAGGCTGGATCTACACTCATCCTGCAGCCTTTTCTGGTAAAGAAAATCTGGCCAGCTATTTAAGGATGATCAGGATGTTCAGTCGAATGAGTTGCAGCAAGTACCAAGTTAGAATCGGGTTCTGAACCCAGACAGCTCCTTGGGGGTCCCTAATGTACACAGGTCCTTCTGCTTAAAGTCTTCTTGGTGGTTTGTGTGTGTCAGGAGAGCATCGTCTTAAATTGTTTAATCTAGAGAGTGGAAAAGGACTGAATGTGGTCAAAACTACGTTCACTTATATGAGTCTAAACACAGCAGGGAATGGCAAGCCAGATGTGTACAAATATACAGTGTGTGTTAACATGCATTTATAGAGAAATGCACAAAGGATCGTGACCGTATGCTGACACCTGGAGTAGTTCAGGAGACTTTATAGCCACACCATGGGTTTTTTAAACCATGTTCTTAAATGCAATTTTTTTACCTATAAACTCAAACTATTACTTCAAAACTATTTCTAAGTTCATTCAGAGACCCAGCTAAAGTGAAGATCTAAGACTGCCACTAAGTGTGATCTTCATGAAATCCTCCCAACTTATTAATCTGCCTCAAGAACACAGTGGTTTTTAGTCACTCTGCTTCTTGGTCTGAATTTACCAGGCAGTTAAAATACCCTTCTGAAGAGAACCCACTAGGCTGGTAAATGCAATTAGAGTTGCTTTTTGAAAATAAGATAACTCAAATTGCTTTTTGAATACAAACTAAAGAGAAGAGGTTTAAGTGTCTCCTTTTTATTATATTCGCTTTAGTTTTTCTGACAATTGGCAAAACCTTCAGGAGGGGTTTAGTTCTGCAGGAGGACTCAAGTGTTGCTTGGCTCATTCCCTCCCCATGAGTAAAGGTCTTATAAAAAGCTGATCTCTGTGACTGTAAACAGGAAAAAAAAAAAAAGAGTGTTGGGAAATGCAGTAATAGTTGTTCAGAAAAAGCAAGCAAACTGTATCCAGAAAGCACATATGTATTCACCCTCCAAAACTGCAGTGAAAATTAAGCTTTTCAAGATGAGAAATACTTACCAGAGTGGAAATTAAAATTAAAGTGCTGAATGTCCACAGCTTTACACTCTGTAATGAAATAGGAGTCTTTGCAATCCCTTGATTCTCAGAAATCATCTTCCTTATTTCTGAACTGTTTCATGGTAGCACAACTTAATAGTAGGTTTCCCAGTTTGTTTTGTACATCTGTATAAATAAAATTTGACTTCGTAAAATATTTCTGTATTTCAGGCCAACTTACTGAATAATTATAGCATTAAAAACTAAGCTTTTGCAAGAACAGCTCTGGGATATTGTAGAATCACTTGGCTTTGTGAGTGTTGCTGTGAAACATCTTCAGTTTGTCGGTTTATGCAGAGGCAGAACATGTTTAACTAATTTTAACAGTATAAATACTTTGCCATAAAGAACGAGGTCATACTTTCATGTTTATGTATTGTATACAGACCTCTATTGTATCCTGCTAAGCTTGTGTAATATTTAAATGTATGCACATATCTATGCTTTAACAGTACTAATTGCCTGATAAAACATTCTCCCATTTCCTTTTTTCTCCCCTCAGAAGGCAGTTGTTTACAACATGTACCAAGGTGACATGAAGACGCTGTTCAGGCTTAGGAGCAGGATGTAATCATAGAATTATTAAGACAGGAAAAGATGTCTAAAATCACCAAGGCCAACCTTCAACTCATCCACACTGTTCCCTTTCTCCATGTTCCTCAGTGCCACATCTCCACAGTTCTTGAACACCTCCAGGGACAATGACTCAACCACCTCCCTAGGCAGACTGTTCAAGACAGTTATAAAAACAACTTCACTTTGAAAAGTTTTCTCAGGTTTAATTGAGCTCTTAAGCACAGTAAAACACGACGGTGATGTGACGGACAAGATTTTACCATATACTTCTGCACAAAGTCCTGAATAAACGTGTATTTTATTCCATGGCAGATCCAATTTGACTTCTCTTTCAATCCATCATTAAAATCATCACAAGAGCTGGAAAAAGAGTTCTGGAAAACTGCATTACCTGTGCCTTTCTATCCTGCAAACAGAAGTATAGTGCTTTTATCTGCTATGGTGTATGGAGACTTTCTACTCTTTTTTCAACAATAGGGTCTTTATCATTAATTTAAGATTAGCAGGTGTGACGGGGCTGCTAATGAGTATCAGAAGGATTCTGCTATTACTTTATTTCTATGACATACTGTACTAGTTAAAAGAAAACTTGATTATCTCAAATGTAATTTTTTTTTATTTTTTTCTACAGCAGAGTCACATCTTTACAGACAGTCACACACATTTGCCAATATACACCAGAGCTCTTCCACTCAGAACACCTACATAACTTCTTTCACTGTGCAAAGCAAATATTTATACACAAATACACATACATATGTGTATTCCTATCTGCCCAAGTCTGGCTACTAAAAACAAAAAGTTTCTGCCATTTGAGGCTTTCACATCCCACTGAGCCTTAGTAGTAAGGAGGAAGATAAGGAGCTCCATCAGGGAGGAAGACTGGGGTGAGACAGAGGTTGCTCCGATCTCACCTCTGTGCCTGAACCTCTGTCCAGTGCCTGTGCGTGAGGAAGGAAAAAGCTACACCAAAGGGATCATTGCATTTCTCTTTGCAGTTACTGTCTGAGCTGTTAAGGTTCAGATGTCACTTGGTGTGGGTGTCCTTCTTATGTGCTTGTATATATTAAGTAGTACTGTTGAAATCAGTGCTGTAGAACAGCATTTGTATAATGCTCAGTAAAAGCCTACAAATCCTGGTGAGATAAGCATTCCTATTATTGTCTCAGAGTTATAGGGGAGGGAATTAGCACAGCAGTGCTAATAAAGGAGACGCTGTTCAGAGCCAAATCATCTGTTGTTTTATTCCCCTTCTAATTCCCTATTGTCCAGTGACTTCAGGTAATTGCATTTTTAGATTCTCTGGAGATGACCATCAGTGTGTGCTGGTCCTTCCCTGGCACAGCATTTAGATGCCCTCTCCTTTCTCCATGAACAGAGGCAAAAACTATTTTCCTCCCCTTCTTTGCTTGTTCAATCCCTTTCTCTGCCATAATCTCTGAAACCTCTAAGGTAGAGAGCTTGTTCTGTGGTGTCTAAAAATTGTAATAAGCTCAGGTCAAGCTAGAAATTGTAAAGGAGAAGGACATCCTTGTGTGAGATAGTTGCCTTGAGTAGAAACAGAGTAGCGTCTGCTGTAAGAGCTAACTTGTTATCTGTGGAGAGCAGAAAGTTACTGCTGTTTTTCACACTACTTTTCCCTAATCATTGCTGAGATACCTGAAAGCTGGGAGAAATACCTCTTTTTGGCTAGCGCTATCAACCTGCAAAAACCTAAGAGACAGAAGTGGATCTCTTGAATCATAAGCTCCAGGGCCCGGCTGGAACCACAATGTGTATCAATCTATAAATAAATATACTGGAGAGATGCTATTCAGTAGAACTCTCTGTATCAGGCATACACACAGCAGAATAGAAATAAGAAAATTAGTGGAAGCTGCACTCAGAAGGAACTCCTGGCTCTGACCCACCAGAGATCAATTGGTTCAATAGGTCCTGACAAACTTGCATATGATGTTCTGTCTGTTTCTGTGTGAGTAATCATAGAACTCACCTGACAAAAACTTTGGGATATTCCAATAGTTTCCACCCTCATTTTCAACACACTGAAGCTTCACACAAAGCTGTCTGGTCATAATCTGATGATTCACAGGGATGAAATGATAGAGATACTCTTCATTTTGTAGTGTGACAGATGAGCACGTGTCTTGTCTTTCACATCGCTGTCGCCAATGCTGAAATGCATCACTTACAACCTTACTGTGCTCACGTCCACTCCTCACTCTCTGAAAATGTTCAACAAGTGTTAATGAATGTCAATGAGAGTATTGTTTTCCACATGGAAGAATTCGATACCTTTGCTTCATACACAATTCTATGTCAGATGTCATTTTGTCAGACTGCCCCACTGCTGTCATCAGTCATGTGGCAACAAAATGTAACTGGATATTGGTGGGACGGTTCAACCTCTACTGCCATACCACCAGCATCTGCCTCTGTTGTTGCAGGCCAACATCATAAAATAGGAGATATTACTTTCAGAGAAGCCCTAGTATTGTATTTATTTATTTTATTGGAGATAAGGACAAAGTCCCATGCAATTCTATTTGGATCAATGTAATATACAGTAGTTAACAACTGGTGCTATTAAAAACACTCTTTCAATTACCTGGAAAAGTCAATTTCATTCCTGAAGACAGTAGAAACTGTAGTATGACACTATCAGACTATTTTACACAGTCTGTGTTATTTATGCCTCATCTTATGTTTTCAGCCTCTCAATTAAAGTGAAAATTGAATGAATTTTGTAAAAAGGGAACAAAGTGGAAATGATTGATGAAAAGTAGCTTCAAGAATTGCCACTCTCTGAAACCACTTGGTTTGGCTGTCACAGAGGACTTTCCAAAGGCTAAATTAAAAGGGCATTACAAAGGAGCATTGTATGCTGAGATTACAGACGGTAGTTGGAACCCTGGGATCTAGGTAGATTAATTTCAGTATGACTTTATAATGCTTTAAGGATATACTGTTGCTATACTGACAACGGTATAATTAAAGAATCACTGTAGATTGATTTAAAAATATAATAAAAATGAAACCTTTCAATAGGGACTAGAACTTCAGAGAAAAACATTTTTCTTTCATGGGATAGTTTGAAGGTTCTTTTCCCTTTTTTTTTTTTTTTTTTTTTTTTTAATATCCCAGTTGTCTTGCTGCTTTTGGTAGCTTTGATACTTGGCCAGTGTTTGAGCACAGAGTAATGAAAACAAGAACTCTAAAATCCCAACTCATATATTTTTTTGCAAATGCCTTTGAAATGTCTTAGAGCAGCATTTCTTCTTTGAGGTTCATCTATTTAAAATGTTTGTGTTGAGCTGAGTATAATTCGGCTGAGGAATATTGTCTGATGCACTCTGAGTTTTAGGGTCAGGGTGATACATCAATGTGCATTGCATGATGTTCTTCACACTCATCCCATCTAAAAATGGAAGGGAAGCAAAAATAATATTAAAGAATCACACCCCAGTTGCAGGATTGAGACAATAGCAGAGTGATAAGAATATGGTATTTTGGATCTCTGTGTTAAGACTGATATATCCAAGATAAAAACGTATTTTATGATTATCTACATTCCTATGTAAATGCATTAGAATGGCTGCAAATAGACTAGCATAGTTAAAGTAATAATGTTCTGAGATTAAGAGCATATGATATTCATACTTGTCTCAACAACAGTTTTAGTGTCTATCTCAAAGAAAGAACTCATGGGGAATAGTTATATATTTGACTATTATTGTCTTTTTATATAACATAAGAACCCATAACTAGCGTTACAGGTTTTAATCTGCTCTGCTTTTAACCAACCTTCAGTCTAATAAGGGAAATAAATTATTACAACAATAGAAGGGAATTTTAAAGAAAGATTAAGACCATAATAAAGCAGCTAATTTAATTAGAAGTCTTCATACTGAAGTTATATGGGCAGTTTTTTCAGCAAAGAAAAAGTCGAACAAGGAAGATGTAAAGAAGACAACAAATAAGATCTGATGTGCTTACTGGAGGTCTACCAGCCCTCTATGAAATTTGGATTACAGGGAAAAATAATCATAGAGCCATAGAACAACTGGGTTCAAAAGGATCATTAAATGCCATCTAGTCCAACTCCCCTGCAATGAACAGGGATGCCGAAAGCTAGTCCAAGTTGCTCAGAACTCCATCCTGAATGACCTTGGATGTCTTCAGGGACAGGTCAACCAACATCTCACTGGGCACAGTGGATGGCCATTTGATGCCCTTTTTGTGTGCCTGAACTGTGGAACTTAGTGGATAAAAGCCTTTATCAAACGGTCACTTCTATAAGCTAACAGATGGGTAATACTGTTTTCTCAGCTCTAAAAAAAAATAATGTTTAGTTGTGCTCATAGCTGTCTTCAGAAATGCAAATTGTGTTCAGAAACCCAAGCTGCAGTGAGGAAAATTTATTCTTCATTCTGCAGTGGATAAGGATAGAAATAAAAGAGAAAAAAAATAGCCATGAGGGGAGAATGCCCTAACATCCAGCATAAAAATGAATTCCCAGAATAAATGGTCTACAAAAAGTGTAGAGCTCACATCTGTAAGTACAGCTCTAGTTATAACCTGTCAGGAATGTCATAAAATTAGACAGTCCTTCCTTAGGACACAATTTTTAATGATCTCCTGAGGTCACTTACAATACCTTCAGTATTTTCCTCATGGGGCACTGGTTCCAGGAAGGGGAGAAAAAAGTAGAGAAGATGACATAAAACTCTTCTTCTACACCTAAATATTTTCAAGAAATTCCTGGATAAGCATGTGGGTTCCTATGTGTCTTTGGAATGATGCAAGTGAAAGCAATACAAAAAGGTGAGACAATAGCTCAGTTTCCTTGGAAAGGCCAGGCCCCAGATGAGCAACCTGCACTACCCTGTGGCTAGTAAAAATCATCTGCTGGGCATGCACATTGGCATAACTGGATGTGTGAGACACCATTTCCCATTCTTTCCTTGGACTGCTGTAATGCCACACCACTTTCCACAGATCAGCTAAAGGATAAACAGCATGACATCACATTCTGTATTTCTATAATACAAAATCAACATTAAACCAGTAACTTAAGCTGTTCAACACAATTTCTTCAGTAATTTGGCATTTGGGTGTCCCTTCTAGTTATGCAGAACTTGCAAAGATTTAAATTCAAACTACTCATCAGTGTACAAAAAAGTACTAAAACAGAGTAGCAATGTGGGATATAGATGTATGTTGCAGCAGCAGTGATCTTATCTGGATGGGAAAATGTAAAGAACAAGGTGAACTCTCACTGTGCCCTGAGGTTGGAATGGCAAGCTAGGAAATTTGAAGAAGGCTTACTATGGTTTAGGTTTGACCATAAAAGATACAGGAAATATTTATTTAGAATTAGAATTAGCACCTGCTCCTTCAGTGGTGTGGTAAGAATTGCTGAAAGGTGCCATTAAGGAAATGAGTAGGCAGTGGGCTGGGAGGTGACCAAGAGGTCTGAGAGCCTGTAAGAAGTTCTCTGCTAAGGTCTTGTTTGTATTCTTGTGGGCGTGTGCAAGCACAGGAAAGTGCCCAAGGATGTTGTGTCTATACAGGATTTAAGTCAAATATTATTAACTTGAACGGTAAGTTTACAGTCCTCACGAAGACCTCCTAGCACAACCACAGTCAGGTGATCTGCTTTCTCATTCAGAGAAGTGACTGTAAAGGTCATTTCTGACTCTCCCAGTTCTAGGACTAATTATGCTGTTATTCTCACTGAGGGCATTTCTACTCAAACTTTTCCTCCATGAACCATTCCACTTGCCCATACTTCACAGCTCTTAGAGTTGTGCCTCTAGCTCTGCAAAAGGAATTTCAGTTGATGAGAAGGAGCTGCTGAGGAGAATTCCTACATCAGGGAAATCCTTTTCTATGGTAAAATCCCTTTGTAATATCCCAATAAGGGAGGAAAAATTAAGACAACTGGTGCTCAGCAGCTATAACTCAGGTGTGATCATACAAGATCTGCTCATACTTACCTCCTTTAGTGAGATTCACCTTTCAGTAGGCTATAGTGTAGATGTCTACATCTGAGCTAGTAATGTTATCTTCCCTTGTAAACATTTAAGAAAGTAAGTAGATCAACGACTGTCTGAGTCATGACTTGTCTGAACACAGTATAGGATCCTAAACTGAATTTAGACTTAGGCAGTACTGACTATACTGAAGAGATCTATATTGACTGTAAAAAGTACCTCGGTTACTAGGTCAAACATATACAACTAATCTGTGTGTGCTGAATAAATCTCAACCTCTGACCACGAATTCAGATTTTGAAAATGCATCATCGCAGAGAATATATCAGGTCTTTAGAAGAGATGGGATAAAGGAATTAAAATCTACACTGAGAAGTGTATTTTCAAATGTTAGCAACTCTTCTATATATTCAGGCAACTTTCCTAACTTGTTTGAAACGATTTTGAAGATGTAACTTCACTGGGCCCTTATATCCTTCTCATGACTGAACAAGTGAAGTAACAGTGAAGTGATGTGTCAGTAACACATCATTAACTCCTCCAACACCCCCCAATAGGGAGTGATCCAGGCTGACCCAGTTTCTCAAAAAGGCTCATACAATTTATTTTTCCCATAAGCAAAGGAGAAGAAAAGACTAAATTACATTTCTCAAGAGCACTGCCCAGCCTGCACTCTGGGTAGAGTATCTAGATCCTGTCCATCCTGAGAAACAGGACACAAGGTACTCACTTTACCCGTTATGGGTTTGTTTTAAGGGAGCTTGGGTTCTGTAAACAAGACAGAGAAATGTTTTCTTCTGGTAACTCACACATTTCGCAACAGCTTTCATAGGCTGTACCAGGAGACAAACAAGCAAGCCAACAAGCAAGGCGAGAAGGCAAACCTTCTCCTCAAACAGAGGGAGCTGCTGGCTTACCACAAACTGCAGCGTGCACTGCTACCCTGGCACATTACAGGGACGTGCTGAAGGGTGAAACAGCAGTCTGCTGGACAGCAGGGATAACTCTACAGTACACTACTTGTTTTGAGTTTTCACTATCTTAGCTCTTTCTGCTAGCTGTTATTCTAAGAGCAGAAGCACAAACATACCTGTCTGAGTCAAACCCAACGTGGCCCAGTAAAATGCTTTGACAGTAGCAGAAGGAAAGAACTCAGTGACCTGATGCATACTGAGCTCTGCACTCACATGATCTGCTTGTTCACAACCCTATCCTTCTTCACCTTTTTCTCTAAAAATGTATTATCTCTTCACATGGTTGCTGTTCTATCCCTGGTATTACTTTCACTGCTCTTTCCTCAACCACCTATGTACATTTGGAAGTGCAAAGACCAGAGGTGTTCCCTCTGCTCTATATGCTGCAGGACAAAGCTGCCAGAATGTGCTGGAGATTAGTGCTGGTAAAGGAACCCAGAGAAGAGGTTTGTGCTACAAACAGGCATATAGGCAGATGGTAACTCCCATCTTCACATTTATGTGGTTCTCTTGCAAGCTGCCTCTTTAAGCAGCAGGTAAGCTACTCACAAAGCCAAAACCTTGTGGCTCAAGCTATGGACTTCTACTTCTGATTGTGCCAGAGGTTACTACTTCTGGCTGCTGGAGGTCAGCCCCTTCAGCTGACAGATGAATTGCTCATATGAGTGCACTTAACCCTGTTAATGTCCGAGTGTGTTGGATGAGCAAAGTCTGGTTATTTAAGTATGGATCTGAGCTCCTATCCTTCTACAACAGTAATCAAGCAGGAGGTTATTGCACTCTCAGTTGTTTATCTGTTACAGTATTCTGCTTAGCATTTAAAAATAGGACTAAGAAATCTAATTTTGTTGGACAAAATTAGGCTTTGTGCAGAATACCAGAAGAGTCCATGCACCCACTGAGACTTACTGAAGTCCTAAAATATATGACTCAACTTGATCTTGAGAGCTACAGATTCAGACTTAAGAGTATGCTTCTTACAATAAAAAGAAATTAAATTAAATTAAAGGTATGTAGGGGGTTCTTAGCATTTATTTTCCTATATTACACCACTTCCATTCTTGGAATTGGTCAAAGACTATAGCAGAAGTTCTGTTCTTCCAAAACTTTTAGTGATACTGCACCCAGCTCTGATGCAACAACCCAACTCCCAAAACAAATGCCAGCTCTGTCTCAGTGGGTGATATTCTCCCTTGCTACTTGCAACAGTTTCCCAGAAACAGAAGTGCATCTCAGCTTTGATAGAGCATTTTATCAGACAGTGAACAGTGTTCACAATCTAAAAAGTTCTTATAAAACTATGTATATCAGGACCATCTGGAGCCCCCCAACATAACAGTGCAATAAAATACATTTTCAATTTATATTGTGGCATTGTGCTTATTATAAGTTTAGTTCTTTCAGCAGATGTATAAACCAATAACTTTCTTTGTGTTAAATATTCCCCAAAGAAAAGTAAATTGACCTCTTCAGGGATTTTCTGAGGATCAGAAAAATGTCCTTTCAGTATCTGTTTTCCATTACTGTAATTACAGAGGGTGATGATAATCTTTTCAGCATTATTGTTTCGACATGTGCATGATTTATAGTCAGACATCTAAGTTCATTTGATGCCATTGTTGAGAGCAGCACATTGTATCACAGATAAAAGGAATCAGATAGGAATGTAATCTGATAACTGACTTAACTTGTGACCAGCACAGAAATGTGGTCTTATTTAGCATAATTGTAAATAACTGCTTAAATTTCAAGTCATCAGTGAAGTGTAAATGCTCTAAGATGAATATTATAAATAAACAATTTCACAAGAGAGTACTCAGATCAGCTGATAATATTTCAGCAAACAGTTTCTGCTGTGCGTCCCAGCACTGGGTCTCGTCAAAACTCCTTAGACAGGCAAAATTCTCAAGGAGATCAACAGGAAGTTCAGCAACAGTAAGGAGCATGGTAAAAGCATCTTTGCTGAATTAAAAGCCCAATATTTCTTTTTTAATAAAGGGGGCTGTGATAAATTGTGCCAGCACAGGTTATTGTACATGTTGACAAGATGAATTGCATCAGCAAGGGAAGAGTTTGAGCAAAGGAGTTGGCTTCTGTTTGCAGGAGCAGAGGGAGGTTAGCCATAGCACAAAAATGTTTCAGACTCACATACGGCAGGATTTGCTCATTACTATAGCTGTGGATTCCTAACAATAGTTTACCTAAAGCATCTTGTAAAAGAAAAAAATCAGCTATCTGTTTTCATACCAAACATCTGTCTTCGGAAAGAAGCACAGGCCAGTCAAAAGGCTGTATGCCAGAGTTTTCCCGTGAAGAAAAGAGGCATTCATATCTCAGATACCAAGCACCACACTCAGGTGATAAATCAAGACTAAAGAGCAACAACTGGGCCAAAAGCACGTTTTTGCTTCTGCTATTCCTTCCCAGTGCAATAACCCTCATCAAAGGGCTAGGTGTGGCCACTGGTGTCAAGGGTCTCTTCAGTGACACCTGAGAGAGCTCTGGGGCCTCTGAAATCATAGAATCATAAAACCATAGAATTGTTAAGATTGAAAAAGACCACTAAGGTCATCAAATCCAGCCACCAATCCATTCCCACCATGTCCACTGACTACGTCCCTCAGTGCCACATCTCCATGGTACTTGAACACCTCCAGGGACAGTGAATCCACCACATCCCTGGGCAGCCTGTGCCGCTGCATCACCGCTCTTTCTTGGAAGAAATTTTTCCAAATATCTAACCTGATCAAGTCAGCTCACTATAGGCTCCTACTGTTGACTGCAATAAGGATCTTATCCCTCTGGATGAGATGAACTGTGTCCTACAATAGGCTGCTTTAATCCAATGACTGTGAGGAGTGCATGGGGTGACCAATCTGTGCTGTTGTCTGTGCTGGATGTGTCAAAAGTTAACTTAACTAGGCCTGTCTGCAGTGCTTGGAAGGGATAGGCCTTTATTTTATAATAGAGGACATGCTCTTTGTATGTTACTTATGTGTTGTACCAAGTAACAGTCAGTGACATGGAGATTTCTTCTTTTAAATATAGGTATATTTTGAGTGAAATACTGGGATGCAAGAACAACAGAAAAATCAGATCCTATTCATTATAAATTAATTTATAGGTGTAGAATATTAATACAGATATCCATACTTGGTAAAAAATACTCTTTCTTAGACAAAGCAGTGTCTAAGGAAGAGTGTTTTAACTAGTTTCATTGCAATTACCTTCAAAACTAAATAGTAAAATTGACATAAAACCAATCAGATTCCACTGAAAATCAAGAGTGTGGACTGAGTAGAGTTCAGGCAACACATTCAAAATTTGCTAGAATTACAAAACTGATGATAGAAACCCAAAGCCCAGCATCTTGACATACTGTGTTTTAACTAAACATTTTCTTTGAGATTTAATTTCTTTAATTCCTCTTTGTAATTGGACCATATCTTTATATGATAGTTACTGTTATTAGTCCATAGGCCATACTAAGCCTTTGTTATAAATTGAGTAAAGCCGTAATGTTTGACAGTTAAAACTGAAAAGATATTACCTAAATGTAAATGGAATTTGACTGAAAAAAATTATTCATGGAATTATATCTATAACCAATATGAATTTATTCAAACCAGAAACTTTGCAGAAAGTTTTACCTAAATTATGAGTAAAACTTGCAGATTTCTCCTTGAAGGCAAATTCTGTAAAAAGGAATCCAAAGCATTTCATTTTAATATCATAATGGTTTGTTTCAATTCAATCTTTTTTGTGTAAATGGTATGATATATCCCAATATTTTGGAACATTTTTTTTTCCTATCAAATCCAAAATGGATATATTTTATTCTGCTAATGCTACCCAACAATCCCAAAACAGTCAGAAATTGATTTTCTTCTTTTAGAGAAGAAATAAATTTCAGAAAAAAACAACCCAGTGCGTCAAAGAAGTTCCAGTGGACAATCTTACAGTCTGACAGTTGTTCTTTGTCCAAATCTCATAATGAATTTCTCCCTTGTATTTCAGATCCCATGTGAAAAATCTTTGAAAGTAGGAACTAGGGGAGGAACAGAGTTGAATTTGTATTACTGCACCCTCTTATTCGTCCTGATGCAACAGTGAAATATTCAACAAAAAAATTCCACTTAACTACGTGACATGAGATCAAAAGATGTTTAACTCATCAGCTGTGATGTTTGTTTAATTTAAATAAGAACGATTTAATAGTTAGGGTTAATCTTTACACGCAGATTTCTTGGTTTTTGTAAACTGTGTTCTTGAAATTAGCCTGAAAGTAACTGCATATTTGACCCTCAGCAGCAACAACAAATGGTACACAGCAGATCTGACATGCTATCAGAGCAATGGATCATTTTAAAGAGCCTGGAAATGATTAAACACGGGTGCTGCTGCATGCAGTCTTTAATTGATTGATTTGAGTTTGCGGTTAGAAAATGACTGTCAGCTACAGCTTATCTATAATTATCAGTAATCAAAACCAGACTTTTCTCTCTTCCTAATGCTGTAATGCTCTTTCAGTTCTCTTGACATGTGTTTGAGTCAGGCATTCATCTGCTGTTGCCTAATAGTGTTAGTCCGAATAACTGTATGTCCCGATACACATTCAATAGAGAAAGAAATATCTTTGTACCTCTGGAATGATCACTCTGAGCAAGGAGGAGAGAAATTGTTAGACAAAGACGTGAGGTTTTGAATATCCTTTTCGTGTTGTGCTGGTGATGAGGGAACAGCAGAGAAAACTCCTATTCTTTTTTAATTTTTTCTTTTATATACTGTATGAAGAGCAACCAGTGCAGTCCTGGAAAGCAGAAAACTTTACTCTGTATCAGTTAATGGAAGCAAGCAGAACCATCCCATACCCCTGGATGTCTTTCCTGAAGATATTAGAAAGACATTCACTTTTGAGAGAAGACCCTGAGAATTATTTTTCATGAAACATGACACCTGTTGAGATCTCACAATCTGAAGATGTTCACTGTGCTGGGGCTACTGGGAGGTATCGTCAGCGTTATGCAGATAGGAAGGTTATGTAACTGAGACTAAAGCACTGAACTGACTTCTGTCGATTCCCACTGGATGATTTTTGGGTGAAAAGAAGAAGGTAAAATCAGGTCCAACTAATTTTGAATAAATGGAAAATCTGCTCAAATCCCATTCCATTTATAGAAGAAACAATTCCCCAGCAGAATCAGGGTTATAAATAGTGGGGGAAGGTTCTTCCTGTAACTAGAGGTAGGAAAACAAGCCAGAAGCTAATTAGGATTCAAGTGCCATCCCTTGCAATCTGTCCTGTTGGGTATTTCAGACTGTGATCACAAAGGGATCTATTTCTACAACATATAAGAACTCAGATGTGCGACAGGCAAATTGGGAAACACAAATCTAATCTTACTCGTATATTTTTACCTGGGTTGAAAAAGAAAGGAAACCCAAAAAAGAGGAGGATCTCTGCTTCCCCAATAGGGGGAAAAAACGTAAAAAGAAAGAAAAAAAAAAAAAACATTTTCAAAGCTGAGTCAGGAAAATGGCACCAAATAAAAGAGAAAATGTGAATTACTTTCTTCCGATGTACCTAGTACACCCGGTCTGCTTGGGCTAACTAGCTTAAGTTATTCTGCAAAATATTAAAGCTGAAGAAATAGAAGGATTTTCTAGGATATACATCTCCGAAAGGAGCTTATCCCTTGAATATCTATCTGCATGTAAACACCAGTGAGCTATTTTTAGATGTTTAAAAAGGGTAAACCTTTTTAAATCAAGGTAAGAAAAAAGATAGACTTCTCATTAGATGAGTCATAAGAACATGCAGCTTTCTCACTGTGGATACATTATAAAAGATGGGGAAAGAAGACAAACTGCATTTAAAAAAAAGTATATTATTTAAAGAGCTGAATGTATTGTTTTTGTTTGGTATTTGTTTTTATTTTGTATTGGTACACTTCATGTTACAAAGTATGTAAATTGCCTATTTCTGCATTAGATCTTCTGTCCCTTTGATGAATATACCTAGGGAAGCTGCTACCTTCGCTCATAGAACTTAGCCTCTCTTCAGAGTCTTTCAGCATACTTTGTAGACAGGTAACTTCTGTTATTTAATGCTGTAAGATCAATGTATGCCTGCATCCAGAAAGCATACATTCTGGCTGCAGTTTCTATTTTTTGATCTATCTGCTCAAACCGCAGAGCACTCAAAGGACGCTTGTCTGTCAGCACGCGAGTCATCTCACAGAAACCAACATAAGTATATGTGGTGAAAGCTAACTATGCACTGTGCTGGATGAGGGCCTAAGCAACTGCAGCCAAAGTATTAGAGCCTTATAGCTCTCACCATTCAGAGATTCACAGCCCTGAGCACAGTGTTGTGCCTCCAGGTCAGCTCTGAGATTTCCACCAAACCCTTTCTGCAGAAAGTCACAACCCAACAGTGACAGCTCTGTGTGCCCTCCCCCTCCACCCTCCCCACCCCCCAGTTCTTACAGTGGGTAAGAAGACAAATCCCTAAAGCAGTCAGTGTGTATGTGTATCACGCTCTGTCTTGCTCCCAGTAACATGGATTAACATAATCACTCTGATACTATGACTTTTGTTTTTATTCTTGAAAATCATTATTGCAGAAAATAATAGGGAAAAGAGAGAAAAGAAGGAAGCAGTGAGGGAGGGAGGAAAATATTCATTTATGCTTTATTATCAGTAGAGGAGAGATCTCTCTTTTATCAGGGAGGTAGTGCTTTACATGGTAATGAAATACCACTGTTAAAATACTGCAAGAGAAACCGATAATAGAAAAGCAATATTTTGATCCTTTGAATGTATCTCAGAAAAGTAATTTGAGGGATCAGAGTTGTCAGAATGATAAATTTCTGGTGCAGTTTTGAGACAGAATACATAAGTTGGCACAAAGAGATTCCATTTCCTAATCAGTTCAAGATGGACTTGGAAGGGGCATATTGTGTTGGTTTTCCTTGTGCTGCACAGAGACAGTGTGTAGCATCAAGATTAAATGCCCCTTCAGTTTTCACAGGTGGGCACATATGCCACTGAAAAGCTGACTATTATGTTGTTACATTTGCTTGTCTGAAATGCAAACTATACTCTGGTGAGGTGTTGTGCACATTGCTATGTATAAGGCTGTAGGTGGGATATGGGTCTGTTACATTCAGTTAGCATGGCAGCTGAGGTCAAGTGGAGAAGCTGTAAGCTTGTGCTCTGCCAGACATTGATGGGCCACACAGTATGTTCCTAGTCTAAGTTACATGCCCATGAGCTGATGGTTTTTGCTACTGGTCAGCATTTGAAAGAAATGGGAATACTGTTGAGTTTGGAACCACTGGAGCAACTTCACAGGAAACATCACATCTCTTTTGACCATTTAAGAGAAAACCAGAAAGGCAGATTCACAGCTTTAAAATTCAAATACGTAACAGTGATAACTGTGCTCATCTAATTTGCCATGTTGTACAGCACAAACTACAGGATTTCTTCAAAAACTCTTACCTAAATTTCAGCCTCACTTCACTCCTTGCTTTAGCTGAGCACAATATAAAGGTCTATTTTAGTCTTTTTTCTAGTTTGTCATGCTTCATCTTGAAATTGATTGCATCTCTGGAACTTAAACTCTCCTCAGGAATACTTTATGAGTTCCTTTTCCATAATGTTATTGACTAAATTTTCTCAGAATTCCCAAGACCTCAGAAGACTTCTATATTACATTTTGTTTTATTTTTGTGTCTTGCGGGAGGCTGTTTTCTTATACTTCTGTGTATGAAGATGCGAACTCCCACACAAAGAAACCCACAGACCACAGTAACCTCTCAATGGGGGGAAGAAAATTCTCCAGTTGTTATGTCCATTTTTGGAAAGTGCAGTTGAACTACTCATAATCTGAGTTCATCCAAAACTATTTTTGAAGTATAACTGTCAGCATTTTTGCCTCAGCAATATTTCTGTGCTGTAAAGTCACTTAACTGGAGCATTGTGGCATTAAGTGTTGTGTTGAGTATACTGTTAAAGTAGGTAAAAAGCTAGCGAGAGCTTATCCCCAACCCCAAAAAGGAGCTATGGATACATTACATCGATTGTTTTCTTATCTCTCATAATAAACTGTGTTAGATGACAAGTTTCCTTTTTATCCTTTTCTGAATATCACTCTGCACATTTAATTCTTTTAGTTATATGCTTATAAATTGCAGCAAGTCAATATGTTGGCTATTGAGGGTTAAAAGTTGCTAGTTTTATCACTGAGCAGATTAAAAAGTTGATTAAAAGTAGCAAAAATGATGGTCTGCCACCATCTTCAGAGCTCCAAAATAATATTTCTATCTTCAACTTCTTTTATTCCCCAGAGTTACTACAGGCCCAGAACTCCCATTACTGCCACAAGGTCAGTTCCAGTCAGTGATCTGAATGATGATTATCAATACTTGTGTTTTCAGGTTATTGTTCTTTTTTTATAATGGAAGAGAGCACTATAAATTTTTAAGTAAACTATTCATATCAGCTGTTACATTATTCAGTTTTCAGAAGTCAGAGGCATTAGCAGACGCTTTTTAAATGCAGAACAGTCAGTAAATATCTGTCTAAACTTAAATGTTGTAATCAAAAAGTGTCAAAAACATAATAAGCATTTAAATTACTGAAAACAATTACAATAAATCTTTTATGGGTACTTCTTTTACACTCTCTACACATTTCAGTCAGTGCCAAATGTTAACAATTATTAACAGTTTGTTAACAATCACTTTTCATGAACGTCTGTATTATTTCTGTTTGCAATTCTAATTAATTTTCTCCCTAAAATTAGAATGAGTGACGTTCATACTCTTCAGCTGAAAGTTCCTAAATGCCAGAGTTCATAAACACCGTGGACAAACCATTTTTTCCCTCAAGTAATAGTATTTGCATTATTATTTTAGCTTAGTATTCTCATTTGATGATAATGTGTGTCCATAAATTGTAATGATCAGTAAAACCTCAGTACACTTTAGAGGTTTGTAAAAGAGGTCTCTTTATCCCCATTGGACATGCTCTTCCATTAGTTTTCTGGCATGTTCTGACCTGGCAGAAATTGCAAACAGAAGGATAATTTCCAAGAACTGATATCCTTTTTTAAAGGTAATCTTTGCTTCTCAGTACCAGTAGTTATTTTCCCATGAAATAAGACTCATGTGCTGCAAGCATTGCTTCAGAAAGACTTTGGAAGAGGGAAGCATAAAGGATACACATATACACCCGTGCACATCCTAAAAACACATCCTATAATTAGTCCTTTCCTGAAGACCAATCCTACAACAATATTGTATAGTATTATATGAAATATCTGTGAGAAAGGGTAAGAATGATGAAAATCTAAACTTAAGGAAATACCTTATTGCTCGTAGCGTATAACATGCAATTTAAATAAAATATAGAGAAGATATTCTGGTAGCAATTCTAATAAAACATAGGAAATACGCTCTGCTAGCATTATGGTTTTATAACATTTATCCAGCCAGCAAAAGAATTTAGGTAAGATCACTTAAAAGACATTCAGCAAGCTGTAGAAGTGGTCATAACTACTGACTTGGTCCTAACCTACTCTCATGGAAAGGCAAACCTGTAGAGAAAATAACACAGACTTGACTAATAAATTGATAGTGCTACCAAGTACAGGAGGACACTTTCTGCCCTTTGCAAAGCTATCATCTAAACTGCTATAGGAAGACAGAGTCCAGAAATGAAAACATTAATACAGAACAAAGAATTAGGAATCAGTAATTTAGCAGCAGGAAGCAGAGTAGTCCATAGTGTTGCAGAAAAGGTTGTACACTGGCTTATTCAGAAAATGTACAGGAATTGCTTTCAAAAAGGTTGTTCATTAAGTATATGTTATTCTTTCTGCAGGGATCGAGTGGAATTTATTATCCTCTGACACAGTGGGGCCTTCTTTTCACAAATGAGGATTAGAGAAACCAGTTAATGGCTTGCTTATTCTAGATGGAGCTGTCAAGGCCATTTTATAGTTGCAAATGTTTTGCTACGGCATTGTAACCCATAATTATAAATATGTATCTTTGGCAACTCCAAAACATGAAAGGAAAGTATTAATAGCTATAGCTGGTATTTTTATACTGTAGTTCACCTACACAGCAAAGTGCTCTTGGCAGGGGGAAGCCAGGAACTTCACGTTACAAATACAGTAACGAAAAGGTCAAGAAACTGCCCAAAATCCCAAAGAAAGGCGATAGAAGAACTAAAAGAAGAACTTCAGCCCCTTCCTATATTTTTCTCCCCTCCTATATTTTCTAGTTTTATTATCCTTTCTCTGCTCATATTTAATATTCACCCAAATAGAATCGTCTTTGGTACTTGAATGTACTGAATTGCAGGGGTAATTAAAAGACAGAGTATACTTTTCTAAGATATATTTTTCTTGGCAGTTTAGACTCAAGCCTGTGAAATTAGAAAGAGATCATAACATTTGGCACATCCTCCTAATTTTCACAAATGTATTTTTAACCCTTCTTCGAAACTTCAAAGATTTTATTTCCAACCTATGATGTTTTGCAGCCTAGTATAGTTAGCATTAACTAATGCTTTTATTCCCATACAATGCTCTCATATCAAGATCTGTGAAATGTAATACAGCCTAAGTCAGCAACATGAAGTGGCTAAAATATCACAAAATGTCCTTTTTCACTTACCAATTAACAAATTCAGCAAGATGCTTTCCATGTGAAGACCAGCTCATTTGTTTGCAGAAGACATTCAGATCTCTAACAACTAATATCTGAATTCTTTTACATCCAGTAAAATGTTCTTAAAATATTAAAAAAGACTTTTCCTTTTACCTGGGATTCAAGCTAATGGTGGTACATGAGCCAGTTAAGTTCTGCAAGGCTAGATATATAAGCTGGGGAAATAAAAAGCTCCCAGTGAAAGCTCTCAGCAGTTTCTTTAAAGACTATGGGGGGCAAATGTACAAAACAGATGTTTGTTTCTAGCCCATCTCTCTTAAAGTTGGTGAATTCCAGCTCAGTTCATTGAAAAAATAGTCTTAATTAATAGGAATATCATCTGTTCTGCTGTTAAAGCATGTGTTGCTAATTTGAGAAAATAGTAGAACTTTAAACACTTGTGAGCAATCTCAGCACTTGAAAGCTGATAATATATGCTTCTTATTTCATAAGTGACTTCTGCTCAGCTTTACTGTGAGTATAACAGAATTAGATGACTTCTGTATAATACCACTAGCTGTTGGATGGGTTTGTTTGGATATTTTTTTTTGTTTGTTCATTTTTGTGTTGCTTTTTTTTTTTTTTTTTTTTTTTTTTTTTTTTTTAAAAAACATATCCTTAATGGCAACCCCACAACATAAATATAACTCTTTTATTTGAAATAATGAAATCCAGGCCAGAGTGAGCCCAGGACTACCCAACACTTGATTTTCTGTGCTATTTATAGAGATGATCTATAAAGTAACATTATTATGATCCATTTTAGAGTGACTGAGTATTTGGCCCAACTCCCTTGCCCCTCCCAGGGCTGTCAAGGTTTCAAGCAATGGAATCCAGTAGCAAGTAAATTTATTTTGCTTAGGCACGCACATGCACACATACACATTCACACACACATACAAACACACTGTCATCATAATTTCCTATGACATTTAAGAGAAGAAAAACTCATATATAATATGCTAAAGGTTGAATATTTGGCTTCTTTTTTTTTTTTTTTTCCAAAATAACTATTAAAGTTGCAATCGAAAGTGTTCCAGGCCACAGGACTGGGTAGTTAAATTACACATTTAAGGGTAGATGGGCTGTGAACGCTCAATGTGAGCTTTATTTTCTCCAAAAATTCTTTCATTAGAGAAAACCTAAGACAGGCAATCCGATTTTATAATAAGAAAGTGCCTTTTTTTTTTTTTCCTATTGAACTGACCATTTTGGAAACTCAAAGAGTTCCAAGCTTGCTATTAATTTTTTACAATGTCAGCACACTTCTTATAAACTGGTTATTTTGGTGGATGTTTTTTTTTACTGAATTTTTGAAATATTTTATACACCAGAGGAAAGATTTCACTTTCTTCAAATTGGAGAATAGCGTCATACTTAAGCCACATTATCTGTGTCTGAAAATACCATAAATAATAAATATAGAACAAGATTTTTCACAAATCTGTTCACTTAATACAAAAGCCATAGCAAGAGTTTTGTTGTTTTCTGTTCTTTAAGGAGATTTCTTGCATGAATTTTCTCTGCAAGAGTCTGGGGCACAAGCAGCATGAGCAGCAGGGAATATTCCCTTGTCCTTAGCCACATTACTTACACGGGTAGGTAAGACAGACAGTGATAGGACAAGAGTTAATAGCTTTAAACTAGAAGAGGGGGTATTTAGATGAGATATTAGGAAGAAACTTTTTTAATTAGGGGGCAGTGAGGCCCCGGCACAGCTGCCCAGAGAAGCTCCATCCCTGGAGGTGCTCAAAGCCAGGTTGGATGGGGCCTGAGCTGGTGGGGGCAGCCCTCCTCACAGCTGGGGGTTGGGACTGTGTGGGCTTCGAGGTCCCTTCCAAACCATAATGCGAGTCTATGACCAGCCAAGCTGTAGTGCAAATCTGATGCAGGGGGGCAGGAAGTCCAGGGAGTGATGCCAGGCTGCCTTGGAGAGCAGTGGGGTGTCAGACCACCCGCTTACATGCTTGCTTTAAAAAGGAGGCAATACTTCATCCATGAAACCAAATTTCTTTCTGGGATTTTTTTCTGTTTATTTATTTATTGTGTTTAGAGGTGATGCAGAGAAGGTACAGCCTGGCAGAGGGGTAGATACAAGGAATTCAGTAGCTCACCAGAGAAATCTGTTACAGGTCTGGAATTTTTCTCTTATGACCCAAAGGAATTAATCACCTCTTCTCACATAAACAAGCCTTATGCTTGCCTAGGTAATAAAATAATTACAACCACACTTCGCATACACATTACCATCTGCCTTTTTCTGTTCCAACAGCAGTTCTTCCTCAGGCTGAAGCTAAAAGGGAAAAAAATTATTAGCAGAGAACAAAAACATATCAGTAAAGAGTAATGTGTGTTTCCTTATTAGAGAGCCCAGGCCCTCTCCTTCCTCCTTATTCCAGTATGTACAGAACTATAAAACACAGAAATGTTCACAGGATATTAAGTATTAAAGCACTGATGTCAGCAAGCCAACAAAAATGCAAAGAACAATATACAGAAGTGTTACTGGGGCTACCATGGTAAAGTATTCTTTTTACAATGAATTTTAGAGCTAACCCAAAAACCTGTAGCTATGGTAAACACATAAATTGCCAGATTAACTACATCACATCAGTCCTACACATTCTGCTCCATAAGATACAATTTCCTCAGCACTATCAGAGGAAAATGCAGAAATGCATCTGAGCCCTGACACATTTACATTAAGCACCAACACCCTTCATGTTGGTAGTCTTCTTCATCACTTTGGTAATAACTTAAATATTGCCTAATGTTCACCATACCCAGCCAGGCATGAAGTCAAGAAGTCAGTTATTCAGTTATAGATAATACGTAAACAGTTCTGTTTTCTTTTATCAGTAGCTTCCAATTTCCAAAATTTTTGTGGATCAATTTTGCAGCTACACTTTCTCCTACACCTAGGCAAAAATCAAAACGCCTTTTGCTTTTGACACCAACAATTTGTTTACTACTAGTTAAAACTTTGCTCAGTATCACTGATGCTGCACTGACATTAACAGACAGATCAGCAGTCATTGCCACTGATGAATCTATGCATGTACATGGATGTTTGTCCATGAATACCCATGAGACAGAGACAGAAAATGTATGCACAGTCTTCTCAGAGCAAACAAAGTGGGAATCCTGGCTTTTGCAATCCCTCCAGTGTGTGCACTGCACAAGGACTGACCTGTGGGCGAATTCATGTAGAAACAGCACATTCCTCATTCTTTCCTAGAAAACTCCTGCCAAAAACCTAAGTAAATGGTGCAGAACAAGTTTTTTTCAATTGGGCCCAAAGGAGTCACAAGTAAGAAACAGAGAGACAAAGGAAGGTAGAAAGCATCTATATACTGTATTTTCAAAAGTGCATTTATAAAAAATAAAAAAGGAAGGAGGGAGGGAATAGAGGGGTTTACAGTTTGGTCATTTTATCCCTTGAGTGCCATTAAATGTTCCAGGCTGCATGTATCTGGAATTGTGCCAGGTGTTTCATGTCTGCTCCATGGTGTTGCTGAGCATTCCTGCTAATGGCCAGATCCTCTCCGACCTAAACCTGCTGACTCTTCCAGGTAAGAAATAACATTCAAGAAGGTGTTAGTGATATGAGCAGAGCAGCAGCACCACAGCACAGGATCAGTACAGAAAGGCTTCCCCTCTCTTCTCAGTGCTGATGCACTCAGTTAATGCTTTTTGGTCCGTAAGGTCATTAAGCGGCCTGTACCTTAGATGCAACAGTCTGGTTTCAGCCTTCCCAGGAGCAGTGCTCCTGCGCCCAAAGGGACATTGCCTGCACAGCGAGGGGGAAGATAGCAAGATCAGGTCTTACTGTACCACATGCACAACTTCAGAATGATCTTCATTCCATGTGTGGGGCTCATATGGGCAGTGAGGAACACTACCATGGTTTGTTTGGGGTGCTTTACATATTAGACTTGGCATAGAGTGCATAAAAATTTCCTCTCCTTGAAAGTCTAATGGAAAAATATATTTAATAAAGCTACAGAAGGGAACATTAATCTGGAGCTAGAATACTTCTTAAATATAATTTTGTATTTGAACTTGGGCTTCTCTCTTGGATTTTGCTTAATGTAGAGGAACCATACTGCAGTCACACTGCAATGTATAGAAAATCCAGTTCTCTTATAGGGAAGAGTTAAGCAGAACAATTCCCAATCTGATCCCAGACACACTTCTATGCGCATTTCACATTTCAAAACACACAGTGACAGTCTCATTGCTTCACCTAAACATCTCAACACAGTTCACTGAGTATCCTCCCTCTGTACAAATTGCTCTATGCTTCCTGATGAGCCATCTTTACTCCATTGCTTTAACTCTCTTCCAGGGATTGCTCTCTTGTGTGCATCTCCTTGACTGGAATGGCTAAAGATTTAAATTTACCCGTAAAGGTCACTACTCTAACAAATGGTGCATGAGACTGACATTTTAGGAATATCAAGGCATGTAAAACTCCCACTATTCATTGTCAGTGTGTTGGACATGTTTTCCTAAGAAATAAGGAAAGTGCTTGCACTGAATTCTCCTCTCTAACCAAGATTTTGTCCGCAGAGGGAAAGAATTGGAGTCTTTGTTTTTAATAGCAAATACATACCGTGCTTTCAAATTGTTTTCCTTACTTGGCTATAAGCTTCACTATTTAGATCGTTTCCTTTCTTTCCCTTTCCTCAGCAGGAGACAATGTGGTCCTCCTGGCCCCTAAGAAACTAAAGAACTTTTGTTTTTCTGTGTTTAGGATGAATATCTAGGACTTTGCAGCACTTGATCTTTTCCTATAAAACAACTCTGCATTTCAAATGTAACAACATGGAAAAAAAAAAAAACATATACTGAATGGCAAAGAAACACCCAAGGAAGAAGGAAAGAGCATGATACATATGCTATCCAAACATTCCCTCACCTCCTCCAACCCCCTCAAAAGTAAACCGTGCACAAAACCCAAAGTTCGACATGAAGCATATGTGAAAACAATAACTTGCTCTGGAGAATCTATGCCTTTATGCTACCCTTTAAAATATTTCAGATAAATCAGTCAAACAAATAATGGAAATCTAAACAAAACCAGTTGGGCAGAGCCTAGAAGCCTAGTGTTCTTGGAAGTGCGGAAATAACATTACCTATCAGCCAGCAATTCTTCCAAAAACAAAGAGCAAAATCTAATTGGTTTTGGAAGAGGGGGTATCATTTACAGAATTTAGCAAATGTAGCTGTTTTTAAAATGCACTCCAAGCTGCTCTTTATTTTTAAGCACTGCTGCTGTTTCAATTAGGCACACATTTAGCCAAAGGAATTGCCATACCAACATTCAAGCCAGAAAGAGAAGTAACATTTTAGTGGCTAATTACAGCCATATCACACAGCCTGACAGCAGCATAGGTAGGTTTGTGATGCAGCTAAAGCAAAAGCTGGCTTTCACCCCTGCCTCCAACCATCTCTATTCACAATGATGCCTATAATTATAATTATCCTGTAATGTTTGGTGATGCCACATAAATTAGCCCTTTAAGCAGCACATCTGTTGCTTCTCATTTTCCTCTAAAGACCTTGAGAGATAAGTTACATAGCATCCTTAGAAGCAATTATGTGTCTACAATCATCTTCTTTCTTTCCTTATGATACAAGAAAGAAAGGGACAGATTTTTTGGCAGGGACTGCTATGACAGGACAAGGGGAAATGTTTTCATATGAAAAGGGAGATTTAGATTGGATATAAGGAAGAAGTTTTTTTACAGTCAGGATGGTGAGACACTGGCACAGATTGCCCAGAGAGGTGGTGGGTGCCCCATCCCTGGAGACACTCAGAGTCAGGCTGGACAGAGCTCTGAGCACCTAATCTGATGTAGGTGTCCCTGTTCATTGCAGGAGAGTTGGACCAGATTAAGGGTCCCTTCCAACTCAAATGATTCTATGATTTTCTATTTATATATAAAGTGAGAAATGAAAAAAATAAAATAAATACACACCAGGAATCTCCAGTACCATATGTGTAGTGGCTCTACAGGTACATGAGTGGCAGCAAGTGCAAGCAAACTAAACATAGAAATAATATGCTGGCAGAATTTCCCAACAAATTAAAAAGGCAAAGGTGGTCTTGTTGCTAAATCACAAAAACAGGAACCAAAGTTTTCTTCCAGAAAACTCTAGTATTTCTCTTTGATCATGAGCAAGTGTTTCAACATTTCAATTCCTTTAGTTTCCATGCAGATAAATTGCCTAGCTCATTTTAGCAGAGGTTGCCCTTGTCATCTTCCAACAGGGATTCTCCAAACATCTGAGTTGTCCTGGTAGCATTCCTTAAGCATACTCAAAGGTTCCAGTTGGAAGAGCAAATAATTAGTAATATTGGCTGGGCTTTTTTGCCACAAAATATCATTCCTTTTTTGGAGGATCTCTGTAGCTATGTGTGCTGCCTGATGGTCCCTTCATGATGCAAAACTTCAGAGGGAATTTTTTCTACATTAAAACAGCAAGATGAGGCCAAACATGATACCCATTTGTTAAATGCTGAGCTCTGCTGATGTAAATCTACGCAAAATACAATAAGAATAATATGTGGAAGCTCAAGAAATACAACAAAAAGAAAAAGATTCTTGTTCTAGCAAATGTGCATTAGCTAAAATTTACGTTTGAAACTCTGGTCTCCTGTGGACCCAGAATATATTTTCCGTATGTCTGTGTGTCGGGAGTTCCATAAAATGCTGAGCACGTACATTTAAAATAGCTCTGACAATGTATTAAAAAAACCTCTAAAATATTATGACATGGCCAATTTCCATGCTTTTTAAAATCAATGACATGACATGATATATTTTATGTGTGGAAATATACATCATAAATATTGGCCAATGTCATAATATTTTTAATGTTTTATATGTTGTCAGATCTGCTTTAAACACAGTACGTGTGCTGTACATTTACTGAAACATAATTCAGAGAGATGCAGGAAATCAAATGTATTCTTTTTCCATGTGGCTTTATTATATATTTTATGGATTTTCTTGCTCCTTACATGCTTTTTTTTTTTTTTTTTTTTAAACCATCTCTTTCTTTCCTTCTTTCTTGCCTAATTGTTTGTTACCTTGCTTTCTTTAGCTCACTTTCCCTTCCATACTTTCTTGCTTGCCTTTTCTTCCACTTCTCTTGAAAAAGACAAATGTTCTCTGGAAAAAAAAAAATAAAAATAGATCAGATTTGGCAAATTCCTGCTGATCAATTTTCTTTTAGTTATGCCCCTGACCCAAGCAACTCTAACTTATGGACAGATGTTAATTATATCTAACCACTTGTCTGACGCAAAGACTGAAACACCAGCCCCACCAAGATAAATAGGAAAATTATCATAGAGTTGAAAAGGCTTTACCTCTAGACTTCCTATTTATTGGACATGACCATGAGTCTATGGCATCACATTTAAAAATGCTTAGCCATAACTGGAGGGAGCCCCAGCAGGTCACACAGGTGACTATTACAAATTGATTTAAAGAAAAAGAATATTTGAATAACTAACGGTGTTCCTAGGGTGAAAGGGAGTGGTGCAGCAGTTGAGAAAAGAATATATACATATGTGAAATGCTGTTCCACGGTTTTTATTTTTTCAGGTTTTTCCCTTTCCTTTTTTTTATTCTTCCTCCATTTTCCCTTTAGAAATGGAAGGGAAGCTTAATTAAAACAACTTGTTCAGCAAGCAGTAGAGCTAATGAAACCTTGTTTCCTGTGGGTTTTTGTCTTATAACCCCTGCTGTGATAACCTTAGCTCCATTCTCACATCCTCTATGGCTGCCCTTGCTACCATACCTTCAGTTCTCCAAAATAACCACTCAAATAATTCCCATATCCCTTCACTTCCTCACCCTACTCTTAAATCCACACTACACATGTGCTACCTGTGTCTCTAGTTCCTTCCTAAACCACTGATTTTGACAGAGGTTGTAGCAACTCCATTATCCTGGGGGCTGGCAAGCTGCCAGATTCCTCATGCATCTTTGAAAGTGGTTCTTAATCCTTACTTCAGTATCTTGCATCAATCTTAGATTCTGCAGTGACCCCTGGGTTCAGGAAATAAATATAATTATACGTAACTGAATTCTACAATGTTAGAAATGCACAAGAAACTTGAGAAACAACCAGCGTGAATGAAAATATAGGAAATATGTTCCAGAGTAGCACTCCATAAGGGTTCACGTCCATACTCAAACCTATTAAATATTTTAATGTGAAAAAATGTTGCAACTGCATTGGCACAGACAGCACAGCTTTTGAGCCAGACCTTGGGCCTGCTACATAAATTACTACTGGATTCCCTGACAGGGTGAGGAAACCTGGAATCCAGAGCCTGGGAATTCAGTAGGTGGGCACTGAGAACTAAATGAGCATATATTTCAAAAGAAAATTGTTTGTGTCTGCAGAAGCAATAATCCAAAGTTGAAAAGACTCTGTGCTGTGTGACTGAAAGCTGTTATATATAGGAGACTCCTAAGAGCACAAGACATGGATCCACTCACATGTCCATGTGTCATGATGCAGCTGGAGCTGGCCCACATTCTAGGATGGCTGGGTCAAACCTGACACTGGCCCAGCTGCCTGGAGAAGTTGTGGTGCCCCATCCCTGTAGGTGCTCCAGGCCAGGTTAGATGGGGCCATGGGCAGCCTGAGGTGTGGGGGGGAGGCAATCTTGCCCACAGTAGTGGGCTAGAACCAGATTATCCATATGGTCGTTTCCAACCTAAGCCATTCCATGATTCCTCCTGTTCTGTTTCCGAAGTACATGCAATTATGCAGCTTTGATCCACCCCTTCAGCGTGGCTTTTCCTTAGAAGTGATGGGTCGCTGCATGCCTTCCAGCTCCAAGCAACTAGAATAAAGTGTGAGCCCAAGCGCAGATGTTCAGCCCTTTCTGAAAATCCAGCCCTTTACAAGTGCTTTGAGTCAGTAATCCAAGAAAGGAAAGACACTGGCAGGCATTAGTCACTTTTGAAACATTCTGGATGAGAGTGAGGATGGCTGCTCAGAATCAGCCTGAATATCACTGTATTTTGCAAGACTATGCAGGCAGGCTCTGAAAACATTCAGAGCAGATGTGAGCTGTACCTGAATCTGAAGGCAACCCAAATCCAGTAAATTTCAGCAATATGCAACCTGTGAGTGATGTAGATGGACAGGGGGCATAGAGGACAAGCTCATATTTATCTGTGACACCCTAATAGCCATCCTGTATGATATGATCTTCTCCAAGAATAACTGAGCTCCAAGCACCACTAAGCAAAAGGCCAATGCAAGTTGACTGCAGAGCATTATTGCTAAAATTAATCTCAACCTTAACCAATCTTATATACACAGGTCATTCAGTAGATACATGCTCAGGAATAAAGCTCACGTCCTTCCTCATGAATATGAACTGCCTTAACAAAACTGTTCCAGTGTACTGAAGCCCATTTCCAGCATTTTTGCTCTAGCCAGTGAATCCCAGCATCGGCAGCACTTAGTGGCTAGCTCCTGGTTAACCAGTTAACAAAATGGCTCCTCTTTTAAAGTAGGTAAGAAATACTTATTTCAAAAACAAAAAATGGAAAGCAAAAAGCTACCTGCTCTGACTAATGTGACAGAAGCTATAATGGTAGAATATAGGTCTTCACTGCTCAACTTCTTTTCATTAATCTACTTTTAATTCACTTTATGCTTTGAGTTACCTCTTCTTGAGCCAAAAGTTTGCTATGTAAAAGAGCATATTTATTCAGGCATTTCTCCTGTCATCTTTATACTTTCTATACGTACTCTGTGTGGGTCAGTAATTCTGAAACTGCATGAAAGAAAGAAAATGATGGGGATATATTTTATTCTGTGAGATAGGCATAGAAGGAAATGAAGAGGATAGGAAAGAAGTAGTTCTAAATATTTAAGAACTACTAATACTAATACAATGTTGTCTACATATTTAAGTGCCAACCTAACTGCAACTCTCTGATGCACAGGAGATGCCAAAAAAAAAAAAAAAATCAGAAACAACAGCTTTACTTAAAATTGAAACGGAACATAAAGAAAAATTAGTGACATCAACTAACAGCATGAATGAATCCTGCAAATATTTGTGGGATCTCTTACAACGCTTATCACTGAGCAGTAAGCTATCCAAGGCAAGTTTCCAGGGGAAAAAAAATAAAAGCAAAATGCAAAACCACCTCCCCCCCCGCGAGAGAAATTTTATTGAGAATGTTGCTAGGGAGCTATTAGTTTTTTCTTTAGGGAAAAGCAAGATTTTCTTGATGTCGCTAAGAGATGATCCTTGCCTCTAAACTTCTGTATCCCATAGATTAGCTGAAGGAACTCAGATTTAATACATACATCATTTTTTCAGAAGTAGCACTCTAACTACAAATGATTCCCTTACACCCAAGTAAAGTGTTTCATTGTTTTTCATGAAGAAATCCACAGTCAGGTAACAATGAACAATAGTACAACAGTTATTTAAAAAGATAAGGTCTCCCAGTAGAGCAGCGTGCGGTGCGATAGGAAGAGACAACACAAAGAGAGATCATCAATTTATGCACTTAGAAGTGGAAGTGAAAGTGCCTCCATCACGTCAGCCATTTCAGTTGGCTGGTAAGAGAGCCTCAGAGGGGTGTCTTGCTCCCGCTCTGCGCAGAATAAACACACTGACCGAACAGAGAGTAAAGCAGAGGAAACCACAGAGCTTGGGTAATTGCACTTCATAAGAGAGGAATAGCAAGTGATCTGGGTACACAGCTAAGAGATCAGATTCCTCCATGGTCTCCCCAGGTACTCTGAGACAGCAGGAACAATTGCAGCTGCAGCCAGAGGGAGAGTGCAAGGAAAGGGGCAAGAGAGGGACTGCCAAAAATAACCTTCCACAAGCTGCAGAACCAGTGATTGCAAAAACAGAGCCAGGGCACTACACACAAGGCCACATGTCTGAAGCTCAAACAGAGCAGTGAGTGACTTCAGACTGCAGAGTCTGACTCCACTTTTTGTGGAGGGGGAGAAACCCCACTACATCTCAGTTCTGGTATAACTATACTTCCACTTGCCACATCTTATATCCTGCTGTAATTGTGTCCCAGAGAGCCATGCCCATGCTGCTTATGTACTTTCCAGCCTGCCCATATGCTTCTTAAGTGGTGAGCTCATCTAAATCATCCCTCTCATTTCCCTCCTACAGAAACTATTCATGGCCTGTCTATTTCTATTCTGACCAGATCGCTGATGCTCCACAGGACTCCGTGGAGCCAACCCTACCGAGATAATTGTCAGATTTGGAATCACTTAAGAAAAGCTCTTCCCAAAAATATTTATTTGCTTAAAAGAGTCCAAGAGATTCTCAAATACTTGTGAACAGCAGGTGATTGTTTTCGTCAACATATGCCCTCTGTCTTATGACATCCTTTATATAACTGTAGGGACCAGGTACAATGACCTCTCCAAGACCGTGTTAGGTTCAGTCCATATCAGGCTGACAAAAGCTGACAAGCAGATATGAGGGTGAACTCAACATGTCGTGTACAAGTTCAGTCATGAGCAGAAATGCCACACACAGCTGGGAAATAAATACCCATAGCTCCTTGTAGCCAAATTTCCAAGTGCTTCATTTCCACTGCAGACTCTAGATTTTTAAAAATATTTCTTAGGCCTCTAAATAATGGGCTGTATTTTACACGACTTCAACCCAAGCAGTTGAGCTCACTTGACAACAAAGCCACTCATTTAAATATCCGTAGAGGTACAAGGTCCTTTTGAAAAGTCACAGCTGAAATATATCAGTTCAGAACACATGAATGTGGGGTGTGAAAAGAGCAAAAGAGCCTCAAGCACTTCAAATGAGACACGTTAAGATATCTCCAGAACAGCTATCTATCCCTGAGATTCAAAGCAGCATTTATGTCTGTACTAAAAAAAAAAAAAAAAAAAAAAAAAAAAAAAAAAAATTCTGGTACAGAACATCAAAATTCTGTCTGGAATTGGCAGGGTTAAACTGAATTAATGGACACTGTCAAAATGTTGACAGCAGCATGAATTTTTATGAAAGAGGGTTAGAACAGAAAGTCATTATCCCATTCAAACTATAATGTCTACAAAAGTTTATGTTGTGCTTGAGCTACATTGGTAAAAAATATTTTCAGAAGCAGGACTGCATGTAGCAGATTTAAATGCAGCAAAACCTTTCTTGTATGGACTTAATTTTGAGAGATTATGCCTGCCTTCAGATGCCTCATATAGCACCAAGCTGGAATAGAAGGATGTCCTTTCTTTGTGGAACAAAAGAAAAAGAGTCATTGTACTACTTGTGGGTGGGGGATTAAATAACCAAGATAACTAGTTATTTTCTTCAAAATGGAGTAGTAGGTGGATTTTGAAAGATGTCTGTTCTACAAGAGTGAAACACATTGTTTGGAGTGACCAAACGGGACGTAGCTATGAACAATGGAACAGAAACACGGGAAGGAAAAAATCAAGATAACTCTCAGGAAAAACTTCCTAATGGTGTGATATACAGCCTAATATTGTGGAATAATCTTCTAAAAGAAGAGGTGGAAGCCCAGCTGAATGAGTAATTTTAAAATTAGACTGTAGGAAACAATTCAACATTGGCAAAGTGAATGGACAAGATGACCTCATCAGCCTTTTCCATCTCAGATTTCTATGGTTCTGAGGAAAGAGAACAATAAAAGCCACTGCATAGAATCAATCCCAGAGAGAGCTGCAATGGGATAAACGGGATCAGCTATTGAAGATGGAGATTGCGAGAGAGAATGTGAATGAGGATAAGAGGATGTGAGGAAAGATGAAGTCATTGATATGCTTAGAACGCAGACTTGGAGGCAGCAATAGGTAAAGTCCTGGGCAAGGAATATAAAAATCAGAACAGACCAGCTTCAAAAAGATAAAAGAGCAGAATATGAAGTCAGGAGGCTAGGCAATTTTGCACGAAATACCTTTTGATTTAGCAGGTGTACGCAGCTCATGCTCAGTAAGAGCCATCAAGTGTCAGGGCAAAGCCATTTTTAGTACTGTATGACCATGTGAGAATTCAAGGATGATGTTCACGTATTCAGAAATAAAGCAATATGGGTGCTATTCTTTTGCTTCAAAACCATGCACATTTGCTGGACTGGTCACTATTCAAAACAACAACGGACTCCACTCATTATGCCTGAGGGCTCAGAATGCAAGGATTTGTTTCTGACCCACTGCCGACATGGAATGTTTTCTCAGCCAGTACCCAGCAGTTAAGCACATAAGATTTTCCTTTTGCTCATACCATAAATGAACCTAGTATTTACTGGAGAATAAAGTTCAGAACTCAGCTTCAACCAGTACAGATAATTAAAAAAAACTATCCTTTGAGGAAGAAAGAATAGCAGAACATTACCTTCATAACTGGTAAGACTATTAAAACCGTAGTTGTGGAACCATAATGCATTCAGGCCATTTTGGGAAGGATTGGGGATGAAATGCCCCCTCATTTTTGCAAGTGGATTCATTTGTTTATAATTAATCTACTCCTTTTTCAGGAAGATAAAAAAAGAGTATTTATAATTTCTGGTGCATGGCAGGACATAAAGTGTTAGTTGTGCTTATTGACTGGATATCTGTACCTTTTTAAGTAGTAGCATAGCAAGATGCATACTGCAAATTGCATGAAAATTCCAAAATCTGTTGTTGCTTTCATGAACACATACTGACCTCTGGAGCACTTACAGAAAACAGGTATTGTGAGCCACATGAAGATGTCACACAAAGGGGAATAATAAATACATAGATCAATTTCTCCAACCAGTTAAGACATTAGAAATAAAAATGGGTACTGGCTTAAAAATATTTACAGTTCGCTTAATAACTTAGAAACCACACTGAAAAATTACGAATTCCTATAGTACTAGAAAGTGATTTTGTCATAGCTGCTGAGATATTTCTTACCAGTTGAAGAAGTCATTGTTCACTGTATCAAACAGAGTCATTCGTTTTAGCCAACACAGTAAAAGATGACGCAGTGAAAATAAAAAGCATGACTTCTAATATGATAAAGTTCCCCCCCCCACACCCCACATAATGTTGTCCTAGACAGTAAATCCACAGAGAAAAAAAAAGCATGAACAGGGAATTTATGACTCCCACTACTCTTAAATCAGTTTTATGTTTACCATTAGAAGTACAGTGATCAAGCTTTACCAATCTAAACAAAATGCAAAGTATAAAACTAAAAGAGTAACCTATATAGCAATACGCCTGAGTATAGTGACCAGTAGTTACTTTTATATACCTGATATGGTTTCACAAAAAAAGTTATTACAGAACAATTTAAAGTAGAAAAGAGAATCTCTATTTGCAGTTCCTTGCTCAAAAATCAAACAGCTGTTGAAACCTAGAGCCAAGTCCTACTTCATAAAAAGTGTAGATATTCACCTTCATTAAAGTATACGTTATGAAATACTATCATATATAAAAATATAATACTATACTATTGTATTACAGAACATGTAATATTTGTAATAGTTTGTTAGCAGTTGAAGTTATACTGAAACCTGTCAGAGAAACTATCTACAACTGAACAGAATTTAAGATGGGGTTTACTCCTTCATGTTTTCTCATTTCTACTGTTTCCTTCTTTTCAGAAATTACCTGATCTGTTTAGTACCTTTTGCACTCCACTTATATGTAACTGTCAATTCTCACATGTCATTATACTACTATTTATTACAGTTGGTTTTGCCAGTTGTCACAATGAATGTTCTCTACTTAGTAGTGAAGATAGAAGCTGTACAGCATATTATAATAAAGACAGATGCAGTTTCTCCAGACACTTTCTTAACATAACCAGTTAAACATTTCATAATCTTTTCTTCCAATGAGTAACATCATTTTGATAGCAATTAGATGATGGAAGGTATTGTAAAGAAAAGCAAAATCAAGAGTATTAAGTGCAAGAAATAAACACACAGTAAGCCACAATTGGAGTTCAAAGGGTTTTTTTTTTTTTTTTTTTTTTTTTTGCTCTGTTGTACCTAAAGTTTCATAAAAACATATTTTCACCTCACATGATATTTCCTGAAAAAATAACATCATAATGGACCATCTTGAAATATTACCTACACAAGTAAAAGAATGAGTTATTTTCACTGTTAGGGTACACTAGCAAAATAGAGCTTAACTCATTCCCAAAAGTGCTCTGAGCTCTGATTTTCTGGAGTGGTTTCTCTCTCTTACACCTACTGCCTGTAAAATGATGAGCCACTGAAATAAAAATGCCTGCTGAAATAAGTGTGTTTTTCTTAAACCAAGATTTTCTGGTATGAAACAAAGTAAGGTCACAATGCCACTGTTTAATTATTCAGCCTTAAGTTGTCTGTTAAAGTTCAGTGTAGTTACTGCCAGAGGGGATAACTTTAGTGGTCTAAACCTCAGGTCTGAACAGACATCCTGGAACCATAAGGTTCAAATATTGGCAGAACAGAGCAAGTTCTTCATCCTTCTGTGGTAGCTGCATTTTACTGCTAGGCAGTTTATTGAGCAGGGGTCTTTAAGCTGTGCCCTTAAAACCCAGAGCTCATGTGAAAGTTAAAACTCCCATGCTGCTTTCCTTAAGACCACGAGCCTGCCCCAGCATCATGGGCCAAAGTTTCCCATTCATCCACTGCTGTGTTTTATACTATTCATTTGTCGTCATCCACTGCAGGGACAGCTGTGTTTCAGCAACACTGTACTATGAAAAGTGAAGTGCCATGGGAGCCTTTGTGATGAAAACTCCTATATTGAAGTAAATCACAATTATCATTAACACATACAAGAGCCACTTTGAATACATTCTGTCCAGACCACAGTTAGATCCACTAAAGACTAATCAATTGACTTAGAATTTATTATCCTGTTCTCAGCTCACTCTGCAGAGCTTAGGGATTGTTTAGTACCTCATGTATTTAATGTTTAAGCCCTGTAGTGATACTGCCCATTATCATGATTTAACACTGATTAATACCCTGCTATTCCTGGCAATACCAACTACTAGTTGAAGAGAAAAGACTGAAAATATCTTCGAGGCATTTTTTCTTGTGCTTTGTGTTTGATTTCTATTGGTAAACATTTCACACACCATATATATGTTTCGCAAAACACTTACTGGCCGAAAGTATATTCTGACCTGTAACGCTACAGTGCTATAACGTGATGGAAAGTACAACAATAATAGCAGAGCAGCACAATCCCAGCAAAGGAGAACAAAACCAAATGCAGCAGCTATGGATGCAAAAGCAAAGGGAGAAAAAAAAAAAAATGCTTACCTTTGGAAGAACCTCCAGTAGGTAAAGATCTCCAGCTAGACCTCTTCACCTCCACTGCCAACTCTTAAATGATATCTGGTAAAGGGTGGATCCTGGCTCCTCCCCTTCTGGTCACTCAGATGTGTTGCATGCACCTGAGCTCCCCTGGGTTGGCCCTGCCTTCCCTCCAGGTGCTCAATCACTGGTTCAGGCTGTGACTTAGCATTTCTGCTACATGACCTAATGAAAATACCTTCCGTGTGTACACCTATATATCAGCAACCTGTATAAATAAGTCCAAGACAAACAACTATATAGAAGAATGTGTCTGTGCATATATATGCATGTATGTGCATACACAATGCCCATAATGCATTTACACCAAATAAGCAAGAATTAATATACATAGGTTGCTCCAAAAGTAATGCCTCATATTTATTTCCATGCAAACTACAACCAATTCAAAGAGCACAACAACCCTATTGGAGAAAATTCTCAGCTACCAAACACTATTTTTCAGTGTAGTCCTACCATCAGCTAAGCATTTTTACCAGCGATGAGCAAGAGCCTGCATGCTGCACTCATAAAAATTGGTGCTAGCAGATTTGATTCACTGTTGCTGTCTCTACCACTGAAACTCACCACCCATTGCCTCAATGTGTTCACATTCACTGTTTTGTCTCTATAGATGTTCAGCAAGCATCAATGAATATCAGTGGATACATTTTTTTCTGCATGGAGGAATCCAATTCAAAACTGGAGCTTTGCTTCATGTGTATTCCATGTCAGATGTCAATTTGTCACACAGCAACAAAATGTAATGGGATACTGGAGGGAAGGTTAACAACATCCACCTCTCACGTTGTGGGCCAGCAAAATAAAATAGGAGGCATTACTTTCAGAGCAGCCCTCATACTTTAAGTGCTTCACAGGTTGTATGTTCATGACTTGGTACAAGCACTGCAGAAAAACCTTCTGGGGTGGAAAGCAGCACCACAACACTACACAGCTGTGTTTGTAGAAGGGGAAGTAAAGTCTTCCAAATTAAACTGCTGTAAAATTTAGGCAAAATTCAACTACCAGAGTTGGACTTGGCTGGTATTCTGAGATCTTAATCCTCACTCTGGCGAAAGGTCCCTTGTGACCTTTACAGCTGTAAATGGCTTGTATCTGGTTTTACGTCTCATTCAGAAGATAATGTTCACCTCACACAGCACTGCTCTGCCACAAGAACTTTAGTTAAATGCTTGCCCATTCTGACTGCTACTTCTAGCTCCACAGCTGCACTTCGGTTTGTCTGTCTTCATTTAATCCACCTATCACAAATTCCAAGTGATCACAAAGCTGTAGGTGACCTATGACAGAAGCCTGTCACAGGGAATTGTATGTGAAAGAAGTCTGCCAACAGTTTTTACATAGTGTAGTAGTTCTCATCACACAGGGCTCAGTCAGAAGAATATAGGAATCGACTGAATCTGCCCTATCCAATAAGTAAAAAGACACATGGTCCCAGGGGAAAAAATAATGACAGAAAGAAATGGAAGCAACTTAACAGTACTCAGCATTGTGTCTACAAGTAATGAATATCGATGAAAGGATAACAGAAAACATCCTTAGATCCTAATTTTCTAATAATGGTAGATTCTGGAACACATCCAAAATAGTTTAGATGTAGGAGAATATACCTGAAACTGCAGTATAATAATGACTGGGGAAGTTACTCCTTCTGAAATGTATACATGCAGGCTGTGAGCTCTATGAAAGACAAAGGAGAAAAAATGGAAGGCTTCCCCGGTGATGAAGAGTGGACAAACCAGTCTGGCAACACTAGGAAGAGCTTCTGATGAGTGAAAAGTGGCTTCTGAGCCTGGAGCAAAACATTCAGAAGATCTTAGGTAAACTCATTTCAGCACAGCTGGACTTTTCCAAGTGTTGATAGCCTGGAAATCAGATGACTTTCTCCAGAGAGACACTTATATTGTTTCTAAAATACAGATATCATCTGGATCATAAACTTGACGATAAACTTAATCGCACCAGATAAAAAGACCTGAGTCAGAACTGCACGTGCATAGAGTATGGCCATTGGGCATTTACAGCTCCCTAAGTATTCAAAGCTTTGATGCTGCTCCACATGCTTACTTACTGACCTGATCAGCAGCACAAAGAGCGTCTTGTTTTCCTAATGACCTTCGGAATAAAACAAAATGCAATGAATTTAGGCTGCATTTATTATGTTCCTGGAAAGCACTTGATCAATAGCTGTTTCCAGTCCACCACAGCCTGGCTCCCAGTATTCATTCATTTCATTTCTCAGTTCTGTTACTGAGTGTGCTGGGCAACCCAATATAACATTTGTTTTGAAGCTGGGGAAGAAAAATTCTCTCCTTCTTTACCCTTATTATTTTCCCTGCTTTCTATATAAGTTCACCACCTGGACTGTGATGTCCAGGGACAGACAGAATGTGTTCTGTGCTCGTGCCGGGCACAGCAGAGCCAGTTCCACATTCCTATAATAAACAATAACATAACTGAAAGGACTAAGATGATGTATTTTCAACTTAAATCAACAACTTCACTAGCAGTACCTCTAGGAACATTTATCCACTGCCAGTAACTCCTGTTACCTGCCAGAATGTGTCCCACAATCTGGAAAGTGTTTCTGAATTGACTGTGGAAATGCTCTTTTACTGTTTGCTTACTTGTACATCAGAACTCTTGCTCTTTTGAACTGCATACATGAAAATATCAAAAAGATCAAATAAACAATCAAAATTGTGACTGTTACAGCTGCATGCTTTCCTTGTTGGTCTTTTTTTTGTTTAGACCATCCTACCACCAGAAGGACCACCAGGACATGTTCTTCACTGCTGGGTAACAAGGCATCACATTTCAACTGAATTTGTTCAGGAAGGCTGTCCTAGATATGTGAAGTGACTAGTAAAGAGTAGGCAGTATGACAGCACTTTCACAAGCCTAGACAATGACAACACCCTGTCAAAAGTCAGTGCAAGTGCCCCTTCTTTAAAAAGAGAAACATATGTACACAAAAAATGGTGAAAACTCTGTTATTCAGAAATGTCTTGATGCATAGTTAACTGTATTAACTTTTTTCCTATATTCACTCATTGATCGGGTCACTGTTCTAAGCTCTGCTGCTCTGTAGCAAGGCTGAGCTGATAGTTTATGAAGCTGCCATTCTGCACAATGGCTGGGAGGAGGGAGGAGGATAGGAAAGGGAGCCAAGAGCCGAGAAGAAGGATGTAGTGAAATGAAAGATGATCAGGGAAGGGAAAGGGAGAGTCTGTTTTGTTAATGCCGTTCTGGCCACCTCTCATGTCCTCCTCTTGAATTTTTTAAGTTCTTCAGCTGTATGCATTTAGCTTTCTGGCTGCTTTTGTTTTTTGGCTACCCAGCCTTTCTCTTTGCATTTATTCACTTTCTATTTTTTTTCTTTAAGAAACTTTCTTAAACTTTTCCGGCCACGTCTCTCTCACATTGTGTGGCCGCTTCTCTTAGCCTCTTTGCCAGGCTTTTAACCAAGGCTGCTTGGCTTAGACCTCCCCCTACTGATAGATGCTATTACAAAGCTTTAGAAAACTGCAGCACAGAGCAATGAAGAAGTTTATAAGGGTAATGAGGTGCTTCATCTCCACTAACGATGCAGGGCGATGGGAACAGATCTGTCTGGCCCCCCTTCTCACCCTATGGATCACACAGCAAAAATCTTCCTGAAGTAATCCTCTCTGCCTGCAGCTCTACTTCTCCTGAGGGATTCATTCACAGCAATAGGCACAATGGACAAAGGCAGGCAAGATAACTCCTAAAACAGTGCCAGGGCAGACATTTTCAGAGGACAACAGGAAGTTCAAGATGGCCACCTCCAGATTCTCTGCTATTCAATTTGTGAGATTCGTACTCTTCTATGGCCTCAGAAAACTCATACATATATTTTTACCTATTAGCAGATTTATCTATTAGTGTCTATAAGGAGGGTCAGTGACACAAATTTACACACATGCATTCAAGTATGTAATAGCAAATCCATCCCAGAAGGGGAGAAAGGATTGAACCTCCTCACTTCAGTATGTAAAAAGAAGATGAGAAGTGGATCTGCTCCTTGAACTGTTTGTTCATCAGTGCATATTCACAGAAACACTAGGAGTATATATACTTTTATGGCTTGTACTAAGGATCCAAACATTGAAAGGGTTGGATTGCTCTTTATCGCACCCACTTAATTCTCCAGGTCATACAGGCAGAAAGCGTTCACAAAACTCAGAAGCTTCACAGCACAGTGTGGTCTACACAAGTCTTCTGCAGTAATTGATGCAAAGTTGTGATCTGGTGCCTCCCGAAGAAGTTGGAGGTCCCTCTTGAGGAGCTCCATAGCTCTTCAAGCTGCTGTTTCAAGCTGGAATACTTCCAAAGCCCAGTCCTGCTTTCAATAAAGCCAGAGGTCAATAAACATTTGCACCTATTACTGAACCTTCAGTTAAAATTATGGATACTTTTTTGAGGTCTTCTTATCTCACAGGATCTTAAAGAACAAGCTAGCTGTACATTGCAAATAAAAGAATCCTTCTGTATACTACTGAAGGTCAGCTAATTCTTGGATTGCTCTTAAAAGAAGCTTAACAACATATTGAAAAAGGAAGTAAAAATTAGTACATCAGCTGAAATCAGCATTCTGGAGAGTATTGGTAGAATACAATTATTTAAACTGGAATTCCTCCAGAACACTGTGATGATTATAATACTGGATACACTCATAAGTCTCATAAGACTGAAACTCAGATGTGATAAATTATCCATCCATACAGTAGGATCATTTTTGAACACTGCAGTACAAGTTAAAGCGCTTACATATTGGAAAGACTTGTACATATCCTGTTTTCCTCTTTCTTTTCCTTTCTTTTGACACTGCAGGTATGCTCCGTTTTTGTTGCCATCCATTCCCTAAAGGGCTTGTGACCTCAGTAGACAAGAGAAGATAGGAGATGGGAGGCACCAAATAAAAGATGAAGTTTATGGGGTTTTCATCTACAGTTCAGTTTAGCTGTTTTACGATGTGGACAGGAGAGATCATGCTTACTGATAGCTGTTGTTCAACTCCCCAGATTCCCTTCTAGAATCAGCCTCTCCAAGTGAGCCAACAACCTTGTGTGTTGCTTTATAGATATTTTGTGCAAAACAAAAGAAATTGTGAGGAAAAAACACTGGTAAAAAAAAATAATCATAATTCAAACAACCATGAAATAGAAGTCTTACATGAAAAAAATAAAATCCTTGTTGGTTTATTTTTGTTTTGCTTTTCATTTAGTTTTAGTGAGTGTTCCCTAATTTTTTTGTCACTTAGATTAGGTAAGGCTTGTTGAGGAGATATTTTGGCAATCTCAGCTCTCTTCAGCTGTCATCATTCGAGCACTGCTCAGAGCAGATGAGGGCATAAAGCAGCCCTCAGCACAAGGGTTCTGGTGAGCATCTGTGAATAAGCTAAGAGCAGCAACCACTTTGGCTGGCACCGAGACATCCAAGAAGGAGGTGTGTCAACAGCTAACCAATTGGCATCTACAAAAATGAGTTTGGTGGACGTAAAGAACTGAACTCGGTAGAAGACACCTCTTCTAGAGGTGTCCTTGTAGAAAGGACAGAGCACATTTGGAAATGTTGAAAAATCTATGTTATAACTCAAATTAAAGTAATACAGGAAAGAAAAATCTAAAGCGAATTTTGCCAGCTCTGAGAGTGGCCTTGGAAACAAGCTTTAGGAATCACATCTCTAGTCCAAAAAACAGAAGAAAGTCCCAAACTTTTCTTGTAGTTCGTCTATGTAGCTGTGAACAGTCATTTCTCATTCCTAGGTACATGCGTAGCAGGGTGAGATTCTGCTTCTAAGTTTAGTTCCTCTAGTTATTTTTAAACGATATTATGGAAAACAAACTTTTAATGCACATTTCTATCAAATCAAACAAGTCTGTTGAACTTTTAGTAAAATGTAACGATTTTATCATTGCTTATCTGTGTGGAGTTTAAAGACACTTCTGAGTGATTTTGTACAGTAAAAAAAACAATACATACTATCCAAGCTTTTACCCTTTCTTCATTAAAGGTCTCCTACTGAATACATGTCTTCCAAGCAGCTGATCCAACTCTACTCTGCCAGCAAAATGTCATTAAAGAATTTTTTTAACGTGCTGAAATGTATCTATTCCCTTGTCATTCCAAGCAAGTCCAGTTTCCATTGAAGCTGATGGAAAGACTTCCTTTGATTTCCACAGAGATTGGCTTGGTTCATACTATATTGCATGGCAGAGTTATTTTACTTTCCACTAAAGAGAGATTGTGGTTCCAGTGCTGCTACTTTGACTGAGGGAAATCTTTTGTCTCATGGTAAGAACCACTGGCTTCATATTTCTCTGACAGTGACATGAATTAGGAAGTCAATATATGTATGGTGGTAAAAATAAGACAAGAGGAAGATCTACAGACTTCACTTTTCATTGAAAAGGGTAAATCACGAGGCCATAAATTCCACAAATTACCATTATTTATAATTGACAGTCAAACATAATGTAGATATTTAGTAGCATCTTAACTCTCTTTTATTAAATTGTAATCATTTAAAAGTTTAATTCATTTTATGCCATAACAATATCCCAGATGTGCCAGGGGTGGAAAAGCAGTTTACCTCTCAGTTTTGAATCTGAGATTCGTAATCAAGAAACTTCATATGAAATAAATATTGTGAAGTGAGTTATGAATTTGGCTTATTGTTCAGATTTTCCTCATATCTTACAGGCTTTTCTAATTATCTTATTGATATGTATTACATATCTTCCAGATTCTCTCAGCTTAGATTTCCTTAAAAAATAAGACAGCATGTCAGGTTGATGTTATTCTCTATACTTTCCACATCAACAAATTGCTGTCACTGTAAATGAAGGACTGTGATTCACCTCCATGAAAAAAGTAAGAAGCAGAAGAGACTGCAGCACTTTGCAGCTGTACACAATCTTTCCTTAAGCAGAAGTCCATTTTCACAGCACTTCTATGTAGATACAAATACAAAACATCAAAACAAAAGATTGAGGTGATTTTGTAACCTATTTTCACAGTGTGAAGGGAAAAACTAGACCTCTGCATCCTTTCCACTTCCACTAAGTAATGCCTTAAAAAATCAAAATTATTTAAAATGCATTCTCTTCATCGTTTTTAAAGTTCAAGACTCTTAAGACACACTGCTTAAGCAGTAGTCATGTGAACATATTGTAATTGAATGAAAACAAAACCAGGGCTTCTTTCCATAATTGTTTCTTGTCGTGTTGCAAGATTAGCTTGTAATAAGTTTAGATGGGACTGATAGTAGTTATCACTGATTCTCTTGATGACCTAAGCATATGTTTAGTGGTCTTGTTTCCTGTGCAGTGGATAACTACATAAATGAAATAAGCAAGATAACAGAGGTGGTATTAATTTTCTGCTTTGCTGGACGTCTCAATAGGAATGCAAATGTTGATTAGACAGAAATACAAACTGCTTCATCTGAAACACTCCTTTAGTTTTCTTCAAGTTCCAGTCCTTTTGGTGGAAATAAAACTTGAAAACTGCTCATGGAGTCCCAGAGGCCTCCAAATTCTGGCCTCAGGTTTCACCCCAGGTGTTTCACTACCGCAGAAGAGGAATTGTTTTAAAAGCCCCAAAGGCTGCCCTCCACCAGCACAGAGACCATGAAAAGATGTTGGTAATTTCTTAGTCACAGACTAACTTGCCCTGATTCCCTTTTGCACAACCCCAAATCTTTAATTAAACTTCAATTAAAATATTGGGTTCTTCAACTCCTTTGGAGACAAGTGTATCTGTGAATTTGGACCTAAATTCAAATTGAGATTACAATTTAGCAACAACTTCTAGTCATTCAGGTACAAAAGCCTTCATTTTTTTAATCCTGCTATTATTAGCAGCTTTATAGCCTTTCCAAAAGCAAACAATTCCAGGAATAAGTAGAAGGAAAGGGTTGCTCTGAGGAAGAAAGTGCAGTCTCTCAGGAGTCTCAGAGTCTGTTTATGTGTGTGACGTTGTGGAACATGCTGTGAATTATAATTGACATGCAGACCGTAAAATTATGGTCCCTTTCTAATTGCTGTCTCTGTACGCTTCAGCCACGAGGTATAATTTCTTAGGAAAATGCATTTCTCATCCTTTTAATCTGGAATCGCTTTCATAATCTACATGGGCTCCATTACACACTAGTAGAGCCTACCTCCTCCATGAGGATGCTGTCCAGATTTCCCTGAATTACTGTCTGGGATCCTCCTGAGGCAGAAGATTCAAAACAATTGGACCCAGAAATGTATTGTGAATGCAGCAGTATGACACCAATAAAAGGTACCTTAAACTACACAGTTATTTGTCAGAGCTGTTAATTGTGGTGATAACCAATCCCATTAAACACTTGGAAAACCACAAGTTGCAAACCTACCACAAAATGCCATTCTTTCCCATTGTAGTATTGTGTGTACTTTATGCCCTGCAGGCAAATAGCTTTGGTTGAGAGAGGAAGGCCTAGAGAAGTTACATGGGTCTGCAATAAGATCAGCTTGTCTGAGTCTAATTTTATCCAATAGTTGCATAAATGAATTTTTAAAACATGATCCATATTCTTAATGTCTAATCCAGGACTGTGCGGTTTCATGCAGGGCTAATCCCATGGAGTAATATATGACTTAAAGCCTTGGATCAGAAAACTACTGAATATCTGTTATACAGAATTATGGTGTCTGAGGATAGCTAATATAAATCGAAGAGAATGGCACATAAGTGAAAAATATGAAAGACAGAAAACAGTCAGTATGAAACAGATTTTGTCCAAATCACTTAAGTTCCCTAAAATGCCATTTAAAGACTTGGAACAAGACCAGCACTTGCTAAAGAGGGAGATTTTAATTAAATTCTCTATGTTGGGCAAATCCAAGAAAAGGAAAAATTACATTTGTACGTTTAAACCAGGAGATTAAGACACAAAAATGCTTGAGGATACAGAAAAGTCCCCTCTTCAGCTCGCAGGCAGTGTCCCCACAGAAACATGGCCCTGCACTTCATGAAACCAGTGAGTCTTTCAACAGAAAGAGCCCCCTGGGCAGGATGTCATCTACCCAGATGGGCTCCCAGGAGCTGTAGAGCAACTTGGCTTCTCCCGCCTCTCTGCCTCATCTGCAATAAGAAGTTGCCAATGCAGTGCAGCTCCCCAACTGAGCCTACATTCATGTGGCCATGAACAAGAGCTGCAGTGGTGGAGCTAGCAGATGTTAACTCTTCCTGGATGACTTTGGGACTGACTTTTGCTCTTTCTTCAGCAAAGCAGTTGGAAACACCCTCACCTTCCTATTGCACTCATTGTCCCCACATTCTAAGCATTTCAGAGACAGAGGTCATTCATCCTTTCTCTAGATCACATGAAGAATTCATTGGCCACAATAAGAGGTGTTTTTACCCAACTCCAGCCTACCTGCATCACTTTGTACTGCAAGGTATCAGCCAGACCCTAAGTATCTTTATGCTGTGCAAGCATCCATTTCAAAAGCAATAGAAAATTGCGTCCTGACCTAGCTCAACAGACAAGGGGCTCACTTCTGAGTTATCCCTTGATGGCAGAGGTGATGCTGCTGTTGCACACATCTTGGAGGACAAACCTTTCAGGCAACAGCAACAGTCCCTTTCATCCAGCCTGGGCATCTTTGTTGCTGGTACGCTTGTAGGCCCAGGATTTGTGTCAGTAGTCCTTTCTCTCTGCTCTGTGCCTCCCGTGCTGGGCCGGGACTACAGGCAGATAGCTGGTGTGCTGCATCAGGAAGGAACAGACTCCATAGAGCACCTGCTGTGCCAAAAAGCTGAGGATATGCTGCTACAGAGTACTGCGAGTGACTGCCAGATGTGGGGGATGCTCTCCAGATGTTGGGAGAATGTCAGCCTCCCACAAGTGGGAAAAGCACTTACCAGCATAATGGCAGAGTCGCTCTGTATCCCTTTCTTTTTCTCATATTTACTCTTGCCAAAGCAATCTGCAAGTTCAAAGCTGTCACTGAACTCAGACAAGAATGGGATGATTACAAAGTGCAGTAATAATCTGTGTGTGTAAACCAAAGCACTTCCCATTATGTAATGCAATGGCACATACATTACGAGCCTTTCACTGTGTGCTACCCACAGCTAGTGGGATCCTGCTTAGCTAGGGTGCCTTGGCTCCTCATCACATGCTAACCTCACATTTTGCCTCTGGAAGCCTTTAGCTGTGTCCCTGAGCATCAGTGCCAACTAAGAAGGCAGACATTGTGCTGTCTTGTATTTCTGCTATATTGATGGTCCAAGTTCTCTAAATGATGCTTGTATCACAGTAAATGATTTTGTGCTTAGTTTCAGTGGATAAATTCGACAGCCAAATCTATCACTGCTTTTCCTCTGGAGGTTGCGATGCATTATCCAAAGAGATAATCCACTGTGATAAATAAAAAAAAAACAAATGAGCGCCTTAGCAGCTGGTTTCACTATGAAAGTTTGAAATCAGAGCTGAAGAAAACTTTATCTACTATGACACAACATCTCTTCAAATACTGACAGATTTTTTCCTGTTGTTCATATTTATATGATGAAAACAATCAACATGATATTTTTTAAAAAAGAAAGGCAAGAATCTCAGCCCTCAGACAAAGCTTTTATTTCCAGATGTTCTTCTTTGCATAACATGAAGCATAAGAACTCTTGTACAGGGTCAAGCTAAAGATGCATCTGGCCTGGTCTTCTGACTTTGAAAGCAGAGTAGAGAGTATATAGAGACCAGAACAAGTACACAATGGTACTTTGCCTATGTTAGCCTCCTCGTTTCTGATGCCTTTTGGTCAATTAGCCTTTAGCCCTGCATAATAGGTAAGATTCAGAATAATTCATATAATTAATTCTGATATGATTAAACCTCTTGAATGAGTGGATTAAAGGGAAAATTATTTCCATGAACATTTCTGTGCAATTATTGCTCTTTCACTGGAAATACTGTGTACACCTCTACAAAAGTATCAACCCTTATCTTTTCAGTTCAATTCTGGTTGCGCTGTTGAAACACCCAATAAGAGCTATCTTCTTGCCATCTCTAAAAATATGAGGCAAAACTCCTGTTAGCTGGGAAAGGAAAAGTACCATTGTAAAAACATGCATAGTTGATCAACCTTACCCACAGCAGGGGGTTGGAACTGGATGATCTTTAAGGTTTCTTCCAACTCAAATCATTCTATGATTCTATGATACACGGATCCATTGTTAGGAACTCTGTTCCTGCCTTGATCTATATTTGCAGTGAAGTAGCCTCATATTTGAAATAAGCACATATTTCAGATTCGTGACATCATGGTCAGCATCAAGAACCTTTGCCTTTGCCTGGTCAACTCCTACAGGGACACAGAGGGTGAGAATGGTTCTTCTGTCTTTACTCAAGAACGTCTCTATTTCCAGTATTAGATGCCACATGTAGGCAGCCTACATATACAGGGGAACATTGAAAGGCTAAGAAAAAGCACTTAAAATGCATTTTGAAACTCAAAATTGTAGGTTAAAATTACAAAATAAATTTTTAAATGATAAATTGGTGTCTTCTTATGAATTTTATCCTGCTGGAAACAAAAGAAACCACTATGTGCACCTTATGGTAAGGTTTAAATAAATATTAGTTATAAAAGCAAAAGTGTGGTCTCTTTTATTGCCAATTACAAGTTTACAAAGTGAAACAGGGAAAAGTAAAACTATAGCCAAAACAGACTTCCAGAGAGCCCTCCAGAGTCTTTTCTTGCTGTTCACTGGACTAACATTAGTTATATTTTTATACCACAAGAATGGGCAGGGAGTATTACTAGGGTTTTGGTAGCTTTATGATCAGCTTCATATTCTAGGTATTTTCTTCCAGAAATCTACAAGTTTATGTGCAACCCTTAAGGAATATATCAATGAACAGGAAGAAGCAGTAGTAGTATTGGTGAGGAAAAGAAAAAAGGGAGGCTCAGGGTCAGTCTAGAAGTCAGATATAGCTGTAAAATTTAGTTCAACACATCCAAAGCGAGTTGCTGGCTTTCTGCTCCCTGTGTTCCAGGAAGGGAGCATTCCTTGGCAGGCACTTCATTCAGAGGTTTCGATTTATGGGAAAGAGGCTTGCCTCAAAGAAGTTATTTTTCTTATTTGACCAAAGTTTGGTGTTTTCCATCATTAGACATTTTCACCTCAAAAAAAAAAAAAAAAAAAAAAAAGTTTGTTTCCATCCAGATAACAGGGAGTTCCTAGGCTTTTGTGCTAAGGCGCTCCGAGAGGAAAGTGAAATCTACACAGCAGAGATCTTGAAATATGTCAGAAAATAAAAATACACAACCTTAACCAAACACATTTGATCTTTCTGGATGCCCATGCCAATCCTACTGCTGTAGCAGCACACCCAGGATGCCCAGGTGAGCCAGGGCCATGTGCTGGCTAGATTTTGCACAGGGAGGGAAAGGGAACTCTGAATTGCCCACGGCTGCACCGTGCTTGCAGCAGAATTCACAACTGAACCCACATTTCCTGAGTAGTAATCCAGTGCTCTTAACCACAAAAGCAAATAAAATGTAATGGGCCAGATCTTCTGATTTAGGAGGCTAAATCTAAAGTTCTGCCAGTCTTAGCTTGTCTAAAGATCTGCTAAAATACATACTCACTCTGAGACTTCTATAACATATAGGGGTTCTTGGCCTTTCTGTTTTCCTATGTCAGATATCTGATTTTTTTTTAAGTAAAGAATTTTCCACTGAAAGAGGTATTGTGAATTTTCCAGTTATCTTGCAATAATGCCATTCATGTAACAATGGAACTTAATTTGGCATCAGGATTTATATGAGGTAAAGCCATCTGTATCACATCTCTTTTGTTATGCAGAAAACACTAAAATGTAATCTGAGGTCAAGATTGTAGGGATTAAGATTACTGCTTCTTTCAAGCACTTTGTAAAGACGGAAACTTTAAGTGGGCTTGTAAAATGGAAGGATCCTTGTCTCAGGCCACGTTTACAGCACAATGCCTGTTATTGCTTAGAAGAGTATTTAAAAATGGACAAAATGCCCACCATACTGTACCTTGATGTATATACCGTATGTTCTCTTTCTATTTGCATGCATTCATTTAGGAATCTATACCTGATCTGCTTATAAACGTTTCAGAAAGCAAGATAATATTTTGAATCCCAAGGCAAGAAGACTTGCATTCAACTTTGTACATTTACATTAAAAATATCTCAGTTTGGTCACATGACTCCCTAAATTACACACTATTTTGAACAGAATTTAATATAAGATGTAGGAGTCCTCTAGGGTGGATTCACTTTTCTTAGAAAGGAAGACAGACAGTCGTGTAACAATTCCAATGGAGGTCTGGTAGCATGAAGGGTTAAGCAGCCTCATCCACAGGGAGTGCTCCATGCTCCCCAGGAATGGGCATACTAGTACCTACATCCAGACCTCCCTGTGATTGATCTGTGTTTGTGGCAGTGCCACCACTTACTTGCAGCGGTATTTGTCTAAGAGCAACAGTGGTACCTCTTTTAATTCTGCAGGGTCTGGATTTAGCCCTGTTGTCAACAGAGGTTTTATTGTTTATAAGATCATGAGTTGCTACGGATTTGATGTATTTCTCTTTACTTCATTATTAGTTTGTGCTTAAACCCCATCCTCTCAGAATAAGAAAGAGCAATTACTGCTGAAGGAGTGGAGGGGAGTAGCATGGCTTTCCTGGACCTCCAGTCTGTCTTTTTGCAGGACTTCTTCTCCTGGGCATTTCATGAATTGCTCATACTATATTGTTTGAGTGTATCTTTAATGGTTTTCTCCATCCAATTCCTCTGACAGGCACCACAACCTCCATTTTTTCCAGCACTGAAAATTGAAGAGCTGAAATTTGAGTAATTTCAGACATTATATATATACAGGTAAATCTGGCACAAGGAAAGCGAACAGAACTGAAGTCCACAAAAGAGGTAAAAGGGTCCATTGGGACCCTTTACCTGGACTGCTCACGATGAGGAGCCTGAACAGCTGATCATCCAGGTAAAATATAGTAACAGAACTGTTTCTGTATTAGTGGAATACCTATCCATATGCATGAAAAGACCTCTGTAATGCTTGTATTTGTAGGACTACCCACTTTTCAAATGAGCTTTAAAACAATTTTCTTACTGAAAGGAGGAAAGACAAAGAAAACTGAAGACAGCATTTGAGCTCACTCTGGTGAACTCTTTTTATATGATCAGAGAAGCTCCACAAGTTATGGACTAAGAAGCAAGTCTCTAAGTGTTCATATCACTAGTCTATAAACTCCTCATTTGGCAAAGGAGCAGAGACATCTGCTGAAATAGAGAAATTCTTATTCACTGAGTTCAGTACAGAGAAATCTGCAGATAACCAATGACACCATTTACCACCATCATCATCCATAGCTGCCAATGCAGTCCAGATGAGAGCAGGGTCAGGGTTTTAGAGACCTCATGATAACAGAGCTAAACACTGAAAGCAAAAACAAGAGACTTTAGGAATCATGAGTCAAAGATTAAGTAGACATCAATTTAGATATAAATAAATTGGTAAATTCTCCCTGATGTGAGGCTGCATAATTAGAAGCAGACGAATCTCCATAATTGCCCACATCAGAAGTACACATAGCTTCTCCCTTCTACCATCAGTTATGACACTGAACTAGATCAAAACAAAATCCCTGCTTCTGAGGATGTTGCCTTTGAATCTTGTAATCACAGCTGTTGAAAAGGACAGTGATGTACCACAATATCAGAATTCTCCAACAACTGCAGCAGGTGATAACTTCTAACACATTCAGCTATTTGTGCACCAGCATAAATGATAACCGAAGGTGTAATGCAATGCTGGAGTTGTTGTGTGCATACACAGCTGCAGTAAGAAACAGTTAAGAACCAACAGACAGATTTAAGGTCTGCTTTCATTAAAATCTTTGCCAGAAGTTATATTTAAAGAGATTTTTTTTTAAATTGAGATAAAATCCAGCACAAAGTAGTTCAGAACACATTTTTCTTTGTATTTCAGAACTATTTATTTTTAAAAATGCTATCTGAATGACTCTGCAGAGACCTCTTTGCAGGAAACTCAGTCATTCCCTTGTGTAATTGATACAATTCTATGCAGTAATCTTCTTTTGCCTAAGTAAAAAGAATTAAAACAAGTTGAGAAAAAGTTGAGCGGTGAATCTGCAGGGAAAAAAAAAAAAAGTGTTGTCTGAATTACCTTGCCCTTGCACAACCCACTGTGTGAGTAACAAGAGAAATGGCACCTCATAACACCACTAAAATGCTGATTATTTACTTCAGGCTGTCATGACATGCTACAGTAAACTGGGAGTGAGGCCGGAATCAGGCCCAAATTCTTGATGCAATCTCTAAATTGATCCATCTGTACTTTAGTCATTGCTTACTTGCAGTGCCTTGTAAAACTCCCCACTGCCACTAAGTATGGCTTATAACTTCTAAGGATACAAATATTTATTGTTTCAAGAGGCCAAACACATTACACATATTCCTCTTGGGTTGCTCCAACAAGGAGAAATAAGCTGCTTTCTTTGTGCTTTTGAAATGAGATTGAAAATGTCCTTTTAACAATTACTTTTATGATTGCGTCACTTCTGATAAAGGGCTGTAAGAGTGCCAAGGGAGCTTAGACATCCTTTATCATCCCTTTACCATATGCTTGTCAGCAGCTTTAGGGCATGGAAGAGCAAGGCAACAAACCCATATGTACCACTCAATAGGCAAAGGCCAGGCATGGCTACATTAGTGTCTTAAAACTCTCATGGAAACATGCATAATTTCTGACTTGGCAGCAAGTGTCCCCACATCCTGGAGTCATCTTGGATTGTAGATCACAGAATCACAAAGGTTGGATACACCACGAAGATCATCTAGTCCAATCATCAGCCATGCCTGAGCAATCTAGACCACATCCCTCAGTGCCACATCTCCACGGTCCTTCAACACCTCCAGGGACGGTGACTCCACCACCTCCCTGGACAGCCTGCGCCACTGCATCACTGCTCTTTCTGGGAATAAATGTTTCCTAATATTCAAACTGAACCTCCCCTGGTGCAACTTCAGGCCCCTACCTCTCATCCTACCAAAATGTCACTGGACACTGATTTCTCAGGGCGTTTCTGCTGTGGAGTGTACGTTGTACTAATGAGTTCAACCACAGTCTGTCTGGTTCTAGCCTTAAAGCAGAGCTAATCAGTGTTTAGTGCCGCACCAGCTCAGGGTGACTGCCTTGCTGCCAGATACTTATTTGCTCCTGAGTAGGCTGGCCCATACTGAAGGGACCTAAGTATCAGCCAGCACTAACTTCACACTTCTTTGGCTGCACTGCTCTTTGCCATTTGCACAAGCCCTGCCTCACATTTTGAGCACCTCATTTAAATATAAATAAAGACTGACTGACTGGTTTTGTTCCCTTGTAATGACACATGCATGATTACGTGCCTGGCAAATTTTCACTGGATACACACACAGGGAGTGAAATCTGTAAGTGCTTTTTTCCTACTGTGCATATGATGAGGTATTACAACACTAGGATGCTCAGTTGAAAGCAAGGCTCTGGTTCAAAGGAAATGCAGGTGGTTTTGATTGTTTCTGTAGACCAGAATGCCTGCTTAATAAGAACAAGCAAGTACATGCAGAATTCAGAGGATCAACAAAATGTTCTCATTAAAGGCTTTCTACCATAATGTGCCTACAGACACATGCACATGAAATTAAATAAATGTCACAACATAAAAATGTGGAGTATCAGCTATTGTATTTCAGTTCACTAGAGGATAATTGTTCAAGCAGTACATTCTTAAGTGATGTATTATAAGAAAACTACGTCCTAATTGTCAAGGGTAAGTAAGTAAGTGTAAGTAATATGACTAAAAATAATAATATACAGTATAGGTGCAATTCAGAGTGTATGTGTTCTGTTTACCAGGCCACCATGGAGGTTGATTACTTTGGTGAGACATTTTTCCATAGTTTTAATATAGCTGGTTAAGCAGTAAAAAAAGTCTTATTTTTCCACAGCTGCCACCTGCCTGGAGAATGGTAGACACTTCTTAATTGGCATCTATTCTTACTGAAAATAACAGACTGACTACAAGGTGGTCCTGATTATAGGGAACTAGATGGAATACATTGTTTGGAAGTTGTATTTTGTTCAACATCAGCCAATGACCTGGACTGGATGATGATGTCCACCCTCATCAAGTCTGCTAAAGTCATGGAGGGGGCGGTCAATAAGCTTGAATGCAGGGCTGCCATTTAGAAGGATCAAAACAGCGTGGAGAAATGGGTCAAAATGATCTTTATGAGATTCAAGGACAAATATAGAATCCCACACCTGGGAAGGAAGACAACTTGCAACAGTACAGCCTGACAATCAATGGGCTGTGAAGAAGTTGTGCAGAAAGAGGCTTAGGGATCTTGGCAGAGCATAGACATGGCAACTTGGCAGTAAAGTCAGTTATTAGCATCCTGGGCTTTATCAACAGGATCATAGTCAGTTACTGAGGGAAAGGATTATTCAGCCTTTCTCAGACAACATCTAGAACACTGTGTTCAGTGTTGGTGCACCCAGGAGAAAAACTGCAATGAACTGCCCATGAAAACATCGAAGATGCAGAACAGGTCACCCAGAGAGGTTGTGCAGTCACCACACTTCAAGGTTTTCAGATAGATAAAGCACTACTCGGACCTCATAGCTGGCCTTGGATTCTGTGAGTGGCTGGACAAGAGACATTCTAATCCCCTTTACAGCCTGAATTGCTCTGATTCTGCAATTCTGTGAATTATTCTCTGTCAGTCTTTTTCTTTCTACTGATCTTAGAAGAATTATGTCAAAAATAGAATGCTTAACTGGTCTTTGGACAGAGTAGAATACCTGAACAAGAATATATAAATATTAAGATACATAAAAAAGGCATGCCTACCTTTGTGCACATTTTACTCTTTCTGTCCCATCCACAGCAGACATGGGGTCAGACCGCAAATTTTTTGCCAACCTTTTTCATATTTGATTACTGCATGATTATCCTAACCAAATTCTTCCAAATTTTCCTGTAATTCATACTTCTGTGCCTCCAATTTCCTCCCTTGCCTTTTCTTTTCACATCAGGTTTATCTGTCTTGAAGTGGGTGCTGAGATTTTACCAGCTCTGAGAAGGAAAAAAAATACTTTTCATGTGTCTAGTAGTCTATGCACCTGTTCATGCTTTCCAGTATGACGCTTCATTATTGTGATGCAGTGCCTCTCTCTGAAAGTGGCCAAATAACAAGACACTGAAGACAAATTTGGAAGAAACATCCAGTAGGCAGTCTGAAATTATCTATTTGCTATATTTGGAGACTGAGTCCAATATCTTATAGTCAGAGTGAAGTTCAGTAACATGAGGAAGGCCCAACTCCACCTTCTCTCCTTTGTTTTCCCTTCTTCACCAATTCCTCTTCCCCCTCCTACTTCTATCTGCCTTCCTTTTACTATCTTGTAAGCATTTCAACTCAGAAATTCAGCAGATGCTATTTGTTTTATTTAGTCAGTTTTCCTCTGTCTTGCACAGACTTGACAACCTGTGCAGCCTGAACCAGAGCAAAAGATGGACAGGAGTTTGAAAATGAGAGAAATAGGACAATTTTCTATCTATCTACAGCAAACAGCTTGTGAGCCCTTTCAGTGTTTTTGGGGTGAAGTGCTCCCAGTGAACACTCACTAAGACTCACACAGCATCCCTACAGAGCAAGTCTCATCATTTTTAGCAAATGGGTGTAACAAAGTCCAGAAACGAACTGCTCAAGCAAGGTAGGACTAAAGCTGAGAATAGAATTAAGTTTAAAGCCTCCTGCTCAAGCAACTTATTTTCCACTTTTATCTCCGTGTCTCATTTCTCAAACCAATGCTGGTACGCACATTCACAGCAACTGAGGCTTTCAGTGTATACTACTATTGCAAATAATGTCCCTACATAAAGATATGCTAATAATATATTTTGTCAAAACTGGCAGAAGAGATTGATGGCCATATCTAATAAGAGTGGTAAATATTTAAAATCTAATCAATGGAATAACTTCTGGGTTTCTGTTCTCTGTAAGAGAGTTCCCAAGCGATCAGCAATACACCTCAGCTTTTAAAACCAAGAAAGCTAATCAAAATGGGACAGCATAACCCTCCTAAAAAGCTTAGCTAAAGAGTCTACTTTGGGGATCTTCTTCAGGTGCAAACATAAGCATAATGTAGAGCTGCAATATACAATTGAGAGTGGAAAAGTTGTGGAGAAAAGCAGGTTAAGTTGCCAGAGAAATTGGAAAATTAGAAAACTAGGTAGAGCTAGGTTTAGGTGTCAGAAGTGCGGGTACCCAAATGCTGACTACTCATGTAGTTCAAAACCTATACTGAGAAGAATAATCTGGATATGCACCCAGCCTCAAAAGCTATGAAGCCCTTGCAAGTCCATCAGTTCCACAGATACAGCATCCATTTAAATTTGAACATCACTTCCTTCTTTGTGATTTCATTTTGCAAGTGAAACCTTCACTCGCTTGCTGTTGATGATAATTTTAATGGCAGGAACGTAACTTTTCCAGATTTTTTTCATTCTTAATAAAAACGAAATAAGGAACTTTGCAGATATGGCTCCTGTACAGAAAACTGTGTGCAAAGCTGGATATCCTTCTAAGGGCTAATCCTGCAAGAACACTGGTAGGACTGACTACAGAAACTGTGGCTGATGTAGTTGCAAAACTTGAAATTTAGAGCCTGATTTTCAGCTGGGTGCACAGAGATTATAGAGGTTTATGAGAATCACCAGAAAAACATACCTAATTCTTTACAGAGGATGAATTTTGGCAAAACAGCAAAGGGTTAGGATGGATTTGAGTATGTATACCTACTGTATATATGTTTATGGATGCTGTTAGGATATCTGCTCTGGAAAATTTTCAGGCCTGAACCTATACAACAGATTTCCCATCCTGTTAGCATTACTGAGAAGAAAGGACTGACAGGAACTTGCAGGATTCATGCATTAGCCTCTATGCCTGGGATGTGCAAAGGCAGAGAGGAGGCTTTGCTTACCAACTGATCTTAAAAGCCACAGCCTCAAATCTAGACAAAAGAAGTCATTTCTGTCTGACAACTGTGTGCCCATCCTTAAATAAAGTGGTACCAAAATATCTATTACACAGGTTTGATTTTCCTTTTCCCTCCCATACAAAAACAAAGAGGGACACAACTAACCCCCTTTTCCCTACAGCCCCCATATGAACCAGCTGAAACCATGACCATTATAAGGACAGGATTGTAACTCTGGGTCTAGTCTGGACACAGTGGGCATTAGTAAGGGCCTTGGGGCTTCTCCCAGCTGTGTCACATTTCTGTCAGGCATTATTACTGAGCCAAAGACTTTTAAGAGAGGGTTTTGTTGCTGAACCACTACCATCTTCCATGAGAAAAACTCTCTGGGGCCAAACCCACTGGCTTTAGGCGAGGTTCAGCTGACAGTGTTGAGCGTAAGGTCTTGGCCTCACCTTAGCTGCAAAGTCAGCTGAGGTACTAATCCCAGCTATAGAAGTAAATCTATGCTAAGAAAAAAATTAAAAAATTCCACTCTTAAAATTCTGCTTCTAGTAACTGAGCTAAACATGACATAAATATCCTGGACAAATGTGTAGCTCTGGAAATACTGAAATCCTGGCCCCGTGACATGGCTGGGATTACTGCCATTCACTAAAAAGTTAAGCTGGGAAACACTTTGTCCAATTACTAAAAAACAATGAAGATATAAAGGAATTAAAACCTAAAAACAGAGGTGTTGAAAGAAAGAAAACAGACCCACATAATAAACAATATTGTTTTAATTAAGGCAGCAGAGAAAAACGTCCACAAGCTTGGATGACCTTGGTGTGCATGTGAGCACACATGATTCTCTTGGGAGAGGTTTCTGCTGGGGTACAAAAACAGGTGTCAGAGACACTAGAGACATAGACATCAGCTCTGCTGCCCTAAAGCTGCTGCATAGAGCAGTTCTGGCATGAATCCTAACATGCATTCACGACTGAGACCCTATCTGTGAAAACTGTGCCTGGTTGTGTATGGATGGTGGACACTGAGATGGGATTTCATGCCCTGAACTTCTGAACTCTGTAGGGCAGGGGTTTGGATACCCACATTTACGTTGTTTGTGAAGAGTCATTTATTGAGCTCCATCCTGAAAGAAACCACAAGAGATCTGAAGGGCAAAATTCAAGAGCTAAAATTATTCCTCCAGAATTGGATGCAATGAGAAAGGCTTCAAAATTTAGACATATGTGTGTTTCCAAGAGAAGTATTTTGTTCTGCAGCTTTCAGAAAGTAGTATTTTAGTACTTCAGTAACTGGAACAAAGAGGCATTCAGCTGCCATTGCATAATGTCCAAATGATCAAAGGAGAATTTCTGGTTTTCCTTTTCAGGTGATAACTAACAGCAACAACATGTTTGGTGGTTCTCTAGCAAGCATTTCTCTAACAAGAAGCTCCAGCAGGCTTGTGAGTGAAGTTTGCTGGAAAGTTGTGTAAACAGATACTTCAGCTGAACATGAAGATAAGGAGCAAGAAAGCAAGATTGAGAGAAAAGAAGAGTGGAAATTTCTGTGGGCTTAACTCTGAAATTACGTGATCACAAATGGAGGCACATGATTCTTTTCCCTTGTCTTGTTGGTTTCTAAGCCTCTCAGGAATACCTGCATTACGTTTTGAAGTTTTGTTGGTGTTTTTTTTTTACACAAATGGAATCTAGAAACTTACTTTAAAATTAATTGTAAGACTTTCAAGATTATCACATGATCACTCTAATAGTGCAACAGAGGATCTAACCAAATCACCAAATATCTTGGGATTCAAAATAAGTAGAGTTGGTACAAAACAAATTAAAGGCAGCCACCTAACATCACAGCAGAATGTGACTGGATTGAGAATCATATTATTTAAGTGATGCCAGAAAAGCCAAACAACTCCTCTCAAGACAAATGCTCTAAGGAAATTTCTACCATGTTCTAGATTCTTGGTTTGTCACTTTCTAGATTATTCAAATCCTGTTGTATTCAAAACAGACTGGAAAATCAAACTCAAAATTACAAGATAGTTCAACTATGAGATGAAGTCCCTGGGAAAGGGTTTTTGTCATTTCTGAATCCACAAAGCCAGTGCAAACCATCAGCTGTGAAAAAGTTTCCATTCACTAGAAGTTAGGAGCAAATCCTCAGCTAATCTATGTTCAGCACCCTGAATGGAGCTGTAACTCTTTACACCAGTTCAGTAGCTGCTTCACTACAACTGAGGGAAACTATGATGAGGAAACTGAAAAAGAGGATGAGATTGAGTTTTCCACAAGCCAAAGGCCCACAGACCACATTCCCACATGTCAGAAAAATGGATGCACGTATGATACAACAAGACCAGTATCTATCACCTCACCTTGTCCAATAAACATACTCTCTTCATAAGACCAAGAGAAAGAGCCTACTGTGCCTTTTTCTACTGCTGAAGAAATAGAATCCCTGCAAGGTCGGTATGTTGTTTCTAGTTTGTCTGGTTGGGATTTTTATACTTCTGAGATCCAGTCACACTTTTTTTTTTTTTTTTAATGAAGATTTTTTTAGACAAGCCAAAGCTCAGGAACCATGAGGGGACAGGCATTCAGAACCATTTGCTCTTGTTTAAGCTGCTAAATGAAATTGCTAGCTGAACACTTGTACACATGGTAATTTTGTGTAGATGACATTTTTTTATGAATTTTGAAAATTTTGTCTCAGAGTGGGACAATTTTATCCCTGACTCCTTGGAAAATTTTCCATTTGTGTCTTTGGAAAATTGCCCAAATTATTATTATAGCTTTTACTTTGAACATATTTATGCACTATTCTTATCATCATCACTCTCTCTCCTTCAGAAGTTCTGCACTGCGGCCACTCAGTCTTTTCACCCACTCCTTTATTGTACCAAAAACTATATACTGTTTTAATGAATTATTGCCTTTTTCTATATTCAGTTTCTTTATTATTTACATTCTCATCTTTGGGCCTGAACTAGACTATGCATTTCCTCTACACAACTTTTCAGCTCTGTTGCCACCCTCCAGCTTCCCCAGATGTCACTTTGAATGACTTGTTTATCAGTGTAGGAATATATTCCCTTAGATATTCCTGTAACTCATAGTTATGCACTACTTTGACATTGTCTATAAAGAGATTGTACGATGCATCTGATTTAAAAGGTAGTAGAACTGGACTTGGCAGGCACACATGTCGTCTTTTAACAAAACAAAATTACCCAAGTTCATCAGAAGCACATGCCCAAAGAAAATGCTGTTAAAAAGTAAGGAGAATTTTAATAAGAAGGGGGAAATGAAGGCAGCCAGGAAAAACACAGCTTCTTAATTTTGCTGCAAATTATTCTCCAGCCTTCTCTTCTCCCAAACCACCTAGATCAAACAATCAGTATGCAGCTTGCACTATAATGGGTGAATAGTAGAAAACATCCAGCTGTGCCTGGCACACAGGTGTCTGGGTTATGTGTTACCAGCTACAGGTGGATTGATTGATGTTGTGGTTGTTTTTTTGTTGGGTTTTTTTTTTTTTTTTTTTGGTTGGGAACAGGGCCATGCAGGAAGGAAGGTAAGAGAACGGCGTGGTCTGAGCGTGTTTCTGCATTGCCAAGCTGGATCAAGAGCCCCTTTCTCATTCCCTGCCCTATCCAGATTGCTGACACTTTTCCACTGCTTGGAGTTTACCACTGAAGCACAGTTCACTTTGGGTGGGATTAGGTGGACATATGAACTTATGCTTGCTACCACAAATCCTTCTGAAATACGACCTCAGTTCTGTAGCCCTTCTCGGACACTTACCAGCTCAGGAAGAGCAGGTCAGGCTGCCATGGGCAGGGGGTCCACACAGCACACTGTAAAGGAAGCAGCTATCTTCCTGAATCACGTTTTGCTGCCTGGATTTTTCCGGTGTTTTTAATTTAAATAACAAAAGTTAATTCCTCCTGCCTTATCATATCTCAGCAGTACATTAGAAACTGATGGTATCTTAGAATTTCCAGCTGTTGGCATCAGTGAGAGAGCTAAATCTCTTTACTGACTTTAAACCTTAAATGTTTGTACAGTTGAAGAAAGCTAATGACATTTTCTGGTGCAGCCATTTTTCTGAGCTAATAAAACAGTTCTGCACCTCTCCATTAGCATTTTCTTTGAACATTACTGCAATAGTAAGTCCTGACCCCAAGCATTCCCATTCTGCTTCTTCAAAAATTAAGTTATGCTGTTGATGAATTAGGAACTAAGAATTATCAAAAGAGCTTAATTCAGCTCTCTGATGTGTGCACTGCTCAGTTACATGAAGAGGAGCAATGTATCATTGGCATGTGGCACTGAGGATGCATAAACATCTCTCCAAGAGTGGTTTTTCAGAAACAAACTCAGTGACAGCTTCTAGCAGTTGCTTTTCAGATGACGGAGCAGGTACATGCTGACATTACCATTATCAGTGTTTAATTCAATACGTAACCCTGGAATATGGAACAAATTTTGCAGAAGCTTCCTGTTCTTAAATGTGGAGCAATACTCTCCAAATGAATGCCATCGTCCCCCAGTACATGCTGGGGCAACTTTTACATTGCTTCATCTTTTCCCTTCCATCTCACCCTTTTCCACTTGTGCTCTCCCACTGAAGGTAAGGAGAATGTGCAGCCCTGCTTCCTTGCAGCTCTCTAGCACAAGGGACAACCACATACAGGCCAGTTCTGATTAGCTCTTTAATATGCAAAAGCCAAAGTAAAAGCACAGCTCTCAAGACCAAATCTGCTGTTTGCATGTTGCATTGCCAGCACTTTTATGTCAATTAATGCTTTTCTGCGGTCAGATGTTTTTCATTAGCAAGAAAAGAGAGATTCCAGGTGAGGATTTTATAAATGTGTTGACAAATGCCAACATTTTTTATTCAAGTTATGATTGAAATGATTGTAACCTCCAGAGGAAAATGAAAGGAATGCTTTTGATGTGGTTAACAGGGGAGAGAATGGCTGAGAGTGCCAGAACAAACTCTTTGATTCTGTAGAAAACCGGACAGCAGGCCAGAAGGTAGTTTGTTCACACACACATTGAGGATGTGCACGCAGCTTAGCACAGTGGGCTGTGCACACAGGTTTATAAGTGAACAACAGAGGTGATCCACGTTATCTTTTAAGCTCAGTGCTCACATTCATCAGCTTTCCACATCCTGAAGTCCAAACTCCAGACTTCTGATACAGACACTATTATGTACTATATGCAGGTTCTCCTTCTTATCATTAACAATATACCAAGAAGTAGAAACGACTTGTCACATGTCTCTACAACTTTTCATTTAACATACATGCATACTTATCAGTAAGGGTAATGGAGCATTGGAACAGGCTGCTCAGAGAGGCTGTGGAATGTCCTTCTCTGGAGATGTTCAAGACCCACCTGGATGCCTATATGTGCAAGTACCTGGTTTAAGGAGCCTGCTTTGCAGGGGGGTTGGATTAGATCATCTCTAGAGGTCCCTTCCAGACCCTACAATTCTGTGATTCTGGGAATCTTTATGTTTGTCTTACACAAAGCAACAAAGAATTGTGCCTTTTATTTAGAACAGAATTCATATGGTTTCTGATAACCCCTAGTTCTGGTAGCCCACTGTTAAGAGTGGACATGCAGTTTAGCTTAGCTAATAACTGAGGCTATTCCCTGAATTGGCTCACTGGGAAACTCTGTGTAAAATGATTCTGTGTCCCAGTATATGCATAGAAATGGCAACATGAATCTCAGCCTGACTGTTTCATGCAGTGAAGCAGTGCCATGTCTGTCTCAGAAAGTGTAATACCTCATCTGACAATTGTGTTGACAACTCCAGTGAGTTCAAGTAACAGTAAACTGTGAATTTATATGCTGGTTGCCTCCAAAACTGAGGATTCCTTCTCCAACACAAAAAAATTCCCTCATTTCATCTTCTCTTATATTGATTTCTATACTTTCATAAAAATTTTCTAGCATGATGTTTTGAGTTTAGAATGAAGCCAGTACTTTCATGAAACACATTTGCATAGCAATAGAGAAAGGTCATCTGTTTCACAAATACTCAAAACCAGAAATGCTATCAAGCCAGTAACCTTCTTACATGCACTTTCCCAATCTTTCTATTAATAAACCAAGCTATGAAACAGCAGTTTACTTTCTGTAGGTGGACACCTAATCTACTAACAAGGGGCATGTCCTGAAAACAGAGGCAATATAACACTTACTACTTTATTTAAGTGGCTGTGTGATTAAATTCTGGTGGTTGGTGGAGGTTGTTCTTATTTCCCTCTGGATTTGAAGTATGGCTCTTTTGTCTTCAGCATACACACATTACAGAAAAGCCCCAGAATTAGGTCTGTTACTGCCAGAGAGTTATGCTGAAGTCAATGTGGATGCTGCTTCCCAGAAAACAAATAACAAAAAAATAAGGACTTTCAAAAAAATTTTAAAAAAAAACAACCTCATTAGCTGCAAGCTGCCTAGAAACAATAGGTTGAAATTAGTAAATTATTTGTCAGTAAAAGTACAAAAGAATAAAATCACTATGGAAAGAATTTTTACTTTCAAAAGCAGACAGACACTCTGTTGTGGTTTTAAAGGAGAAGGGAGGAAATGTTGGTTTGGCCCATTTTGATCTCTAAAGGCTTGTAAATCAGTGATAATAAGCTTTCCTAGTCTAGCCTGGGAGAGGCTGTCCTGGAGTGATTCACATTTCAAAGAGTTCAGGATAAACAGAGCATGGCTCTCCAGTGTGTTCCTGTGGAGTAAGCAGGACAGCACAAATTGGGGAAGACTGCTATTCAGGGTGGACCAAATCTTCCACCAACCTCAAAGCCAACAGAATAAGTACAGCAGAGCTCAACTGCTTTCATATCCCAGCCAAAATCATTCCCTTGTAAAACTCTGGTAACTAAATAAAGGATAAATAAACTAAATAAAGGCAAAGCTTGATTGTTCTTCTCATTTTCTTACCAAGTTGTATCACAGGATGTTTCCTCCAAGATCCCATAAGGCTTTGTCTTTTAATGAAGTCTATTTATTTGGTTGAATTTCACAGGACATTGGTCCTGACAAACAGGACAATTTATAGTAAATATAATTCACCAATCAAATTGGGCACCCTGATCCCTATTTGAAAGGCCATGAACAAAGTGTTCTCAAAGCCAGTCCCACAGCCCAAGGAAGGCAAAAGAGAGAGAGCTTTCAAGAACGGCAGTATTGTTAGACCAGAATCACTTAAGTCCTGTGCACGGGGGAAAATTTTCCAGTATAATCTAAAGGCTTCCTTTCAACCAATAAATTAAGAGCATAACATCCATTTTTTTCCCATGAAAGTTCATTTCTAATACAGCTAATACAGAGGCTTGAGTGGGTCTCCTCTTTTTTGAGAGAAAAAAAAAATTACATTTGTATCAGTGCATGAGATAGTTAACAAAAAACAGAGCTTTTCAATTGGATTAGCTGAGAATGAGAACAAAATCTCAGTTTTGCAAACTAGACAGCAAAATTTGAAAGGCAGCCAGCTGGCATAAAAATTGCTATGGAGTATCAGATCTGGGCAAAACAAAATAAAAAGTATAAACTCTCCATCACAAAAGTGCAGAGAGTTTAGCATCTCTGGAGTAGACGTATCCGCATTTTTCCAAGGACAGTAAAGATCAGAGAATCCTAGAATGGCTTAGGTTGGAAGGGATCTTACCAATCATTGAGCTCCAACCCCCTGCTGAGGGCAGTGTTGCCAACTACTAGATCAGGTTGCCCAGGACCCTATCCAACCTGGCCTTGCATGCGTGCTATGGCCACACACCTTCTCAAACTGCAGAGCTAGTGCTGAATTAGTAGAGCTCACTATTTCACTGTCCCTGCATGGTTTTGCCATGGACTTTGTCATGCAGAATTCAACACAGTGCTGTATGGCACAGGCTCAACATGCCCAACACTGTACATCTACTCACATCATATTTCTGTCTTAAACATGTGCCCAGCTTGCTCAAATCCTTTCAGTAACAGGCTGGAAACAGCCTTACATAATCAAAAAACCAATTCAGAGAAAAAAAGAATTCATGGTAGCAAACGGGTAAAGTGGCCTAAGGAAGATGTGGGTCATTAGCAATCAAAGGATATGATTTTGCATTTTGTGTTTGGTCTGCAGACAGCAAAAATAAAGTACCTTGGAAAGACTGAAACTCTCTCCCTCCCTCTTATTTATGTTAAGGTAGCGCCTAGAGACTGCATGAGCACTGAAGTTCTGTAGTGCTAGACGTTCCACAAACATAGCGAGAGATAATCCCTCAGCTGAAAATAATTTGAAATCTACCCAAAAATACAAAACAGAGAGAGGAGAAACAAAGAGGCAGAGATGGAAGGACTTGGCAGCAGTTACACAACAAGTCAGTGGAAGAGCTAAAGACAGAAAAACGTCTCCTGCCTTTCAAGTGTGTGCCCTCACTGCTAACTCATGCTCTAGCTTGAAGCCAGGGAGTTTATATGATACAAACCTCTTCTTTATAACGCTGCATACACTGCTGCTCTCACCCTGTCACTGGAAGGCTCAGTAAAATCACTCTTCTTTCATGAAGACATAAAAGAAAGATCGAAAGACAAAAATAGATTGTGTGGAAGGATGTTGATTCACTTTTTGGAACAAAACTCATATTCAGAGCATTAAAAGCTTTAAGGTAGCAAACGATGCTAAATTATAGCCATCTTGTTATTCACGAGATTAGATCTACACAAAAAAAGGATTGTTCTTGAGATCTGAATAAGATCTACAGAATAAAGGAAAGTAAATACTGGTCCATGTTCCTCATCTTTATCTTTTGCATACTGGAAGAACAAGATTATTGCTGAATTACAAGGCAATAAATTCTGAACCAACTATTTACAGACATATGCTGGAATCATTTTGTGGAACTTGCTTGTAAGGGAGGTCATACAGTCAAACAAATGTTGGTCTTTTATGAAGGGCTGAATAACTTCATGAGTCATTACCACTAACATTTGTTGTTCTGCAAGGATAGGTATAATAATCTTACATTCTAGAGCACAACACTGACTTTTAACAGAATGTAAGACTGTAAGGGATTAAGAAGAATTTTTACTGTCTGGTATTTATGCAGTACTCCTGGTTTGGTTTGCTATTACAGGTCTATGGTGTTCCTTTTATCTGTGAGTTTACCCTTTGGGGAAGAGGTTTTATGCTAATGCAGACAAACCAGCATACAGAATGCAATTATATACTGTTTCAGATGCACACATTCTATATTTGCATTTGAAATAAGCAGGACTTGTGCTCTGCTTTTGGCTCAAATCCGAAGTTGCATGGGGTATGAACATTTAATATTTTGTAACTCCCAAGACTTGGCAACATTATATTTTACACCATATTACTGCTGACCATAACTGCACCTCATCCCTTAAAACTGTGCCAAAAATTAAATCTCAAGTGTGAGGCTTGCCACTCTTACAATGTTCTCTAAAATATCAACAGCAAATCAAAACAGAGGTCCTCGTCATTCATTACGCTCACAATGAGACCCTTGTATACTGCCAAAAACACTAGAAACATTAAAATACTATTATTTTGGTAGTTTAAAATTCAACATGCAGAATAGGATACTTCTTGGCTTCGAATAACCTCTAAAGATGATGAAGAGCGCTGTGTTTCCAGCCAGCTCACCTAGGTGCTCTGCAGTGCCTCTGGATGAACATGCTTCTTCCTATTGACAGTCTAAAGGAAAACTATCCCCCTAAACTTCAGTGCTCCTGAATTTCGTACTCTTTGGCTGATTTAAAATAAGTTACGCAGATACTCTTGGGTGTGTCTGCTGCTGCTTATTTTACTCACAGAAGGAATATGACTAATTCTATTTTAAGGCCAATTAAGCCTGTTAGATCATTCAGTCTGCATCCTGTATAAAACAAGGCAGGGGATTTTGTCACTCCTGTACTGAACTCAATGAATGCTACTTGATTAAAGCTTGTTTTTAAACTTCTTGTCTGCTGAATCCCAAGAACAGCCACTCCAACAGCCATTGTATCAAGATAGATTCCGTCAGTTCTTTCCAAACCATTAATAAAAATGTTAGGAAGTGGCAGGGCTCCTATGTTCCCTGTATAGCTATAGCAAAAAGAGACACATTCAGTAAAATTGCCCTAAAGAGGTGGTGAATCTATATCTCATTTAGTACCAAACACCAGAGATTAATCATCACCTCTGTTTTAAAAGCTGGAACCTTATTTCCAAATGGTGATTCCTTCTGGGGTGTTAAACAATAAGACGTTGGTTTCTGTAAAGCTTTTGTCTCATTAGTTAAAGAAATCTTTCTATTCCCTCCTCATCAAAGTAGTAATGACTTCTAACTCAGTTACAGCAGGAGATTCATGTTATACTAAAGAAAATGAGTATTTTTTCTCTCTCACTTCAAAGCTTTCTGCCAGATCTTAGCATAAAGTTTGCTTTTCTTTTTCCCAGTTTCCCCACCCTTTGTGAAAATGAATGCAAAACACCTACCACTAGCCCAGCAAGTATCCAGAGAGAGACAAGATTACCCTGCCTCTTTGTTACCCCCCATCAGACATCCTAATGCTCAGGCTAAGTTGTCTCATGCCACACTGACCCCTTACATTTCTCAGAGCCCAGCTGTCTGGGATGAGGCCCTCCCCTCTGCAAACATAGCCAGCGATCCCAAATGCACCCAGCTGTCCTCAGGAGGAATTTCCTTCAAATAGTCAGAGCAAGCCACAGCTCAGCAGGCTGCCTGTTCCGCCTGGACACCATTGACCACCCCACACAGTCAGTTTTGGTAACAGCATCCTACTGTCCAAAGGGATGATTCTTAAAGCACTCACCATGTGCGTCAACAAAGTTTCATAATGCTCCTATTTTTTTTTTATTTTTTTTTTCCAACTCAAGGGAGTTGATCTTGTGTAAGACTAGAAAGGTCCGTGTTTCATCAAATCATTTCCCTGTGGATTTAGGGGGAGAAATAGGCTTTAGGTCTTTGGGGTTCTTGTCTCAGAGCTTGGGTCATGACAGAGGTAATCAAGATTACTCCATCTGTCCTATCACAACCTCTTTCCCTCAAGTTCTGAGAAATGTAACTGTCAGAGTGAGCTCCTGCTGGGATGTATTGTAGTGCAGATACCACACCAGAGAGCTTGCTCCAGTTTCAAGGACACAAACCCAATGAGTAATTTTAGACAAGCTACAGCAGCCTAAACAAGAACAAAGACCTGGTGTATATAAATAATAGCTGCATCCTCTCAGACTGAAGACACTAAGAGATGTTGAAGAAAACATACAGATTCTGAGGTTTTTCACCTTAAATAGAATGATTTAAACACAAGCCGGAAAAATAGAGTCATCCTGCCACAGAACAGAAGCAAAACAGTCTTGCAGCAGACCAGTACTCAACGATCTCTGCTCCTTGCAGCAATTTGGTCATGAAGCCACAGCCAAGGCGTCTCTCAGGGCTGGCCTTTAGGTTAACCATCACCAGATGATGCTGAGCTCTGACTACTAATCTTTGTCCCCAGCGCCTCACCAGAGCTCTTTGTGGTTCCAGTTCTCTCCCTCCCTGGATAAAAAGGACATCGCTGTTTTTACCTGAAGCAGGAGATAAAAATATACTTTTAGCTTTTCATGGTTAGTGCAGGAATCACACTATCTGAGCATTTCCACTTCAAAGATTTTCTTTTGTTTTTGTTTCTACCCCAATAATTCACTTTTATCGTCTTTTTAGATTTCTCTACCTGACTTTTGTTTACGCCAGCTCTTTGTGCTAGGTTTCACCACAAACAGTTAAGCCATTTCTGAGCATGTTGACAGAAAAGTGTGTGTGTATAAATCTGCTTCCTTCATGTTGACAACCTTTTTTTGTTTTGAACAACTCAGCATCTCAGCAGGAAGTAGAAGAGAGTTAAAATTTGACCCTAAATAAAAAATGGTTTTGGATAATCCACTAAAAATCTGCTTTTCTGTGACCAAACCTATAAGATACCGAGCTTCGGTAACACACAATTAAATAACTGGTCAAGCAGGAAACGGGTCATTCTGGTTTTCACTGTGTTAGCTACTGAGATCTAGTATTGCACGTTGTTCATAACTAGCTCTGCCCTGAGCTTTCACATGGTGAAGATATTTATTGGGAACTAGTGGATACCAGAGTGCACAGTTTGATTGCTGTCCTGATAAGACCACTGAGGAGATCAAAACTTACAAACTGTATGAACTACAAGCTTGTTAAATGTTTGAAGTTGAAGTTGCTCTAAGTCACGAATTAAATTATAGCAAAGCGAGATTATTTCTTCTTTGAAAGAGCATTCTGCCAATGCCTCTTCATCCACCTTTGTTATTTAATTCCATTCAATCGCCATCTTCTCTTACTTCTTTTGGGGTGATAAATAATGCCAGAACTACATACATTCAGGGAACTGGGGTTTAAAGGGGATGGAAAGAGTGTGTTAGCACACTGTCTTTCTTTGTGAGAGCTATACGAGATGTTGTTGCTTTATCCCTCACCAGGTGCTCGCAGGTGAGGTGAGACACTCAGATTTAGGATCTTGCTATCTTAAAATCTCCTGGCAGAGTTCAATGTAAGCTGTAGCTTGTGCCCAGTAGGAAGCAACTTGTAAACACGGGATAAAACAGTGCGTACAAAAGCTCTGGCAGAAGTTTGGGTGTTGAGAAAGTTAGCAGATTTCTTGACTGAAGGAGTCAGGCCAGCAGATAATTCTTTGGAGTTGTTTCTTCCTCTTAGAAAGTACTCAAGTGACCTTAAGCTGCTGAGCTGGCAGCAGATACGGCTCGAGTTCAGCGGATGCACATGTCTGCACTGCGTGATTCCACCGTAGGGACCCAAGACCTTGGGAAAGCACTCTAATTGAATAAAGCCATCCAGGGCATGGACGGCGCTCGCATTGAGTGCTTGGAACAGAACAAGTTGAAAGGAGCACCGAGGCCTACAAGCTGTAAAACTGGGCTGACCGCATCCTCCAATCATTTTTTTGGCTCTGAATTACACAAAGTTGTCTTTTCTTGTTTCGTTGCACAGATATATGACACAGATTATTCATTCATTTTTATAAAAGTTCATACATAAAAATTATCTTCAGAATGTCCCTAGATGGACTGCTGGAAACAGTAGCTTAAAATCCTTTGCAGAAAGCGTTCTTTTTTTCTTTCCCTCCGCAAATAAATATGCATATTTCTTCAATTTGGAATGTATGTATATGTATATATGACAATATATCTGTCTATCAATACATAAATTCACAAATACATATAATGTACATATATTATAGTAAACCTGTTATTTTAAGAATGATGGAAACTGTGAGTAAATCTATTGGAAAGATGTCTTCCAAAAACTTTTATTTTGGGTCTTACTATCCTCACTATAGCAGCTTGAAGTTCCTATTGTATTTAGATTGAGCATATAATGCATGTTAAATATCTCTGATAATAGATGACATTGACAGTACTAGCTAAAGAATAATCAGTAGAAATCACCTACTCACTTTCAAAAGCTATCAGTCTCCTTTCTTTGTCCTTTGGATTGTCTCAGAATATTAGTTTTCATTAAATCATTTCTTAGACTACACTACAGGACAAGAGGGAACGGCCTGAAGTTGTGTCAGGGGAGGTTCAGATTGGATATTAAGAAAGACTTCTTCTCAGAAAGAGCAGTGAGAGGCAGCACAGGCTGCCCAGGGAAGTGGCAAAGTCACCAACCCTGGAGATGTTCAAGAAAAGGGCAAATGTCACACTGGGTGACATGGTCTAGAGCAGACAAACACAGAGGATGACGGTTGGACTAGATTATGTTACTGGTCTTTTCAACCCTTATGATTCTATTTCATGACTGCAGCTAGGAGCAAGTATGACCAACACCACTTTAATTCTACATGGATGTTTAAAAAATATACAACGTTATCCTTGGTAGAAATCAAGCAAAATTTGTACTGTCCACAGTCTACACCAACCATGCATGAAACGACTTGGAGAAACTTGCTCATGGTTAAGGACAGAGATTCTTAGGTCTTCTGACACTTCAGAGACAAAAATGGCATGGCATTAAAAAATCCAGAATAGCAGGTATTATGTTAACAGTGAAGAAGTTTGGGGTAGGTTTTTTTTTTTTGCTGTTTTTGATTGGAAGAAAAAGAAATTAAGAAATAATAAATCTAAAGTGTCTTCACTACAATTTTGGTTCACATGAGCTTACACATCTTTCTCCCGTTTAAATTAAGGAAAGGGAATAGAACAAACTAGACCTGTAGTCTAAACCAGCTCATGCTGTTACTTAACAAAATCACATGAGAAACAGGAAAATGTTATCTAAGCTTATTTAGACAGTATTGTGGGTCATGCATTATTCACGTGTGTAACTTCAGAGTGAAAATAGATGCTTGAAATGTTGCCTCCACACTAATCCCTTTGGCTCAGAAGGGGCTCTGTGATGCCATTCCAGCAACACACAGGCTAAAGACTGTCCTGTTTGAGTAAAAACAGCAACAGATGGAGGCATCTAGCATGAGGTTCTCATAAGGCTTGAACTTCTTAAAACACTGAATGGCTTGATAAAATGTGTGCTGTATTATAAGAACACCTTAAAGAGCACACACAAACTCATAGCGGACCAGATGCTGATTATTAAGTCTTGAATGACTTATAATTCCTTCACTGCAAGATGCATCAATAACATGAACCTCAGGTGCTGTTGTCCATGTGTGTAAGCAGAATCTGAATGCTCCTGAGCACTGACAGAAGGCTGCTGCTCCTGCCCTCTGATGACTGGGCAGAGAATGGCATTGCAAATCCCACTGCAAGTCTTTCAAAGACACCCACCATTAGGTTTCACAAAATAAATGACCAAACTACTTGGAAGAGGGACCTCTGAGAAAGTACTTTAGGAAGAAGAGGGACTAATTATGCAGACAGCAGCTTTTCATGTGAGTCTTTATTAGAAGTGACCCAACACAGTGTTGGGAGGCACTGATATATGGATTGCATGGGCTCTTTTTTCTAGAGGTGGGGAAAATAGAGGCCCTAGTGGCCATTAAAACCACCATATACCTTTCTGTAAAATTACAAGAGTTAAATTTCAAAGTATCTTAGCAATTCTAGCCTGAGCATAATGTACAAAACAAGGACCTAATTCCATTTTAATGTGTGGAAATGTTGGGTTTTTTTCCAAGAATTTTGAGTGGAAATGTTATTTTTCTGCACAAATTGCTGTTTTATGTGAAACTGCTCATTTTTATCACAAGTGACTTCAATTGAAGAGTTAGAGAGATCATCATTGGATAATTTCCTGCTTCACCATAATGCTTTAAAGCTTAACTTATATTTATTACTGTGCTGTACATAAAAATTGTGATCACGAAAGCCCACCTGTGACATTTCAGCAAAGTCAGCAAATACTGCTGCAAGAACCTTAAGTTTAAGTACTTTACGAAAACACCTCCATAAGTAAAAAATTACCCATTCCTGAAAGCCTGCTCAGTCAGGCTTTTATACCAAGGTTGTCACTGAAGTGCCTTAGAAGTTGTGGGGTTTGGAAGCTTATTTTCATTTCTTTGTCATATTTTTCTTTCCTCTTCTCTAGAGCTTTTTCTGCTCAGTGAAACATAAATAGTAGATCTTTATCATAAAGAGACAGAAAGATATTCTGGATAACAACTAATGCACTTCCAAACCACAATTAATTTAAAGAAATATTAAGGCTTGGAAATTTCTTCCTTTATTTCAGTATTCTATCTTGATTATAATAGAAATATAGAAAAAGGGAAAAAAAAAAAAAAAAAAAAAAAAGGTGCAAAGACATAAGAGTAATTGGGGCTTCATTATTGCATGTGCTGTATGAGCTGTTTGACCTAAAAGCAACTGTGACACAGAAACATGAAACTCTGATACTCCAGTAGGGCAATAGAGGGAATAAACTAGCACCTGTTGTTAAGTTCCAAAGTTATACAAACTTCATTCCTCCATATTTCATTCTATCACACTGCTTCCACAGGCAATTCAGTGCCACTAAATGCTTCCAGAAGTTATGTCATTCAACTACCATATTTGCTTTGAAAACTTATAGGTATATTAGTGATGCACATTTTTTCAAAGAATTGTGTAGGTCAGATAGGAAATCTGAATAAAACAAGTGCTTCTAGATTGCAATTCTGAGGAGGGGAAAAAGATATAGATATATCTTTTCAGGATAACTTTTTTCTTTCATAAAAGTATTAAATCTTCAGCTTTAGCTGGTTCAGCCTAATCCAGGTTTTATGCTGCCTGCCTGTTTGGAGAAAAAAAAAAAGTGACATTCCTGGACCAACAACTAACCTGATTTTTCAGATGCAGGGATTTTAAGCAGGCCATGTAAGATTTCAGAAAGCCATCCTCAATTTGGGATTCTTCTAAGAGGAGCAAAGCCCAGTGCTGACATTTATAGGTAACAGCTGCAAGTACTGGGGAATTCTTGCATAGCTTTTATGCACTCTTCCTCAGAAAAACTCAAGCTAATTTTAGGCACATTCATTAGATGGATTGGTAGCCGTAGAAAAGCTTTTTTCAAAGGGCAATTGCAACTATTTGCTATCTGGCCTTGTCATAGGGCATTTCTCATTCTCCTTTTTGCTTGCTGAGTGACATTGACTGCTTCAGCATAGTATCTGCAGCTTTTGGTGATGTTCAGCACACACAGTACATTTTCTATTGGCTTCTCACCTTCTATGAAAAATCTTTTCTTTATGAAATTAAACACCAGTTGATTTCAGTTGGACAACTGATGGTATCTTGTACCTATCACCCTGAAAGGTGAGCATCTCTGGGGATCACAACTGTTATGGCAGTAAAGTCATCTCTTTTGCAGAAACGGAAACTGAGACAGAGAGGCTATACATTCAATTCTAAATGCTACAAACTTAAATACTTAAGACTTCAAGTAATTTTGTTTTTTCATTTTCGGAATAAATGTTCCGTGTCTTTTAGACAGGGAAATGCTTCATCTCTTGTTAAAAATTTCCCTATATTTGTTGGATGGCAAAACTGAATTCCAGGAATATCACCAAAAGGCATATTTTTGAACTCATTATTTAACTTTTAGTTAAAAATTATGGTCAAAACTAAAGTCAGCAAAAAAAGCTGTAGGATACAGCATGAAATTTCATATTTACTATCCTAGAGTGTCTTCTTACTCATTTCTGTTACAGTCCAATCTGTTCAAAATGTTTGTCCCTTTCTATCACTAAGTCTCTTGTGAAGCGTGGTAACACAGTGTTACAAAACATGTGAGTCTGGTGGCCATTAAGAGGGTGCAGGGTGTGGAAACAATGAGCTTTAGGCCAGAGTGTGAAGGGATTTACACTCGGGAGAAATCTATGCAATCAGAAAAGACTGTCTCAACTCCTTCCAAAGGCACCGATGATAGATTGTGTGCTCCTTTTGTTCATGTACATGGTGATCTCAGCTTTATTCAGCCTTGCCTTTCGCGTGCCAGTATTTTATCTCAACAGATTTTAAATAACCCAATGTGTAGCTCAGTAGTCTGATGAATGATCTAGCTTTTGATAAGAAACTTCCCAGCCCACCTTTGAAAGGGTTTCCATGTGCCACAATAAAGACTAGGGAGAGTCAGGAGAGTGACTTATACTGAAGTGATAGTATACTTCAGGTTTTCAGTTTTCCTTTAAAGTACATCTGGTGAGAGTCTCTCTTTCCAACCTCCGTCTGGAGTGCCAAAGGCCTCTAGCAACAGGGAGCATTACTCTCTAGAAAGGCCTGTGTGTATTACAGCTGACGCTGCTGGTGTTTGGTAGCCCTTGCTCATCTTCCCAGGCCATGCATCAACAGGCAAGACTCTTTCTACAAAAAAATATCATTAGCAACTGTGCACACAGGGAACATTTAACACCAGTAACGGGTGTGTTAGCCAGTCCACAATGCATTCAGGCCAAATGTACTTGCAGATGTTCTATAGCCTGAATTATTTATGAATATCTTATGGGGCATCTGTGTTAGGCATTGGAATGGGGACCTCTTGAGACAGCTGCTAATACAACAGCTCACAAAGCTTATAAAGGTTATGCCTGAAGGATTCTCTTAAGTCATTTCTCTCAGTATGTTTCTGCTTTCTAATTTTGAATTTGGAGCTGTCTGCTGGAGAATGACTCAGAGAAAGGATGGGTGACTTACTATGGAGGAAATTAGGAGTCCAGTCATAGTCAATCCAGACTTTTGATCCTGAGCCTGAGTCACATTAGTTGTACGTACAGTAACTCCCACACAGAGATATATGCAGAATTGAACAATTACTTTAAAAAAACAAGGTATCAGGGCTTTCATGAAGCTCGGACTCTGACTCAGACTGGAGCTGAAAACAGACATGGAAGTATTTCCAATCCAACTTAATGGAAAAGTGTACATAGAATCACCATAACCAACATCAGTGTGGTTCTGTTGAGTTACCCAAAAGTCCAAAGCACAGTGTGTTTGGGATTCTCAGATGACACAACATAAATGAGGCGTCTTACTTCCTACAGAAAGTACTTATCATCACAGTTGGTCTCACTTGCCAATTTCAGGAAATAGAGCAAGAACTGCAAGGATCCGAGAGACAAAGTGGCTTCTGGACTTAGATGGTTTTTTTTCTAAATCAAAACAAGCTATAAGCAAAACTCTTACCTCACGTTAAGTTTCAAATTGTTTTAAAATCAGATGGAAAGCTTTTTTCCCATTTTATAAAAGGAGAAATGGAGGAACTGCTTTGAGAAGGTCACTAACAAAGCAAAACAGAAAAGCTTCCATCTCTCATAGACTACCCAGCAATTCTTTGCCCACTATGAAAGAGTAACCTCTCTTCATGCAGAAGTTACCCAAAGCAAATCATGTCCTTTTGTAAGATTAATCTTGCTGACTCAGTTATAAAACCAGCCATGAAAATCTATCATTTTACTATTCCCTTACTTAAAAAATCATATCCTGTGTTAATTTGCCCCACCTTTTTCTCTGTAAAGACCTTTGATCATTTTAAGGGTAAAACTGAGATGATATATTTTTTTTTAATTTACTTCTCTGTGCTCAAATTTGAACATAATTTTCTGTTGGTGATGCAAACCATGACTTATGTAGAAGATCAAAGCCTGTACAGTTATGGCTGCTGGAATAGTGCCAGAATTTCTTTATTTTTAATCTTTTTTTCTCACAACTTTAACTTTGCATCATCTGGTGGAACAGTGGCTGTGTGCACTGTGTGCACTGTGTTCAACACCAAGGCAGTGAAAAAGAGAAAGTTGCCAGCAATAACACAGAGCAATTGTGAGAATTAGAACAGAAATGGAGTCTTTCAGGGTGTCTTTGCAGGGATCTCCACAGCTAACCAGAGAGCCAGTGAGAGGATGTTCCAAGCTAACAGCATTTCTGAACACTCTTCCTGGGAATATTCTTCCTTTCCCTCCCCAAATACATACGTGCATGCATTCACAATATCCCCTTCATGTTATTTTTTTCTAAAGATTAGAGAGAAAAGCCAGGGACTGAGAGCCCAGAGACTGCTCTCAGCCCACATCCAGCAGTCCCATGGATAGCTTAAGGCAACTGTCCTGCTGAAGAGTTACAAAATCACATCTTGTCTTTAATTGCAGCAATTGCAGAAAGTACTTCACAGGTTGGGTCGCACAGCAGTACTGCCCCTCAGCTGTCCTCACTGACAAGGAGGATGACAAGGTCTTCACTTTGTAATGGTGAAGCATTTTTTAAAAAAGAAAAAGGAGAATTTGGAATGTTAAATAGTGCCAAAGAAGATGAATTCTAGGAAGAAGCAATGTCAAGCAATGTTAAGAAGAAGCTTAAATGGACAAGGACTAGAAAGGAAGAAAAATCATGAAGCTATCCTCCCAATGTACTTTAAATATATTAACTAGTTTTCCTTTCTTATTGTGACAATGAGTCTCCCTCCTCCAAAACTATTTCCATCCACAGAGCCTTGAATTTACTTTTCTGCTGCTATACCTCAGCAGCAGACTGTTGCAATAAATTGGAGATCCAGTCTGAAATGAATCTGTTCAATAGATGCAGTCGTTTATTCAATTTCACAAGCTCTACTTCTTTGAATCCATTTCTGGAAATAGGAGAGCACAGATTTGAAGGAATTTCTATTTCTAAGAAGCTCAAATCCCTAGGGAAGACATATTCATGAGGCTGCAACCATTCTACGTTTGAAAAAAAAAAAAAAAAAAAAAAAAGGAACATCTTCTACCCCACTGAAATGATGGTCCACTCTCACCAAATAAGCTATTTAAATGCTTGTTTGAAGAGAAACCACTTCTACAGCCTTCAGAAACAATTTTAACTATTTTCAACATCTATAAATAAGTGACTTACAGTGCATTAGAATATTTTCTGGAAGAGAACGTCTGGTGAATATTTTAGTGGCTGTTTGCTCATGAAAGCTTTCCTATGCAAGAGTTAAAGCAGTCATCCTAAAAACATTGAATTTTTTCCTCCCATTTATTAGCATTCCAGTCAGCAAAATTGCAGACTAGTCACATCCCACTAGTCAGACTACCTGAACACAGAGCAAACAGTTCATGACAAACTTCCAAATCCAAAATGAAATGATTCACAATAACTGAACAAACTGAATAGCTGGCTATTCATAAATAACTTACAAAGAGAACAAAGGTTAACCTTTGGAAAGTCATTCAGTACTCATAGTTGGACATGCTCTCTTTTTCGCCCTTTAAAATAACAAGAGTGATCAAAAAAAAGCAAGACAAGCCTTGAAAGACAAGCAACCTAATCTCCAAGAGATGAGCCTTTAGATCATGCTTGAAAGACTATTGCTGGCTGGGAGCAGCAATTACTCTGTGCAGTTCAGAGTGGGATCCCTGAGCCAAAAGCAAAAATCTAAGGCTAAAACAAGCACCAGCTTGCCACTAGCAGCAAAAATGCAAAGAGGCTGCTTTAACTAGGCATTTCCAAATCCACAGGGCTCTTTGTCTGCCAGTTACTTCAGCTTTCTCACTCTCATTCCACTCAGCTCCACACAGGAATCTATGGCGTATTCAGCAGAGTATTTGAGCTTTTTGTTTTTACTAGTGCAGTAAACAAAGTGCCTAGCATCTCTCACTTGTAATATTTTATTTCATCTATCCTTCCCCCAGACAAAAACAGTATGTGTGAATTGAATATTTGAGACTCTCTTGAGCATGATCAATGGAATGATGAATCATTCCAACTGGGTAATACAGAACCATCCTTCTCCTGATGTCATGCATGCATGGTCCCAACATTGCCTTTTCATATCACATCAGGACTTAGTCTTGTAATTCTGAAGAATCAGGGAATAATAGTGTTATAATTCCTCACCAGAGGAAGTATTTTTTCAGATTAAGAAATGCGTAACAGAGGTAAATTGTCGGTGATAAATACAATATTATACCTAAACTGCCTATGTGTGTGTAGTCCTGTCCAAGGTTGACCTGTATTGACCTGACTGTGTGAAGGAATAAAGCACTGAAGAACTAGACTGGGGAGGGGATGGTGGCTCACTGAGGGTTTTGTAAGGACCACCTGTATTATTGCTGTAGCTACATCTGTGATCAGTGAAGCATAAGATTATGTCTGTCAGTTGCTGGTGCTCCCAGAGCTAACAAAAATAAACAGATCCAAAACAGTGCAATCTTTTGATTTCCTTTCATCGTATGTTTTCAAAGCTTGTGCCTTTGGAGCTGTTTTTAGACCAAGATATCAAATGGATATAATTATATTTTTCCTTCTTATTTCTGCCACAGAATATACCATTAATAAGAAATTAATTGATATGATATGTAGAGATCTTCAGTGTGACTTATCTTTGTCCTTCTCAACCTCCATACCATAGGAAATTCTGGAAATCCAGCTCCTGTCATATTCATTTTGGTTCAGTCAGGAGATGTCATTGCCTTTACCTATCCAACACTGCAATTTTTAAATGTAGAGAAGCAGCATGTGCAAACTGAAACACTTGGCCTAGATGCAATTGTACATTGCAGCAAGGAACAAGGGATTCCCTATTTAGGTGGTTAGCAATAGCTACATAGACTCCTCCACAGATCCTTACTTGAGACACTGAATTGTGCCGTGTCAAGGCACAACTGTCTCCTGTCCTAGATCGATCAGTTATGAGGGTGACCAAGAATAAAAAAAAAAAAAACTTTGTGAAGAAACCTTCTTCACAATGAGCACCAAGCTCCACTGAAATTCAGCAGTCAAACTCAAGTGAGACATTTTAATGATCTCTCCTATGCCAACAACTCATGGACTAAAATATTTAACTTCTAAAAGGTCTCTTACGTGTGACCTGCTGACAAAGTCATTTCTGAATTAACACAACTGACCCTTGGCAAGCAGAGCAATTTCAATGTTTTAACACAAGCAATACCTGGATTTGTGAACCAGACACATTACATAAAAAGGAAAAATAAACTTTTCCAAGCCCAGTGTCAGATCACTGAGAATAAAGTGGTGAAGAGCACTGTGGGTATTGTTTAGATAAGAGAATCATATCTTTGTGCCTATATAGGACGCAGTAGAAGTTCACCCCAGTTACCTCATCAAACCTTGTACTAATTAGCACCCACATAGCAAAGTTTAGGTTTACCCAATGCCCTAGAAGATCCTGCAGAGTAGGAAGGATCCTAAAGTGGAGGAGAGACATTAAAAACTTCCCTTAATTGTTCTGCGTGCCTCTAACAAACATTACAGCCCAGCAGATTTTTGGCAACACATTGCTGGGGTATTATTTTAAACTTTGCTTCCTAAATCAAATAGCCTACTGTTTCAAAGCAATTTTCTTCCCTAGCCTAAGGATTAGCTCAAGCATTAACAAAGCAGGCCACAGAGGGCTGTGACAGAGACGGCGTGTGGGCAGTGCTTTTGCTAATTTGACCTCTTTTCACAGAAATGAGAGGAAACTGTGATCTAAAGTTGACATTTCCTTAGAACATCGCCCAGCTTTCCTAACACTGGGACCACAATTCACTGATAACAGAGCTTTGAAGTACCTGGAGCAGAGCCAGGGAACATTGGAAGTATTCTTCAGAGAATATCTGTTTCAGATTACCCCAATTTATAGTAAGCCACACATGCTAACTTTAGCATTTCTTCTGCCTTTAAAGCTTTTCGTCTTCTGGCTGATTGATCTTGAGCCTATTTCTTTGGCTCAGTACATCAGCATTTCTTGTCCAAACACTGCATTCCTATTTCACATTCAATTCCTTCCCCACCATGTGTCACTACGTTCACTTATCTTTCTCATCCTCTGACCCACATTAACTTTTGCAAATATATGATTTTGCTGGAGCTGAAGCAGAACCTGTGGCAATCACATTGCACATAATAGGGCTAAGCAAGTGCGTTTTGTGGTTTCTTTATCTGCTCACACCTGAAGTACCATATTCCAGTTCTCCTCCTCCCCTAGTCACTATCAGAGACTATTTCAGGGTGCATATACAAAAGTTAAATTCAAACACCAGTTAAGTTTTCTACTCCTCTTTGAATTTGCTTGAAATTGTTCGTCAACATTCTTAGAAAGCAATGCAAAAGCAATAGAAACTCTGGCAGGTGAATCAGTTGTTGGCGAGGACCTGAATTTCAAGAGGGTATGGTGTTTCCTCATACTAAGTTTGATCTGAGCCCAGATACTGAACATGCCTGTGCAACTGCACATCCACACCTTTCAGTTTGGTTTCATATGAAAGGATTCTAGCTCATTTTCACCACAGCCTTGCACTGGTGCAAGTCAAAGCTCACTAAAAAGTGAAGGCTGGGAATGTTCTTCTTGCCCAGTTCATGACACCAGTGCAGTCCTTTAAATCCCGAGGAAAGGTGCCAGAGCAATCATCCTGCTCAGTGAAATACAGAGCATTTACAGCGAGTTGTGGCTGTACAGGTACCCATCACCTGCCTAGCCAATGTTGCATGTCTGACCAAGCACCTCCACAGCAGGTACATTGCATGGCCTGCCATTGTCATGACACAAGACTGCTAGCAAGTACAACTCTCACTGCCCAACAGAGCCATGATTACTGGGGCATGAATGTTGGTAGCTAAACAGTCCATTAATTTCCCTTGTCAAATCTATGGAACAATCAATGCCAGCATGACTGCATCTAACAATGGAAAGATTTGATGTGAGGGCCTATAACCTGCTAAAAGCTGTGAGGCACTCTTACATATTCCAAAGCTGGAACTTCAACCAGTGATGAACAGAGATACAGGTTATTCTATCAACAGGCATATACCTTGGAAACAGTCACTTTTTACTCTAATACCAAGGTTTAATGCATCGACACAAAGAAGTAATTAAAAGCTCCCTTCTTTGTCAACAAAAGATCCTCTGTCTTTTTCTTTTATTACTACTGCAATTAATCCAAATTGCTCCATAATCTAATCAAAGTAGAAAGTACAAGTTAGGTTCCCAGACTATTACATATTGGGTTGGTATTTTGGGGTCTGTCATCTACTGACTATGATGTTCTCCTCTGTCAGGAGGACAAAAAGATTTTCTGAAGCAGTGAGAAGACCAGCTCATGCATGGGCAAGTATGGACCCTACACGTGGGATGTTGTTGCAGTTCCTCAGAAGCCATGAAATAAACAGGTCAAAAACCATGCATCCACTTGTGTATCCTGCTTGCCAGCAAGAATATCATGCTGCAGACAGGAAGTGCAGTAGCTTGGCCACCACCAGATATTGGCAGCAGCCTGGAAGCTAAGAAGATTTTTCAGAAGGAGAAAGTCCACGTAAATGTTTGAAGAGGGGAAAAAAGGTACAGAGAGCTCAAACTGAGTTCTGCCACTAGGCAAAATGCAGACACACATTTGCCTGGAATTAGGACTAACTCCCCTTGTTTCTTACCCCTCAGCCATGCTCATTCTTACATAAAATACTATTCCCAGTGGTTTCAGCAGGACTTCCTCTAAAAAAAGTTACTGCTGATCATGAGTACGGAGATTCACCCAATGCACAAAGCCAGTAAACTCTGGGAGAGTGCAACTTCCCTGCTGTTATCATGTGTTTCCGCTCTTTCTCTCCTTCTTGGGAAATTAGACTATGATTTCACAAGAGGCTGTCTCCTGATGTTTCTGAGCTTTCTTTGCTGTCACAAGAATAGCCAAGAAAGTAATAATTTTGGAAAAGACAACGGAGTGAAGCCATTTTCCAGATTGAAGCAACATTTTGAGACCAAATTTACCTACATTTATTTTTACTGAAACAATATTTCTCTTGATGCATTTCATTTTGAATGGAACAAATACTTAATTACAAAAATGTGATGGATGAGAACTGATTTAGAACTGATCTCACCAAGAAAACTGTAAATCTTTCATATCAAGTTGACCTACATTCTGCTGTTTCCTTCCACTTTTTGGTTCAAATGCATTTGTTCAGACAGCCATTTGGCAGACAGTGACACCATTTTAAAGGAAAAAATCAGGTTGTTAAAAAAAAAAAAGGGGGAAGTAAGCATTTCTGTTGAGGTGGAAACATCAAGGACCTTCAAAACCATGAAACTTGATAGGAACTGCACTCTCCAGCACAGCTCATCAGTAAAGGTACTGCCCTGCCCTTCTTCCAAGTTTTGGTTGCAATCAGCATTTTCCCAATTTTAACAGCTAAATCACTTGAAGAGATGCAATTAGTGACAGAGACCATCTTTAGATGGCAATCAAAATGACTATTTGGCATGAAACTATACTTTTGACACTTTCTCTTTGAATTGCCTAAATTCAAAGCAAATGAGAGCAAACTAGTGTCAGAGAAGTCAAATGCTCCAGGAAAGAGAGGTCTTGCATAATTACTGCGTTCTGTGGAGCCCTACACACGTGCATTGGTGAAATGTCACTCTGCATATAACCTAGAATTAAACTACCTTTTAAATTGCAAAAGCACGTTGCTAATGGTTACAAGATTCTCACAAAGCACTGTAACCACCCTTTTCAGAAGTTACCATGCAGGACATGAGTTGGGGGTTGGACTCGATGATCTCTGGAGGTCCCTTCCAACCCCTACAATTCTGTGATTCTGTGAGCTGAAAATACAGTAAGTTTCACAATGTCAAGTTAGAGAGGGGTGGTTTTATCAAGGTCACACAAAGGTTGCACAGAGAAGGTGAAAACTGAGTTTAGTTCTCCTGCGTCCCAGTAAAGAGCCCTGATAGCAGAATACAGTCTCTCACTGATGTCAGCCTCTGTAATAAATGATGTCTCCATGGTGGGGAATTGCCCAATTTGACATCACTAGGAGATCTGGAATTGCTAAAAGGTTTAGGGCTTCAGCATGTTTTGTTTTTAATTGAGCATGAAGCTGTCTTGGCAATAATACCAGAAAAAATCTTACACCCAAATAAAATCTGTTTGGATTGGCTTCTCTTCATGAAGTGATTCAGAACAACAAAGCAGCACCTTCTATCTTCATGTCTGCACAGTTGTCAGGACTAAATACTGTGGGCCGAATGTCTCTGAATGAGTGATTGCACAACACTTGCAAAAGTGCAAAATATTTGAAATGCAACTTGTGTGGGAAGAAAACAAATGGAACAGCCCTTCTTCCCTTTGAATCTATTTGGCTCATTGTAAAAACAGATAAACTGCTGAGTAGAAGACAAATAAGTAGGGTCATTCTTGCAGGAAAGCATGCACGTGTCATGCTCACCCTGGGTAAAACTAATTTATTCTCGTATGGCTTTGGAAAGATTTCCTCTTGGTTCCTAAAAGGAACACTTGACAGTCCATGAAAGCAATCTTTAAAAATAAAAACACATTTCTAAGTTTGGAAAAATAACATATTAAACCCTGAACTCAAAATCCTCTCTAATGGCACAATTTTTCTAGTGATCATTGTTCTTCCTAGAGCATGACACTTACAATAACACATGCTTTTGAAGAGCAAAATCCAACAAATATTGAAAGATATTTTCCCCCATTCTGATCCCCCTCTTCTGATTCCAAGTTCCCCAGTTCATGAAGGCGTTCCACATGCTCCATATGCTACACACTTCGATTTCCAGAAAGTATATTATGCATAATAGATTTAATCCCTCAACACTGGAAACCTTAACTGTATAAAATAATGGATTGTGTCTGTTCCTTGTTCTCCTCCCTCTTGCAATATATGCATTTTACACTGACAGCTAAGATGTTTCTTCTGTAGCATCAGCAGATTTATTCAATAAGAGTCCAGTCCTACTACATGGGAGTTTTACTGTTCATATCAGCAAGTACAAGGTCCCAGTTGGTATATCTAATAAAGCATTTTCACAGATGTCCTAAACCAGTTCATGGGCTGCCATTGAAAGGGATGCCTTGTCTTTTCCCTGGGCATATTCTTGCTGCCTTGCCTGTAAAAATTCCACCAACCACATGACCCTACAATCAGCCCAAATAAATAAGCTGAGCTGGCAGACAGAAAAAGTAATCATTTTTAGGCATGCACTGGAGTGCATTAAAAAGAGAAAAAGAGTGTGGCAAGCAGGTCAGGGGAGGAGATTCACTCCTCTACTCTGCCCTGGTGAGGCCATATGTGGACTATTGTGTCCAGTTTTGCGGTTCTGGGCTCCTCAGTTCAAGGAAGATAGGTAACTGCTGGAGTGAGTCCATCAGAGGGCCACAAAGATTAGGAGACTGTATGATGAAAGGCTGAGAGACCTGGGACTGCTCAGTCTGGAGAAGAGTAGGCTAAGGGAGGATTTTATCAGCGCTTCTAAATATCTGAAGGATGGGAGCCAAGTGTTTGGAGCCAGGCTCTTTTAAGTGGTGCCCAGTAACAGAACAAGGGGCAGTGGGTACAATCTGAAATATACAAGGTTCCATACAAACATGAGGAAGAGGGTGACAGCACTGGAGCAGGCTGCCCAGAGAGGCCCTGGGGTTTCCTTCTCTGAAGATATTCAAAACCCTCCTGTATGACTACCCATGCACAATGATGTAGGGAACTGCTACAGCAGGGGGTTGAACCAGAAGATCTCCAGAGGTCCTTTCCAACTTCAGTGATTCTGTGATTAGTCAGATCAGCTTGCTCCAGTGTCAAAGCAAGAGATGAATGTAAGCACTTAGAGGCAGCAGTGAACATGGAATAGCCTTTTCTATAGCAGCTTGAAGTTAGCCCAGCCTCAGAGGACCATCAACAAGAAACATCTTCCAGATAGACAGGGCTACATCCACTGCTGATAAAACAGCTCAGATAGATTGTCACTTTTGAGGTTGAGACTTAAACCAGCTGAAAATTTGGCCCACAACAGACAGTCTCCTCATGACATTAATATATTAGTTAGTTCTCCATGAAGAATTAAATAGATCCTCACTGCCAATCACTTTGGTGTTCAGAAAGAGCTAATCAAGAAGACATATTCATAATCGTGTCTGACTGCAAAACTCTTTGTGCCTATCTGTTCGTCATCCCACAACCATGATTCAACTGTAATTATGACTCTTCCACTGAGAAAGCAGTTCCATCTGTCACTATTATTACTGCATTTTTTGAAAAATGGCAAATAAAATCTACCTATGTGGAATGCAGGAGGACTGTTTTCTTTTTAATATTAAAAATTTCTCTTGCAAATTAAGTAAACATTGGCTGAACCTCAGAGTTGGTATATTGTTTAGGAATGCAGTCTTGCACAGAGCCAAAGGCTTTTCAGAGTCTTAAAAGAAACCTCAGGCACTGGAGTCATCCCCAGTGAGTATATGAAAACGATGTGCACACGTGTCAGAACGCCTACTTCTACTGTGTGAATATGTCAGGATGATTTGAGCTTGTTGGAAGGCCAGGGCTGCATGGAACAATAAGAAAAATTTTAAAGACTGTTTTCAGAGATTAATTAGTTTCACTTAAGAAGGATTAAAAAGAAAAACAAGAAAGTTCTACAGCTCTTTAAAACATGATTAGCAGTTGTAAGCACTCAAAAACTCTGAAATGGCACACGCTTCATTCCTTTGCAATTAAAAGCTACAGCTATCCACCCTCCCCAATGACAGAGGTTAAGGAAGACTTTACTATGATGAACCATGATGTCCACCTCTTAGAACTGAAGTAGGCAATCACAGAGGCCTCTCGTCAGTACTCTTCTGATGAGATTTCCCAAGTCAGAGAAGTCTGGCTCAGAGATAACGACTGCAGCAAAAATACATAATCCAAGTGAGGCTGATGTTAGGCTTTGAGAATATGAAGGGTAGTATGTTTTCTGTCTTGATTTCTTTTTTCCATCTCCAATAAATATCATTTTTGCACACATGAAAACAAGAACACATTCCTCCCGCATATTTCTATTATGACTGAGTAATAGTGATGACTCAAAGCTGAAATTCATGACCTAGCTGGAGACTGACCTCCTTGATTTATAAGAGTAATGTGAACAAGTATATTTGATAAAGCATTCTGGATGGTGAGGATAGACACTGTTTATTGGTCTCCCATTTGCACAATGATATAACTTAACAGAAGGACAGGTTTTTGTCTTTGCAAGATGTAAAGTAGTGCTATGTCTGACCTCCAACAAAAGAAAAGCAGAGCAAAACCCATTTGCACAGATACAGTAATGAAATGGCTGAGTAGTCATTAAAAAAAAAAAAAAAAAAAAAAAGCAAAGATTTGTGGCTAGGAAATCAGATGGGAAAAATAAGATAGATACTAGTCATTCAGTAAGCTGACGTAGCAGAAAAAATGAATGATGCAAGATGCTTACCAGAAGGAAGTAAAAACAAAACCAAATTTAAAAAAAATCAAGCCAACACATTAAATAAACAAGTACTACATATTCCTAAAAATTAGTACAACACTGTACAATACAACACTGCTTAGTAGCAACTGCAAACACTCGTGCTATTATCAACATTGTTTTTCTCCTAGAACCAAACATAACATTATATCTGACACTGAACAATTCCATCCTAGCTAAAACTAGGGCATTTCACCCACATAATATCCAGTCATCATGGGTTTCAGATTTCTCACTTCTCACTAAAATTACATATTATTAGAGGAAGAAAAGTAGTGGTAGTTGAAAAGATAGGGTGCATAATGCATATAATGACAAGAGCTGGTTAAAGGATTTTATCAAATCCAATTCACCAGAAGATTTTCAGTGCAAAAATGTCCACAATGGCACCAGTGAAGGCCTTCAGGATTTTCACTGTTTAGTTGTCTACAGGAAGAAGCAATGAGAATCCCCAGAAACATTTAGACAATTCTGAGAGAGCAGCTGACAGTCAGTTTAAGATTTCATCAAATTATACAAAGTCAAGATAAGTTTTTTGATGCTTTTTTTTTTTAATAGTTTTGCTCATTCTCCTGTCTTTGTGACTCTGTTTTAATAGTCAGTATCTGCAAATGTTAAAAGAACTAAATCAACTTCTGGACTTGTGCCTCTAAAAAAGTTGTGAACATTCACCTACATTATTTTCCACTATTAATTAAAAAAAAAAAACCTCTGTAACATGGACATGAGGAATATGAAACATATTACAAAATACATGGAGATGGCACGAAAACCATCAGTCACAAAACTAGTCAAATTTTAGTGCTTCCATTCAGTAGGATAAGGGTAATTGTACTGAACAAGACAAAAAATATCACAGTTTTTCTCTAAGGGAAAGTTTCCGGCAAAAAAGAAAAATTAATGAATTCCACTGAGGAAATATCCTGCTTTGGTAAAGGCAGAATATTACATCGTACTTGGTTTTGTAATATCTTTTAATTTCTATACGTATACATATATATAAATAAGCACTATTTTTTTTCTGCTTTCTGTTCATTATTTTTTAATTGCAGCAAGCCCAATATATAAATGAAATTTGCCTTCGAACTCAAAATAAAAATAAGTTCAGATAATGGAGTGTGCTGATTTTATTTCTATTTTTTAATGACAATTCATTTAAATTACAGCCTCCTGGAATTTTTTTTTGCACCCTCTGCCTAGTCAGATATCCACCGCCACCCCTCAGAAAAGTAACATAAACTTCAGTTCAGAGCAATTTTATGCATCAAGGGAGCAGCGCCTGTATAGCAATATAAGCAGCCTTCTGCCTGTCAGAGCATCGTTAGCACTGCCTGGCTCAGAGGCAGCCTGGAGCCCTTTTTCATCCAACAGCAATTTGATGCAGCACATTTGTTATTCTTTGCTGCCAAGGAAACAATCTGTTTTTCATTTCCTCTGAAGAAGAGCATGATACTATGAGTAAAACATCAGATATAATTAGACAAAATGGTTGAGTGCCTCGCTGAACAGAGAAATGGAACTGTCCAGATATGAAGGATAGCCACACACCTGAAAGGGAGGGAGAGGAGAAGGAAAGCACTGCCCAACACACTAGAGTGTGCAGAGGCTATCATGAGTTATCGTTTCCTCTTGTGGGTGGGACATTTCCTACGGCTTGTGCAAGCTAATTAAGTGTCCTCCCATAACATCTGGAAAAGAATATATATGCAACTTCTGCTGTTTTCCCATGTACTGAAGTAAAATGTACCTTAAGATGGAAGACCTGATCTGTGCCCATTTATAGATCTGTACACAAGCTGGACATAGTTTCCCAGTTTTTTATGCCAATTGCGTGTGCCCTTGCATCTGAAGAATGTCCCTTAACTCATACAATGAGAAGTCTTATCAAAAGCCCTTTGTTGTTAACAGCATATGTCAATTGAAATGTTAAAGCTCATGAGGAGGGAACATGTTGCGGCAAAAAACCTAAAAGTCCTGGGAAGTCAACATCCCACCAACTAAAGTGCTGTAAATCTGTGCAATAGACAGAATAGTATTTAAGGAGGAACAAGGGGAACAAACAGTTATCCAACAGAGGTAAAATGCTCCAAACATAAGAAATTTGGGTGCAGTATGGAGCTGCAGACTAAGGAAAGAAAATGTGAAAGCATGTTAGAAAAAAACTGTAAAAAGGAATAGAGGAAAAACCCTTCATTAGTCTTCCTTTGGGAAGACATGAGACATTCATGTTACACCATAAGTCCTCTTCCAGATTGGAGCAAGTGACAAGATTGGAGCAAGAGCCCAAAGCGTCAGTGGAAGGATATAATATTGTGCATAACAGTAAAGATAGAGTAGGTAATACAACACCTATGTAGAATTTTAACTTCATCATTGTTGAGATATTTTCTGGAATTGTACTTTTGTTTACTGTAATATTTAGTTCTGGAATAATCATTCTGTATTAATTGTAATATCAGCAACTCAGCAAATTGTGATTGTAAGTAAAGCATACACTTTTCCCAGGAAAAAAAAAAAAGTGAATATTGAGTGCAACACTACCTTCCACATACAGATGATCCTTCATACGTTCCCTGGACCCTCGTGGATGCAATTGTCATACATCCATCCACAATATTAAGTGAGTCATGGTAATAATTTCAGCATTGCCAGCAGGAGAAAGATCTCCAACATTTCTCATAGCACAAGGGCACGCCTTCATCATGGGGCTGAAGCAAGGTGGATCTACTCAGGCACCAGGTCTGGCAGACACAAGGAGCTCCAAATGTGAAATAATACAGTCATGACTAAGCCCAGCAGTGCACCCACACCCTGCTGACAGCCAGATTTAGACTATCTGAGCTTCAACACTGCCCTAGCATAACCACACCGCTCAGTTTTCAACTGGCCCACATCTACCTTCTATCCACTCAGAAATCACCTCAGAGACACACTCAAAGATACAGTCCAGAAACTCAAAACGTTCACAAAAAAAAAAAAAAGATTTGCATTCCCTACTCTTTCTTTTTTATTTATTCCTCCTTTGTTTTTTGGTTGTTTTGGGTTTTGGTTTTTTTTGCAAACTTTTCAGGTATGTCTCCTCTCCAGGCAAGCACCTGAATAGTTTATTAATAAGCAATGCTATCTATGTGCTATGCATGGCTTTCTTTGAGATGTCCGTGGTTGATCATCTCAAAGCAACACTAGAGATAACTGCAAGAATTGCACCTCAGCTTACTACAACTGAACACAACATAGTTCTCAAGTGAATTTCCATCTCCGTCACCAATTTCCCCATACAATACAATGTTATTCAACCACAATAGGCAGACAGATCTGTTGTTCACTTCAAGCATCTGTTAAAGGTGTTACTGAGACATAGCGATGCATGAATGCTTTCAGCTGTACCTAAAGAGAGAGGCATTGTTCAGCAATGCAAACTGATTCTGTCTAATAACTGTCATAGCTGACAGTGTCAGGAGGAGGTTTACAATGGTTCAGCACTCTGGCTTTAGCCTTAACAGTTAGGGTGGGGACCATAGAGAATTGGCAGTTGATGACAGAAACGGAGTGAAATCAAAATATCTATTCTTTGTTTATTCATCATCTTGAAATATTTATCATGGTCCAAGTAGACCTCCACCCACTCCATATCAGAACACTGGAACTTTTAAATGTGTGTACTAAGTCAAGACTCATCAAACCCACCTCTGGATTAACTCAAACCCTCATCTTCAGCGATTAATGGATGCTTTGATAAAATATGACAAGAATCTCAGCTAGCCTCAGCATTGTATTTCTACCTAATACCAAATTAATGTTGGGTGTTACATTATTAAAATGATCGCAAATGAAATCAAGAAATGGCACCTACAATTAAGTCATTCAAGGCCTGACTTCAGTCAGCAGGCCTCCACCCTCCATATAAACAAAGATATACAAATAAATTTAGAGCCAATTGCCCTTAATGGAATAGTCCGTTTTACAGTACCTAAACTGACTTCAAGTCTCCCTCTGACTTCAGTTTAACATCTCTATTTTCTTTCAGAAAGAACTGCACACAGCATCCATATTAAAATCACAAATGTCCACAACACTCCTAGAGACCACATCTGCATTTCTCTTTGTTCCCTTTGAGGAGACAGCTGCCAGTAAGGAAGATTACACGTTGCCTTGCATTTTCCCAGATTATGTCTGTTTTGATCCAGCATTAGAGTTCATCCTTGTGTACACATGAAGAGGGCAGCTGGAACATTTCAGATACAGATGTGAAACTCTGCAGAGTTAATTATTCACATTACTGTTTGCATCTTCAGTTTGAGTTACCCAACTTGCACTGAAGTCCTGAATACTGTGCACTAGCTTTGGTGTGCCAGCACCTTTTGAGAACTTCTGGCTGCAGTCAATGCTTCATACATATATACATTCCCAGGCACTTTTGGTTTGTGAAATTGCTGGTGAGATCGTGAAAGCATACATGGAACAAATCTTTTACCAGGAGACCAGTTATTAAAACAATTTGCAGCACAGAGGAAAATAAGAATAGCTCTTCTAAATCCCTTTAGCTTTCTTAACTCTCCACCTTCCCCCATAGGTATCTTCCCTCTTTGATGTGAAATTCCTAACCAGAGAGCAAATGAGGAGACAACAGTACTCTGCAGACAGTTGTCTTTGCATGCTGTTTTTGCTGGAACTGTAAGACACTTTATCAAAAGGTTTTTGAAAGATGACACTTTCTCTCAAATGTGAAGGAACACCTAGCTCAGCTGCCTCCCACATCCTCCACACTCTTGTTACAGGAGAGTTTTGAGGCATTTATGATCTATTTCAGACTTCTTTAACTTTGGATGCCCTAATCTCCTGGTTTGACAACTGATTGATATGTCCTCCTTTGTGGGCTGAGAACAACTGACCCTTTCCTTTTCAATTCCCAGTATAGAGTATCCCAGTATCCTCTTTCCTGGCTAACTGCCATGGGAAGGGTGGTATGCAAAGACAGCTCAAAGGCTGACTTATGAATTAAAATGAAAGAGGAGGAAGGCAGCTTTGAAAATCATTCAGCATGACTGTACACACAAAATATACATGTCTTTTTATCGTGTAAGGACACTCTTACACCTCTGTGCTGGACCTATACATTGAGGTGAATCTCGTTTCAAATAGGCTTCCCTCAACATATCCATTTGCTAGAAGCACTGTCAAACTTATCATCCACTGAGACCAATTTCCAAACAAAACCCATCACACACAGGGCACAGATTTTCAACTTTGCAAGCTGTTAGTTAAGTCGGAAGAACAAATTGCAACAACTACTGTGGGTTTTTCCTAAGTGCTGAAGTTATATGGTCTTGTCAGTGAATCAGAGGCCAGCAAGACCTTTACTGCTGGAACAGCTAATGGGAGGCTGATGGGAAGAGCAAGCCAGCCACTTCGAATGTGAAAAAGTCACTCAAACTTCCTATGAAGCTTCCAGGATTCCCCCTGATTTGATGAGGTGCTTTTCATCCACCACTTACTACAATGATAGTTTACTCAGTATAACATCATAAAACATTTTGTAGCTATAAGCTGCATTGCTTGATTCATGTCTGTAACACACTTCACACAGCACTGCACATAAATCAAACTCTGAGCTTCCAGATAGGTCAGATGGGAAAAAAAATGGTAGAAAATATTGCTTGAATATCCAATTAAAATGGCAAAAACTGATTTTGCAAGTCCAGCATCTATATGAAAAAGGTTATTAGTCATCCAGTGCTCATCTTTTCAGACTGGACAAGTGCTTCTTATGCCCAGTCATTAAACAGTTCCCAGGAACAGTACTTTTTTGTCAGAATTGTTCTGTGGTGGGGACTCCCAAAACACCATGCAAATTATGGATTACTAGGAATTTAAACAAGCATACCCCTTTTAAATCTGTGCTTACATGTACGTTACCCTCACTGTAATTTCAATGTGGATTTCCACGAGGTTTGTTCTGTCTTTGTTATACTTGTAATAGCTGGAAGTAGCTCATTAGTTCTACAGTTCAGGGTCTCTCACAAAGGAGAACATGGTAAATTCAGAGAAAGCAATGGGATATGCATTGCCCTTTGGGATTGCTCAGGAATGTCAGTTTATATTTTGTCAAAAGTTCAGCAGCAATGAGCTGAGATGAAGGGAGATGTTTTTCTCCCTTACCTTAACCAAATTCTTCCCTAAACCCAGCAAGACGCTCATTTTACTGCTGCTAATGAAACCCACATTACCCATGGTGCCTACAGTGCTTATAAGTCCAAGCATCTAGGGAAGCCTGCAGAAGAGAGACCTGAATCTAGAGTCGTTTAATAGATACTTGATACAATAAAGACTAAATCTAACAACATCAAGAGCTCAAGTTTATTGGAAGGTATATCTACTATTTGCTGGCCACAGGCAATACGGCATCAGCCATTAAGATTTCTGTGATAATAACAAGACGAATCACGAAAAGTGAAATACCCTGTGTGTCATTATCATAGTCTATAGTAAGTTCAGTTTTAGAATGGTCAGGTTTTTATTATGAGTGAATTCAGGGACATGCTACAGTAACTCATTCACCCAAAGCCCTGCTGAGCTTCTGACTGCTTTCAAGCAAAACCTGGAAGGTTTCTCAGATGCTAAGGAGGAACTTCATTTTCAGATAAAACAATGAAAACCCTATTTTTTTTCATCCTGAAAGCAAGGAAAACTCAGTAGTTATATTTAATTGAGGTTTACACTTGAGTGGATCCTCTGGCACTGCATCTGACTACCTATGTAGATTAATAACTCTTACATCACACGATTTTATTTTCTGTAAAGCTTTTTGAGATCAGAAGGAAAAATGTTTAGATTAGAAGTGAAAATCCTTATTAGTTTAGTTTGGGATTCTCAGAAAAAGGAAGTAGAATCGTAGAATCATAGAATCATGAAGGTCAGAAAAGACCACTAAGATCATCGAGTCCAACCACCAACCCATCAACACCAGTATTGCCCACAAACCACGTCCTTCAGTGCCACACCTATACATAGAACTTCACTAAACAGACAACCACTGCAACAAAAGTAGATTGCCAGTAATGGAGGCCAAATAGTGAGAAAAGGAGCGTTTTAAATCCTGAAAAAGTTGCGTTCTTCCACCCACAGACAGACATTCCTCATTTGTTACAGTGTTTGGCAATATCACTTTAAAATATGACACTGCTCCATGGGATTGGACTAGGAATCCTATTGATTGTTGATTGTGTTTCCAGTAGGACAAGTGTCTGAAGAAGGGTCATGGACAGCCTCAATGACTTGATCAGAAAGGATAAAACATGGGTACCTCCACAGAAGAAGGAAAATAGTACACATGGTAGAAGGCCCAAATGTACCTGACAAACAGGAGTACATTTTTCCAGCATCAAAGGCAACACGGCATTGCCTAATTCAAGTGGCTGAAAAGTGTAACAGTTGAAAATTAAAATAAGCTGTCAGTCTGCTAAAAAACATTTTTAAATTCCAAATAAATCAGACTAACAGTTTGCAGATGTTTGGAAAGAAAATGTTCGGTTATTTGCATTCAAAGCCCTCCTACCTTAGATGTTCCACTTGCGTTTTAATGGTTGTGGTGGCTTTCTGCCACTGCCTGCCCCCTCCTTATTCATGACATAAACCTCATGAGTCGGCAGGTCTCACACTCAACTCTTGGTTTAAATACATATTACTTCTGTCATCCTCAGAGCAAAACATTGGAGGTAGAGAGATAAAACCCAAAAGCTCATTATTCCTTGACAGAAGGAATTTATAAAGCTAGAAAATCAAATTTGTATTTACATACATATGTGTCGTACGACAATTCATACTTGGAAAATATTTTGTTGGTGGAATGGTGGAAACGTATAGTTGTAAATTAAACCCTTAGAGAAAGGAACACAGGACACAGCTTGTGGGATTAGTGCCTGCAGTCCTAAAAGCACGTGTATGAAGCCAACCGGTATTGCTAAGCCAGAAATGAACTGCAAATGAAGATTTCAATCTTCAAATTTCTTATATCAAGCCCAGTTCTTCCTGTTCTGAGGGAAGAAATAAGGCTAGTAGCCAGACAGGTCAGCTCCATGGAAGGTGCTTGCTCTTGCCCAATACAGGGACTTGTCAGCCCTCCACAATTTCACAGATTCTAATTCCTTCATTTGGATGATAAAAACAAATGGGCAGATACAGGATGTTAACCCAAGCAAGAGAGCTGCCCTTGCAGATGCGTCAGTCCATTCCCCACTGGTACTTCTTTCAAAATTGTCCACATTATACAGGTCCTTCTGGCCAGATAGGGCTTTTCTTCACTTTTTCCTCCATGACTGGAATAGATGGGATTTTTCCATATGGAACTTTGTTTAAAAGAACCTTCAAGTTTTACAGTTTAGCTCCTGACACATTCAGATTCCTCAATGAAACTGGAAAAAATAAAAATAAAAAATTCACTTCCTTTTCAACTGATTTTTTCCTTTCTGAAATTCTCCTGGCAAAAGCCACTATGGAAAAAGGGCAAGAAATGCCTTTTCCTGGAATATCCCGGGGCTTCTTCCCACCCAGTACCTTCTTCTGAAGGGAGAAATGTCCCAAAAACTATCAGTGTTGAAGAGGGTTTTTTCTTTTTTCCTTTTTTGTTTGTTGTTGGTGGTTGATTTTTGTGCGTTTTTTTTTTTTTTTTTTAATGTTCAGTTTCTGTTTTTAAGTGCAAATGCGAATACAAGAGCTGAGATTATTAAACATTTCCCCCAAAATATTTCACCCTCGTCAGCTCCAAAAATACATGCATTATCATCTTTACTCTGGCGCTGTTCTGGTGAAAGTTTCCATTCCCCTGTTTTGGACATTTGGGAATCAGAAGCAGTGGTGATGATCATTACTTCAGTTGGTTGCAGCAAAGCACGGCTAGAAGATTTGCTCACACAAGTGAAGATTGAGCATAGCAATGAAATGTTCTTTAAAAATGAACTTTGGCCACCAGACCATTCTGAAACAATCAAGATCAGCCCAGATGTGTTTACAGAATCCAGGGCGAAATTGCAGAGAACACCTTTCCAACTCAATCTCTTAAGCATTTGTGCCACCTAGTGAGCAAACAGAAGTTGAAATGCTTTAGAGTGGAAAAATGGATTTTGGCCTCCTCAGAAACTCTTGCAAACTGGCTCTCAAGAATAGCTATGGTAGCTCACTGCTTCTGCTCATTGCTTACGGATTGTCAGCTACAAATCCTGGGACTGCAAATAAATGTGAGCTGGCAATCGAGAGTCACCAAACCCTTTTATGTGACACAGGGCAAACCAAATAGCTGGGCCCTACCCTCCAAATCTCACAGCCTCCAAAGTGACTTAAGCAGTAAGTGTGAGTCACTCACTACTGTGTTGCAGACTCATTCTGTGTTCAGGTATATAGATTTTACCACCTAATTTAGACATCTCAGTATCTGCTGCTCAGCATGGGATTTCTTAACGTTATTCAAACAGACATCTATTTGGGCTGTGGAAACCCTAACAGTATTGTCCTGGGGCACAGCTTCCTAAATAGCCTGTTGTTATTTTGGGACCATAATACATTATGAAGACATAGCATTATTCATAGTAACAGCAATGGTGAGGCCCCATCCAAAGAAAGGGGAAACGAGTACAGCTCAGATTTACTGTCTAATCAAATAAGAGGGGAAAAAAAGAAATCCTCATTTTACAAGTGAGAGCAGTGAAGTCACAAAGTCAAGCAGGGTATGCTTACATCATGCATTAGGGCAAACTCAGAAACCAACGATACCACGGGTTAGTGCCCAAGGCCCAGCGTACACATGAACATCTGTATAGTTTAAGCATCAGCATTGGCTTATTTCTTATATGGTTATAATCAGCAAGGTACCTTGTGTCAAAGAATATGAATTTTTGGAATGGGATTGATTTCCCATGAATTTCTACCTCCCATGGCTGTTGCTTTCCTAATCTTTACCTCCTGGGGGATCCACCTTACTGCTGACAGCTGTCTAAGCCTCCAATGTGACTCAGGCTGCCATTGGGATGAGCACACACTGGTGTGTGTGCTCTATAATCCCAGACAGGGCCACAACACCAGTCTTTACAGTTACTGTTCTGCACTGAAAGGGGCAAAGGGTGCTCATATTGTGAGTTGCAGATGAGAGGGTGCTCAAACAGCTACACAGATAATGTTAACTTCTTATCCAAGTGGCTGCCTATAAATATGAGCTCAAGGGATAACTTTTCCCTGGTCTTGTGTCCCTGGGCAACCTCCACAACTGCTCAGACCAGGGTCTGAGGAGGGCTGCAAGGCCTTGAAATCTGCAAATCTTCCAAAAACGTGATCTGATTTGGTCAGCATGAGTTAAGCTTCAGTCGCAGGATTTCTTTTTAAATTCCAGACCAAAATCTCTAATCGAGCATTTGAAAATTTTGCCGTTGAATCTATATAAGTTGATCCACAGCAATAATCAGATGCTACTTAAGGCACAGATTTCATTTGCCAGTGTTTCAAACACAACAACCTGAGCACAACTTTCCCTGCGGAGCAGCAATCTCAGCCCCGGGACGGATGCACTTGCACTATTAAATAGCGCCATCTAGTGCATGCTAGGTGTCAAATTAAACAGCTATTTTATCAAGGGGAAATATCCTGAAAGTAGCTGCTGGACACAAACTTGGCAAAAAAAAAAAAAAAAAAAAAAAAAACCTGATATCAATGGATTGTAAAATATAGGTTTGAACTAATGCAAATTAATTTCATCTGTTTAACATTCATGTTCTTTCATTACATCCTTATGCTGAGAAACTCTTTCCCTTCCCACATAAAACAAATTCCCAACCACCCCTTAAGTTAGAAGTATGTTTTATTGCAGCAATATTATTTTCACAACCTGTGTCCTGAATTCTAAGTATAAAGCAAATTCAACTCACCAGAGAGTCTCAGGGAAACTATGATGATAGTTACTGAAAAATATCATCCAATTAGGAATCTGCTAGAGCTAAATAACTAAATTTACAAACCAGTGATTTGCTTGTAAGAGGAATACTTGCAATTAACATAGAAAGCCAAAAGATACCATTATCACACAGAAGACTAAAAATAAAAGCTGTCAGAATACCACTAGCTGATCCTAAGCAAACCCATGAGCAAGCTCATGTATCAGGAGAAGCCAGAGGGGTGCTCACCCAAATTTGCCTTACTTTAGGTTGGATAATGTTGAGTTCCTGCTCGTGGTGCAATGTATTGCAGTATGTGTCAGTCTCAAAAGTGAAGTCCATCCCCCACAGGTCCAGCATGGGACTGTCATCCCTCCTTAGTACCAAGAAGTTTCCTGCACCTCCCTGCTCCTGGATGTTCTACCAGACCCTCTGCAATGTTAGTTGTAGAGTGTAACTTAAAGTTGTTGGATGCCCTAATAAGGAACACTAGTAGGATGTGAGTGTTACCACTGCAAAAGTTAGGCAGTCCTGTCATTCTGCTATGATTGAAAGGCTCTGGAACTGTTTCAGTTCAAGGAGAGATGTCACCTCAGGTGTCATGGATTAAGTCCAGGTACCTAACACATTCTTCCTGACTAAACTTTCCTTTTACTTTCAGTTGGATAAACTATTCCTCATGCTGCAGCCTAAACTATTGTGTTTTGCTGCTCCACATGCTAAAAAGCTTCCATATTCCACCCCAAACTTGGCTGTAGTTAAAGGATGGATTAACTGTTCTTTATATATGTAGCTTGGAGCTGGAGTGCATGGTCCATTGTGTGTTTTAGGATCATTGTTATTTAAAATAGCAGTTTACCACCAGTATCTTCATCTTACACTCAAGTCTTGAAACAAGTGTATAAAAAAAAACATGCCAATGCAGAGAGTGGGTTAACATCCACAATGAGCCCAAATCAGTGTTCAGTTACTCAGATGTTTAGTTACTCTGATTGCTGCAATGTTTTGTTTTGTTTTGTTTTGTTTTTGGGGGGGGGGGGGGGGGAGGGGGCGGGTCTGGGGAAGAAATGGTATTTTCAGAATTAGGGAAAGAATAATCCACTGACATCATAGAAAGCTGGAATTGCATCAAAGGCTGTGAAAGCTCAGAAACTGGCAGCTTGAAATCCACTAAGAATTGAAATGAATTTATACCTTTTTTAACAGAGCTGGAGCAATGATTCAAACAACTTAATCCCTGAGAAATTTCACAATCTTTTGTTACTTTTCAGAAATCCCTCCCTTGTCCTTACTTCTCAAATCATCCCATTTAAACCTCCTGCATACTTTTGCTCAAAGTATTTGATCCCGTTGAGTTCAAAAGCACTGTGGATATGTTTGCTGCAGAACTTGACCTGTGGTCTTTATGCAGAAAGGGACACTGAAATAGGGCAGCAGTCTGAAGATAGCATACAAGTCAGATTTGAGCATAGCTATGACTGGTGATACCTCTTAGGAGAAAGTCTATCAGCTTACATTTTTAGTGTGAGAGTAATACCAGCCTTCTTCTCAGAAAGAAAAGTTTGCTTACTGCAACCTTTGTTCCCTTAAAACACAGGGTGAAGCTTCACACATTCAAGCACACATATGCCTTTGTTGGTTTTCTTCAATGCTCATCTTTTCTGAACTCTGCTTTTCCAAGGTACAACATTTCTTCTGCACTTGACATCCATCTCTACCAGCCAGCAGTCCTTTGTTATCCCTCTGAAAGGCTCTGGGCCTTCACTTTGCTGAAGTAACATCTTTGCACGAGGTATGACCCCTCTGCAGAGACGCCAGGAGTTCTGGGAAGGTTGACATGTGCTCAAGGACAATGCTGCTTTAGGAACATAATTCTGAGACCCAGAAAAAGGATGGAGAACTCAGAATAGTCTCAGGCAGCTATTCTAGAGCCAGATAGACAAGATTGCCCAGAGCTTGTGGACTGGAATATTCCAAAGAGTCAACATCTTCACCACGATACAAAGAGTATCGTGACTGCACATAGAGAGGTCAGCATCTGCAGAAGGCAGCAACCTCTCAGAAACTTCTTTTACTGCTGAACATCTTGGAAGATGGTGAAACAGAATCAAAGAATTATCAAGATTCAAAAAGACCGCTAAGATCATCTAGTCCTGCTCAGCCCAGCTCCACTGTGCCCACTGACTCACATTCCTCACTGCTACATCTCCACAGTTCTTGAACACCTCTGGGGATGATGACTCTGCTACCTCCCTGGGCAGACTGACAACAGACCTCACTAATCCATTTATTTCTACTTGGAATTACTGTTTTTAAGTACACAGTGGCATAGGGATTATAATCCAGTTCTCCCACATGCTTACAGTGGGGAAGCATCAATCCTCAAATTGTTTGATTATTCTTACCCAGAACATATTTAAGGAAAAAGTTTAATTTGCAAGATAATTTTTTTTCTATAAAACTATTTAAAGTAAAATGGTACTGAATGTGGTTCGGCCTCTTCCAGTTTTAGATTCAAGGTCTCAGTCTTTCTGACAGTCACATTCAGATGATTTCAACTGCCCAGTAGCAATGTCAAGCGAGGCTGCTTTATTGACACAGTAATTATAGCCATTAATTATTTGCACTGCCATCGGTGTGCATAGCAATACATTGTTCAGACATGTCCCTACCCCAAGGACCTTAATCCGGATGGACACAGTGTAGATAATTAGAGAATGACCCATGGAGACAGGAGCAGAATTTGAGCACATCCAGTGTTCTGACTGTAGGACATACTTACCACTTTGACCACCTAGCGCTGTGGCCAGACTCACTTGAAGGCACGCGGTGCGAGCAGCGCTAACGGAGTTCATCTCAGTCATTCCTCGGGCACTAGTGCCATCCCGTGGCCATTCTGTTTCACGCCTCTGGAGATAACGTTACAGCTCACCCATTTACGTGTTATTCCCCATTTACGGTTATCTCACATCCTGAAATCCCAGCTATTGCTCCTCTGCCAGCTGAGGCATACCCTATCTTTTGCGCATCCCAAATAATAACATACTTTCCCTCCAGAAAGAATAATTTACTGCTGTTTCTTTCAGATGCACAGAGTGATCACAAGTATGAAGGCTGAAGTAGTTCAGGAAAAGTAGCAGAAAAAGCCACAGACAGAATTACTGTTTTGCTAATATAATATATAATGCCATAAGACCTGTTTGCTATCAAACTCATCTTCCCTTTTTTCTTCTCATCATGAATACAAAGTATTATTTCTTGCATTTCTATACAAGAAAAAACTGATATGTCCCTTGTCCATGCGTATACCCAGTAAACAACAACTCCAAAGCGTAATCTGGGGTAACCAACTCACTCAGCTCAAAGGAGGAGGAGACCAGAGATGTCCTAGCCAGCTCAACAGCAAATGTTTACTGCTTAGGAAAACTGTGATGGTGTAAATATTGTTAAGTCACCAAGGAAATTGTAATGGAAAAAAAAATCCTCACGCCCTTCATAAGTGTATACACATCATTGGACAATGACTATACTATGGCTTTGGCACAGATGTGCTGAGCATTAAGTTACACTTGGAAATGTGATATTTGAACATTCAGACTACCCATTAACCTTCTATACACATATGTATACATATATTCATATGTGAACAACAACCTGAATAAAATATTCAACGCCTTTGCTTCACGTGGACTTCACGTACAAGCCTATGTTCTTAAATCTTTTAAAGTATACTTTAGCAAAAGTGGTTAAAAATGTGACACATTTTATATAACAAATAGTGAAGTCACATCAAACATTTGTTACTTCAATGAGAAAACTAAAAAAGTTCCCAAATAGAAGCATCTCACTTGCTTTGAACAAATAGTGTATGAAATTTCTCATTTCTTTAACAATTCAGCTCGTTTCTGTTTCTCTTTGATTTTATTCTACTTTCTTTTCTCAGAACAGAAGAAAATTTATATCTATGCACAAATATTTACTGCAGTCCCGATTTCTACATATCAGGAGATAAGAATCCCCTACAAACCATTTCTACATTTTCCAGAGAATCCTTCCATTGTCATAGAATCAGAGAACAGTTTGGGTTGAAAGGGGCCTTTAAGATCATCTAACTCTAACTCCCTGCTATAGGCAGGGACACCTTCCTCTAGACTAAGTTTCTTACTGTCCTATCCAGCCTGGTCTTGAACGCCTTCAGGCTTTGGGCATCTACAACCTCTTTGGGCAATCTGTTCCAGTATCTCACTACCCTCAAGAATTTCTTCTTGACATCCAGTCTAAATCTACCCTCTTCCAGTTTAAAGCCACCCCCCCTCATCCCATCACTACATGCCGTTATAAAAAGTTCATCCCCAGCTTTCCTGTAGGCCCCTTTCAGGCACTGGAAGGGCTCTATCAGGTCTCCCTGGAGCATTCTCTTCTTCAGGCTGAAGAGTCCCAACTCTCTTAGCCCGTCCTCATAGGAGAGGTGCTCCAGCCCTCTGATTGTTTTTGTGGCCCTCCTCAAATGCAGCTCAATGTCATTCATGTGTTGTGAGCTCCACAACTGGATGCAGTACTCCAGATGGGGTCTCATGAGAGTGGAGGAGAGGGGCAGAATCATCTCCCTCAACCTGCTAGTCATGCTTCTCTTGAAGCAATCCAATAAGCTGTTGGCCTTCTAGACTGCAAGCACCATTTGCCAGCTCATGTTGAGTCTTTCATCAACTGATCCCAAAATCTTTTCCCCCACAGCTGCTCTCAAGCCATTCTCCACCCAACCTGTATTTGTGCTTGTTGATCACATTCCCATTAACAACTTTTTTCAATACCTTTTGTTCTTTACTCCTACAGAATAGCACCGTAGCGTTCCACTTTTATAACTGATTGCTCAAGTTGAAATTGGACATTTCTTACTTATAATGGGGACTGTATGAACTATAACTATTGTGCAACAGCAGATTAGACTCTTTATTGCATCTCAGTTTCTAATAACACAGCCTCATGATTGCTCTGCCACCCAATTAAAACACACCCAAAACCAAACTCTGTTAAGACTGTAACAGAGTGCATTACATGGGAAACATCAAACAGTACAGAACAGCACCACTCACCATGATGCAGAGATCCTGCATAAGTGGTGAAGTGCCAGAAGGTGGGTGATCTCATACACCTCCTTGTGCAAACGTCAGGGAGATTCAATCTTTAACTTGCTGCTTGGCACAACTATATCCAATTGTCCCATAAAAACAGAAAAGTTCCTAGTTTCTTAAACTATGCTCCATCTAGTCATATTTCTGTGAAGCATTGCAGTTGTCAGTTTGCTTTCTTTCCTCACCCCATTGAAACATTTTCATATACATCTTGGAGTACATATGCTTCATGTGGAGCAGTATACAGAGCAAAGTAATGCTGAAGACAAGCATTACCCAACAAATCACTATGATACCTTTTGCAGCAAATCCTTCCTTTTTGTTATATACTTTAATATTAAAAGAGTGCAGAAAACTGCAGAAGCCCCTGCTTATGCAGGCACAAAAGATACAACCTGACCTATCTCAGCCCTTCTATGCTTGCAGTCAGCTGAAACTCCTTAGAAATATGCTGTGTTGAAAACAAGTTTATTCTACTTTGGAGTCAAAAAGAAGGGGGGGGGAGTTGGGTAAACATTCATCTGAGATTTTTCTGAAGATTGGAAAAGCCTACAAAAGAAACATGCTCTAGCACAAATCTACTCATACCACTTATATCCAACTAAATGTATAGAAGTTCACCGTACAAGTTCTTATGAATAGAATTCAGTATTTCTAACATTCTGTGTTTAGACAATTCAAAAAAAAAAAAAAAAATCCAGCACAGCGTGCATGCACTTTAGCACACTAAACATCAAAATGCCCATCACCTTACAGAGCTTTGCACTTGCTGCTGAAGCATCCCCTAAACATGCCCTCCACTCATCTCCTTCATCAATGTGTAAGCGCTGAACAGTTTGCAGAAGCAATAGGCAGAAAATGACCATGGGTAGACCATGAGCTTAGACATCAACCTGAAAGGAGAATATATGTTCTTATACAAAGACTAGAATAAAATCTAGCACTAAGAAGAACTTAACACCTGTGCACCATCATTTTCTGAGTAGCATCTCCTAGCTATTCAGAAGTCCATGAATGTCTAAGTAAATTAGTGCAATTACACCTTTAATCAATACTAAGACACACAGTCATCCTTCACATTGTGCCTGATCTCAAAAATAACTGGAAGAAGAGGATTGTTGTCTTGAATAAGGTCATATAGCACCCTGGCATGACCGCCAACTGTTTTCCACCTCAATAGATACCACGCTCCTGAACACACTCATGCCCCAGTGCTTGAGTAGGCTGCCCCAGCTCTCTGCACTGCTGCATCCTCCAATAAACACTTCCTACCTTCATATCCAAATTACTCACATCTTCCACAAGTGCAAATTGATCTATGCTAATTTGCCAGTTAGTTCTGTATCCTGCTTTCCAGCACTCTCGCTCCAGCTGACACGAAAAGCAAGCATCCCATTCTACACAGAACAGCTGAGTGCTTAATGAGCTAAGTATTTCAATCCGCTGCTGATTACCATCCAAAGTTTCCAAAAGGAATTGTATACATAATTTCCTACTAAACAAGCCTAAATGCATAGCAATGAGATTTAGCTTAGAATTAGTGGAAAAGATAAATAAAACATTTTCAAGTTAGGGGAAATAAAGGTTTTCAACAGACTCTAAAACTGCTCTGTTAGAAATCCTATTAGTCATGCCTTACACAGCTAAAGCATTGGTTGGCCCAAATCAAGCCCATTCCTTTGGGTTCTTCCAGCTACATACACAACTACTGTTCCAAGGTATACTGTCTCAGACTTAATAACTTTAAATCTGTTTCTTCTAAATTACTTGAGTAATTTGAGTGCTACAAACCATTCAAGGATAGGATTACTACCTATGCTTAGAAACAGAATGTAGCTTTGCATCTTTATCTTCAACCTTGCAAATGAATTATTCTATCAATATTGACCATAACTTCTAAAAGAGAAGATGAAAGGCTTTGTAGTATTCAAATTAGTAGTTCAAGCCCAAATTTAAGCAATTCCTCCAAGGCCCCATGTCAGGTTCACTTTATGATAGCCCTAGGAACATTTGATGTTTACACCACTGTTGACAAGCTTTTAGAAGGCAGGGTACAACTCTGTGATTGCCTATTCCAAGGTTTCATTGCACTTCCAGTACTCTGCAAGGGTGCAACCCATAATTAAAAATAAATAAATAAATAAACAACCTTTCAACAGCAATAAAACCTAAGGGTGAAACAACTAGGGCAATTTACAGACTCTGGATTGCTGGAGACAACTGACTGTTTGGGAGTACATTCAAAACATGGAAGAGTCCTTCCCTGAAACCCATGGTCTGTCAAGTTTGATCGCCTGGGAGATCCACATAATTGCACAAATTGCTTTCACTTCCTGTACGTTACTCAAACATTGAAAGAAGAGATTGGGCATCATTTGCCAGCATACCCCCTTCCTTACTGCAAACATGTCATTAGGCTAATTAAGATATTAGTGTTGATTACTTGCATTGCATAGCTCAGTAGGGCAATTACTATTAGTATGGAAGTTTGCAAAAACAGTTTGTAAGTCTGAAAATAGGCCTGTGATACAGTGCAAACTTCACTGATGTTCATCAAGGCAGAGCATTAGGTTTTCACTGCCCTGATTTTGAGTCTTGTATACAGAGACTGTTTCTGCAGCTTAGGCTCACTTAATGAAAATAATAGAGCTACCCAGAGACAACTCCATCTCTACAATATCTGATCTAGTTATTTCTAGTGAAGAAAGAGGGGTGACTAAACTTACGCGTTAAAATAACACGCAGCCAAACACAGACAAAACAGTAAGTTCTCCGCACATGGCAAAGGATCCTTTACAAAGCTAACAAATTGCTCTGCCTTCCAGCCATGTTCAGCTGTTTGGAAGCATCTCTGGAAGATGTCCCTAAGTGGTACTGGAGAGTAAAGCCAACTGTGACCTTGCCCATGGATCACTGATGCCTGACTCTGCATGGCTTTGTTCTCCATGTAGTGGAGCACCCTTTTACAAGACAGAATCAGAGAATCATTAAGATTGGAAAAGACCTCTAAGATGATCATGACCAAACAACCACCAAACTCCTACCATGTCCACTACCCACATCCCTCAGTGCCTCATCCACATGTTTCTTGAACCTCCACCACCTGCCTAGGCAGCCTGTGCCACTGCCTCACTGCTCTCAGAGAAAATTTTTCCTGGTATCAGACCTGATCTCCATAGGCAACTGAATTCAGCTCAGTCTCTGAAAATGGAATCCTCATGAGGGATTCTCTTTGTCCAGGTAAAGAGAAAATAATTTCCATTTTTCATTTTCTTTAAAAAAGCATCTTCCCTACAAATACAGCATGGGGATCTTCAGCAGCACCACTCACTGGAACTCTCATGATTCTTACAGGTGTGTTAATGCAAAGCCTGACAGTAAGTTCTTTGCAAGAAAAAGGTAGTTTTCTGCAAACACACTGATCTAGGGCAAGACTTGTGAATCCAGTCACCTGTGAGGAGTACCAGGAACGAGCTAATTCTGTACATTTCTTTAGTTTCAAGCTTTGTCAACCAAACCATGAATGTGACAAATTCCTTCAGTTCACTCTGGATTTAAATCCAAACTAAAATGCTATAACAACGTAGTATGTGATATCAAGGCAAATCACAGTTGTCAAATCCTCAGACAGCTCTCTTTCTCAAATATTTAGTACACAATGCCTTACAGTGGAATTCTCTGTCATCTGACAATGGCAGAACCAGTTTCACTTTGAATTAAAATCATGTTAATTCATTCCCCCCACCCCACCCCCCCCCTTCCCCCTTTGAAATGGTGTTATAATTTCAGGGAATATTGGAGTTCATAAGCAATACCAAGTCATCTCATCCTGAGGTCAGTGCCAACCTCTGCTTTTCTTTCTCACCCCATCTCTTTTTTTCCCCTCTTTCTTTGTACCCTGAACACACGTTTGTCTGTCTTACTTCCATAGTTTACATATGGAAACATAAAACATCCCTGTGTTAACCTCTAAATGAGAAAACTTAATCTCTTCCTTAACACATTGAAAATAAGAGACCTTCCAAATACAGAACACAAGGGCTTATTTGGAAAATAAAACCATTTGTAAGTTTATGCATAGAAGGTGCAACATAGACATAAGGATGTATCTCTTCTACTAATGCTACTGGAAAGAGCTACATAGACAACCAGAGATCATCAGTGTTACAGCTTATCATTATGAAACACAACTTATAAGCACTGCAACACAAAAGGGCACAAACCTGCCACTGTCTGTCCAACCAGTACATGAAAGTCTCTTTCTGAGGGCCTGAATATTCTTCTTACATATAAAGAATAGTCTGCAAATAGATACATCTGTAAACAAAAATGCTTGAAATACTTACCTAGAGAAGAGCTGTTGGCAATGCAGTCAGATGACGTAGAAGAGAGCAGCTCCAGGAGGTCGTACCTTGGCCTAGCATCCAGCTGTGCTGAACCCAGGTTTACACTGCATCAGGAACAGGTGGTGGCTCACCTGTAGGAGCAGGTTCCACTTTTCTTCCCCAATGAGTGGGACCAGCCAGCTCCCCACTGCCTTCATAGGAGCTAGAGAAATGCTAGAGTGTGAAGGACAAGGAGCAGAAAGCGCTGGAGTTAGATGTATCTTGTTAAAAAAAAAATAGATTTCAGTAGTGTAACTCCTTTCATCATCAAGCTGGGCAAAGGGCTACTAACAGCAAGCTATGCTGTGGCTTTGGTATGGGATCACTTGGAGGTTCACCTCAAAGCTGTAAAGATGTCTGGTTTACCCACTTACACAAGGTGATACTATCTGCACTAGAGTTTACATCCTGCAGAAGCGCTTGCAGTGATAAGCTGCCAGGTCACACTGAGATGAGCTCACAGCAGAGGCTGCCACATGCTTTCCTGCAATGGTTTATCTTGGTGGCAGCACCAAGGAAATACTGATTCCAAATAATTTCTTTAGAGAAACTAAAGAGAACTAACAGCTCAGACGCTATGCACCATTTTGTTAGAGAAGCCACCAATCCTGGTCTTTTATGCTTTGCTCCTGCAACAAGGTGTGCAAACAATGGCTAATGATGGTTCTGGTCCAGGAGCAGGTGCTGCCTGTGATGCTCATTACAGCACAAAGGCTGGCTGTTTCTTGGCTGTAAATTGTTTGCATTTCTTGAACAGCAGATATTGAAAAAATAAAAAGTAATTTCAATAAAATTAAATCCTCTCTTGGAGGAAGAAATTACAGCAGTTTGGACTCTTCCTTGAAAATTCAAAAATATTTCATAAACATTTAAATATTTTCCTCTCCAAATATTACAATCTCATTATTTCCATGGGAAAATGTCTAACCTAAAGTGTTTCAGAGGGTTTTGCAGAAGTCACTGAACAAGGATTTTGGCGATGTTTGCCACCAAATGGTTTAAAATCTTTTCTGATGGTAAATTTTAAGAAAAAGTGCCCATCCCTTTATTTAGCTCGTTTCCCCCAACCTTGTGTGTTTTTTCATTGATCCCTTTATCGTGCTTTCTGCTTTGCTAAGCAACTGCACCGTATCATCTGGGAAATTTCCTCTAGAGGGCTCATTTCTTCAGGATGTCAGCTGCGCAGAGGGCAAATCGCTGAGCATCCCAATCCCTCTCAATCACATTATGGCATCATGAATCCACATACACCTTTCTGTTTCTGGGAAGATTTGCCATCAGTAAAGCACAGTTAAATAGAGGAAAAGGTGACATGTAAACATGGACTTTTAAAACCCACTGAAATCATCTGTAGGCTTTTATGACATAATGGGATCTAGTCAAGATGGAGAGAGGAGTGGCAATCCACTTCAGAGGCAGTCCCAGTCTCTTCCAGGAAATGTAGAACACAAGAATGCATCCCACTGCCCGAGTGTCTATCCCATAAGAGCACACTGCTTCTGCTTTCCAGGAGTTGAACTGCCCTTAAGGAGTTTGCTGCCTCATGACCACATTAATTTGCAACAAAGCATGCCTGAAGAGATTGGAACGAGCTGCCCAGGGAGATGGTGGAGTCTCTGTCCCTGGAGGTGTTCAATAAAAGGCTAGCTGTTGCACTGTGTGACATGGTTTAGAGTGATCATAGGCATAAGTTGATTTTTGAACTAGATGATCTTAGTGGTCTTTCCAACTTTAATGATTCTATGAATCTCAGGAGCTCCCTTAGCAGCTGCTGGTCACATTTGCAGCGGACACCTGAGAAAACTCAGTGCAGAACCAGTGATGGAGGTGGGACAGGTGGCTCTGCAGCCCTGGAGAACATCCCCATCACCTTCTAGGGAACTGAGTCCCACAGGGTACTCACTACAGTCTCACCAGAAAAGAAATCACAAGTCTCATGTCATTGAATGGATTTATTAGCCACCCACTTGCTGAAATTGTGGGTGGCTTCAGCTTTCATCTGGAAGAAACAAGGTTTCTAGTGCTTCTGGTGGAGGAGGAAAATGACAGAAAAAGCTGAAGTAAGCACATGCGGGAAGCTAAGAGATAATTTTTCCCTTCTCCTATGTCTGAGATCTATTCTGGTTTGAGGAAGGAAGGGAGGTGAACACAGTCACTCAGCCTTCACTCATCCCAATTGTCTGCACCAGCATGTATCAGCACTCTGCCCATTCAGACCCACTGCCTCCCGTAGAAGAGCTAGTTTGCAGGATAATGGAGTGCACCATCTGTATTAATGTGCTGTATGTATACCTGGCAGTGCCAAGAGCCATTGGTCCTTCTGTACACATTACAAATCAACTGCATTTCTTCTCTGCCCACCATGAGATGCTCCAGGTGGAGGAGGGCACAGAGAGACCCCTGCTGCCCCAGAGCCATTCATGCAGGTGGGGTCTTCAGTAACACACAGACTTGCTGAGTACAGGTAAGGCAATGGCACAGGCTGCTCAGAAAAACTATGATGCCCCATCCCTGGAGGTGCTCAGGCCAGGTTGGATGCGACCCTGGGCAGTTAGTGGGGGCAGCCCTGTCCACAGCTAGGAGTTGGAACTAGATGATCTTTGTGGTTCCTTCTAACCCAAGCCATTTTATTATTACGATTATGATTAGGTTTCCTCATTGACAGAAGTCCTACCTTTCTCCTCCCTTTCATCTGTTCTTTCTAACATAAAGCAATGGCCTTTTCCCCAAAAAAACCAAACAGTATATCTTAACATGTAACACTCCAAACAAAGCATCATGAATTATCTCCAGAATAAAATTACCTTTAAAAAAACAAACTAGATCCATGAACAAGAGTATGAAAGAATAATTGAAGGTGGGTACCATATCCAAAGGATAAGTTTCCATAGAGTGGTGGTGTCACTGAGGGCACTGGAAAATGACACCAGTGGGGGCAGGACTAGGTAGCTGGATGCTGCCTGTGTCTCTGGTCCTGGGAACACCAAAGGCATGGACAGCCCAGAGGTTGGTTGCCTTGTTCAAAGAGAACATTGTTTGGGCCTTGTTTGCAAAAGCAACACACGCATCAAGGATATGTAAGAGTTTATAGCATCAAAAGATTAGGAGAGCCCAGGGTATACAATTCATCTTTGTAGAGCAAATTCTTACGGAGTTGTTAGCCACCTCAAATGGGTTGTGGATATGAAATCAAACCACAGGGTGAACCCAGCAGGAGGGACTGATAGCAGAAGAGCAAACTCATTGCCACCAGACTGCTTTGATAACTTGCACAAATGAGTCCCAGGATTTGCGTCACCTGAATCTGAAATCTGCTGCAAATTAGGCAGCAGGTTGTCTCATGATGTCTTGCATGTAGATGAGTTTTCTTACGCTGTTTGGTTGAGTGTCATTTTCCCTGTTTTGGTGATTGTTTTGTTTTTTTTCAGCAATTGAAACATTTTTTTTTAGAAAAACACAGTGACTTTGACTTTTAGCTGCAGATCTCTACACCATATCCCTGGCTGCTGGAATCTCTGTTCTTCCTTAGTGCCTATCTAGCCATACGAGGAACGCTTTCTGCCAGGGAATTTTTTTCCAATAGAAACTGGCCCTGTCATCATAACACTAAAGAAATTTCGTGTAGGGAATCATTCTGCAGTCGCAGAAATGGAGGCTGAGCCATTGAACTTCTAAGGCCTCCATGGCAAATTTAGCAGTGCATGCTGCAAACACGAGGCACTCATCCCTCACATCAAAGAAACTCAATTTCTTGAAGGCAATATCTTACGTCCAACTCAAATAAAACAGATTTTTCCACTGTACTGGAGAAAGTGCAATGGAAAAAATTGCGTACTACTGTTATGGGAGTTACCGGGTTCAAACTGCCTTAATTGCTCTGGGTCATCTGCTCTCCAGTTGCCATATCTCTTTTATTTAAAATGCCTGAAATATAAAAAATGTCCAAGGATGCCTGAGTTATAAACATTGCTGTCTTTGTGCCAACTGTTGGTTTCATGCAACAATGATAACAACTAACCTACTTTTTTTCTGGTTTATGGAACAGAGACAAATCAAGGACAGTCTTGCAGGAAGCAAGAAGCAAAGGCTGTCAAATACGCTGAGGAAGAAATTGTAGACAAATTTCAACAGAGCATAAGAAAACATCTTTAAAATATCTTCTTTAATCAAAGGGTTTTGGGGCGAGAGATTGGTCCTGTTTATTTTTTATTCACAATATTTTTGAGCCTTTTGGAACAACAAAGACCTACCCTGGCTCAGGGGTGGGCAGTCCAAAAGAGAAAATGAAAAACTGTTCTAAAACATCAATTTTCAGAAAGTTTTTGGAGGAAAGGTTTCAGAGCAATAGAGAATAGCCTTTAAGTAACATTTCTTATACTTCTTTGCTTCTTTGCTTAGATAGTTCCCAGACTTTGGAACACCATATTTTCTACATTTTCTAGCTTTCAAAAACTCCTATACATGGAATATTTTACCATTTTTACTGTCTATATTTTATCTATCTTTACTTTAACTATCTTCCTCTGGAGCTTCATTTTAAAAACCCACTTCTTCCCCACATGTTTGTCTCACCTCTGTCTTCACAGCCAACATCCCACCAGTCCCCTTGCTAAGCCACTGATCCAGGGAAAGCTGTCACAGTTCCAAAGCAAGCACTGATTTAAGCCTCCTGTCTTCTAAGAGATTAGAATAATGACTGTAAGAACAAACAAACAAAAAAAAACCCACCAACAACAAAAACAACAACCTTACACCTTAGACAAAGAAGCAGTTGTTATTTAGTTTAGTTATTTTAGTTATTTAGTTTAGTTGTTATTTAGTTTAAAATAGCCTTCCTAGGACTGTTTATCTCTCCCAAATTCTAATGGCATCATCCAGAAATATATATTGAAAATGCTTTTACCAATATATATCTCATCAGAGTTTAGTGCTAAATGAACAGACACATGAAAAAAACCTCTCTCCAAAAGCAAATGGAACATGTATTCCCTACGGCTACCTCCCTGAGATAAGATCTGCTTTAACAGAGATCACCTTGGGAGATAAATTTGTCAAGGTTTTCAGACCTGACATTTGTTGAGTTCATCCAAGACAATTACAGCATTGTTTTTCTTCAAGAATTTTTTTGACCCCACCATTATTCAGTATTTCCAGGTAGCAATCATAGTGGCTTATTGAATATTTTACTAGGTAAACTTTTATAGCTCTGCTTGCAAGATTAGTACGTAGTGTTGTTCAAATTACTGCAAATAAACTCCCTGGAGGATATTCTTTCTGGAAGATAGATTTTCCTATGTAAGTTTTAAGTGATATTTTGGGGGAAAGGGAAGTTAAAAAATACCAATGCTGTGCAAAGATCTTCCTTCACATATTTCTTCAAGTCATGCAGCATGCTTTAGCTGAGGGCTGAGCACTGGGGTCAGCAGTTTACTCATTATAATTTCCTTAAATACTAGTATAATTTCCTTGAACACAGTGATATAGTGTACCAGTCAGCTTATGGCAACGAATCTGTTCATGTCCCCTGTGCTATTTGACCCACTTTTACCCAACAACATTTGGGTTTATTACTTTGGGACTGTTTGCACTGAGCACACAGAAATGCTGCTGATTTTTCAGGGCAGTTAGCACACATTAACCTGTCTATGCTTTGAAAAAAGTATTGTCACCCTCTAGCACTTAGCTGAATTTAGGGGTGAGGAGTCCAGTAGGAGGACCTTCCCACATCCAAGAATCCATACATTTGCTCTCCAAGACATTGATGTGGGACATCCTTCAAGGACTTCAGTAATTTTGGAACTACAACAGATTATGAGTCCAACTGATGTCGAACTGTTGTTCAAGAAATGTTTAGACATTCTTAGGGACATGGTTTAGTGGGCAATGTTGGTGGCAGGTAGATCATTGGACTAGATGATGTTAGAAGTCTTTTCCAGCCTTAATGATCTTATGGTTCTATGATGTTAGCAAAGACCTGATGCTGTCTGCAGAGAGAGCTGCCCCATAGCTAAATATCATAGATGGCAATGTGACCCAGGTGACAATTTGGCCTGCAAAACCTTTAATAAAGAGGTGAAAACAAAGGGCAAAAAAAACTGTGAGACCACAACAGTTCTTGCACAAGGACAGCAGCTGGCATGATCACGGATGTCTGGTCAGCACTGCATCTTCTCCTGTGCACCACAGCAGGACCAGACCTGAAGGAAATGACACAGCATTACAGGTGTCACTGGGTGCAAGGTTAATGCACAAACGTTTAGAGCCATGGGTGTAGTTGGGGATGGCAATGGGGAGAAAAAATGTTGGCTTTGAAAAAGAGCAGGATGGTTTTGTTTGCAACCATTGACGGTTATTCATAGACAGGATGATTCACTTCACCTTTGACCACCAGCTTCTGCCTTCCTATGAATCATTATTATTAATTATTAGTGAATCAAGAACCAATCATCTGTTGATAACAAAGGTACATGAATCACTGCAAAACTTAACTTTGACCTGGTCCAAAGCCTAGTGAGATCAATGGGATTTAAAATCTGTTCTAATTCAGATTGAACGTCTACTGAGATTTCAAGATACAGTGGTACTGATTCTACTCTGATTTATGCCAGTATGAACCAAGATTGATTCCATTTATATCAGCAACACAAAGCCAATGCAAGTAAGAAAGGCTTAGCTCAGTACAGCAGTTAGTAGGCTTGCATCTCTGTTGCATATTAAGGCAAAGAGAGCAATACCAAGGGCCAGGCTCCTACATCACACAGGAGATTTTGTTGATTGTTGAGTCTAAAGGTGGAAAAGTATGACTCAGCCTTCTCGTCCCACAGTTAAGGAACAATTCCTAATTAAATTCTATATTTTACTGGTATCTTACCTTTCCCCATGGCATTTGGTACATAGGTTTGGGTTGGGGAGGAAGGGTATCAGTCATCCACCATTCCCCAGAAATAAACTCAAGGTCTAAGCAAGCTGCTTGCAGTGTCTTAAAATGAGGTCTATGTTGGATCCTACTGGAGAGGTGTGTGGTGACACAGCTTCCTTCTCTTCTTCACAGAAGCATATCTGGCAACATCCCATGGAGACAAGATTGTTGAGAGCCATGGTGAGATAAGTCCTGCTCCCCGACACAAGGGATGGAGCTGTGGGGTTCCCACCACAACGCTACTATGCTCCCTGAGCTAATTTGTAAATCAAAAGCTATCTGTGCTCCTCACAGTGACCGAGGAGACATGGTTCTAACTGTCAAGGCTGTGAACCCAGTACTGAAAATATTGCGGCCAAATCAGCTTAGAAGAGGGAGAGAGGGAAGGTGAAATGTAGGAAGTGGGAATGGAATGGGGAAACCGCAGAGGGAACAAGCCTTTCTGGTCTGTTTAACCTTAAAAGGTGGAGGGATGAAGTTTTGGACCTGATAGGGTCAAGGTGGAAGAAAAATTCAAAATAAAAAAAAAAAAGCATGGAAGAATTGTTAACAAGAGTTTATGTCCAACAGATATATTTATTTTCTCTCCTTAACCCTCACTAGCAAAAAAAGTCATCCTACTGCAGTGCAGCAAATCAGGTCCCTGTTCCATTGTTCCCCTTCAGACCTGAGGGCACTGCTATTTCACTTTGCTCCAATATAAATTTGAAAATCCCTCATAAATTCTGTACTAAAGTAAGTTAAAATAACAGGAAAAGCACTAGAAAAAGAAAGAAGTTCAACAAAAAGAGCTGGAAAAGATAAGAAAGAAGGAAAGTTAAAGTTTATTTGTATGAAAGAGAACATTTTTAAACAGCAGACCCCATGTGCCATACTTTTTTCTGTTTATTTTCATCAGGCCCAAACAGCTGCATGTGTAACCAAAGACATCATTAAGATAATAATGATATCATGACCCATTCTGATTTTGTAAAAACTACAGTGTGGCTCAGTTCATATCGAATTAGTTTATTTCACTCAGGGTAACATAAACATCTGACTGAAACTATACAGCAGGTATGGGGCAGGCCACTTAGGAGCAGTTTTGAAATACCATCCAAGACTGGCACAGAATTCCCATACAAAGTCTATGCTTTCTTTACCACTAAGCAGCTTCTGATCAGGAAAACAAGTCCAACAGGAATTGCTAAGTGCCAGTTGCTTCTCTCTGCCTCTGCAGTTTCCCTTGGTGTGAAGATCCAGCTCTCCAGGGGGCATCCTGTCTTCATGTCGATCAAGTGGGCCCAAACCAGAGAAATCCTCATGTCCCCTTGCTAGTGGCTTATCAAGAAACCCCCACTGTTTAAAATAAATGTGCAAGTTGTTTTGTGTGATGTGCAAGCTTTGCATATTTGCAGCTGCATGTGTAATGAGCAGACAAGAAAAAAGGGAACTGGTTCATGTGGACAATAAAATCATACAGAACATTGAGTCTATACTTCCAGACAACTGCGTTTTAGCCATCGCTAAAGGCTGTTTCCTGGCTGTTCATGTTTGTCTTTCACATGAGACTTCATGCAGTGTTTCCTGAAATACGTTAATTGAACTGTATAAACGAGCCAAATTCTACAGATGGGTGTTGTCCCTTGACTGTCAAAAGCCTTGGACTAGGGACTAAATAAATGACTTCCCAACCCCACAGGTGAGGCATGAAGCTGATACCCAAGGCATCTGCCAAGACTGAAAGCCTCCTCCGAGCACTCCAGTCTGCAAGCCGAAGATTGGACTCATGAACTTCTTAGTCTCTTTACTAATCCTAAGCTACTTGCACAGTTACCGAAATCATTGAGTTCTGTGATTAAAATATACCTACACACATAGATTCTGATGTTGTAACTTGAATTTGACTCAATATCATGAAGATCGAAGTCAAGATGAAGCAATCAAAAAGTTACACATGCTCCTTAGATCCCTTTCACCTAAGCTAGACCACCTGGATCACACCCTGCTAAATGCAAAACTCACATTAAAAAAACAATTATTAATTAATTGACAGGCAGTTTGAGAATATTGTCTACATTCCAAACTCATTAGCTCAAAAAACAGCATTCATGGCTTGCTTTTTTTATAGAATGTCTGGCAAAACAGGGCTCTGACCTTCGCTGATTCTCAGTTGCTTTCCTAATAAGAGAACAATTCACAATATTAAGTGCAATAAACTTTAGGACGTTTCTATAGAGATTAACATTTTTAAACATTTACTCTTCAGTATACATTCAAACAGCTTCAGAGAGTTTCTTTACAATGCTCAGCTGCACAAACAGAATTTGGCCTATTTCACAAAGTCTTATCAATGAAAGCCCAGAAGAAGGAAAAAAAAAAAACCAACCTCAGAGGATAGAGGAATTGTATCAGTTGGATAAAATGAGCAGAAGTTGTGAGTGATACAGTAGAGGTTCATGTGGTTCATTTCCACGTATCTTGCCATGTCCATGTTTTCAGAGACGGAAGAATCATCACCCTTACAGACCAGAAGAACTTCATTTTTAATTAATTGGAGTGAAAGGCTAAGTGCCTGGAATCTTTGCTCAAGATCTGTTTTATTTTAAAATGTATGCCAGCAGTTAAATTAGCCATAATTGTTTAATTATTCATACCAGAATAGTTACCTATCTTGAGAGAAGTGCCCTTGCAATCATTTCAGTAAATACAATTGTATTAATCAGGTTGAGGATAACAGGTTCAAAGTTGTAAATCCTGACAATCTTTTACCATACAAAATGTTATTATAAGCATTAACGCATTGTTAATGCTTGTTATCGAGACAACAGCGGTTCCTCAGGGGTCAGGAAGTTTATGCTAAGGCACATATCCTTAAGGGCACTGAGTAAAGAGCACAAATAAATCGCTTTTGTAACTCAACCCCAACACCTGCTTGCTTTCCTCTCCACTGACACAAGTAGTTGATATCAAGAGGCACACACGGATGCATCCTTAGAATCATAAAGTCACCAAGGTTGGAAAAGACCTCCAAAATCATCTAGCCCAACCATTCACCTACCACCAGTTCTACCAAAAACCATGTATTTTAGTACCACATCCAAATGTTTCTTGAATATCTCCAGGGACAATGACTCCTCCACCTCCCTTGGCAGCCCATTGCAGTGCATTGCCACTCTTTCAGAAATTAAATTCTTCCTAATTTCCAACCTGAATCTTCCCTGGGTGAGCAAGAGTAGAGGACCCTCTCTAACTAGAAACAGGATGAGAGGGAACTCCTACCTCACCACAACCTCCTTTCAGGCAGTTGCAGAGAACGATATCTTCCTTCAGCCTCCTCTTCTCCAGACTGAAAAATCCCAGCTCCCTCAATCGCTCCCCATAAGACTTGTGCTCCAGACCCCTCAACAGCTTTGTTGCCTTTCCCTGGACGTGCTCCAGGGCCTCGATGTCTTTCTTGCAGTGAGGAGTCTGGCACTGAATGGAGTACTCAAGGTGCAGCCTCACCAGAGCTGAGTGCAGAGGGATGATCATCTCCCTGCTCCTGTTGGCTCCTCTATTTCTGATACCAGCCAGGATGCCACTGGCCTTCTTGGTCACTTGGGCACATTGCTGGCTCATGTTCAGCTGAGTGCTGACCAACACCCACATTTCTTCCACTCAGTCTTCCATTCACTCTGCCTCTAGTCTGTAGCATTGTCTGGGGTTGTTGTGGCATTCACATTGATTTACATTCACTCCAAGCTCTCCAGAATGGTTTTGATATCTGGAGACAATCAATGAGCCATAGAATGGCTTAGGTTGGAAGAGACCTTACAGCTCATCCAGCCCCACTCCCAGCCATGGGCAGGGCTGCCCCCACAAGTTCAGGCTGCCCAGAGCCCCATCCAACCTAGCCTTGAGCACCTGCAGGGATGGGACACCACAGCTGTCTGGACTTTTGGCTTCTTAGTGACTTTCTATGCTTGGTGTAGCACTGCTGCTGTGATGCAGCTGGCTGGTTGCAGGTCAGCTTCCTTGCAGCTCTCTCTGGGATGAAATTCTTCCTGCAGCCCTTAATTTGCCTGGTTCTTCACAAAATTTTTGAGACTTCACAAGTATTTCCTTAACGAACATTATTGCGGGCTCTTTGTATTGATCTCCTTCTCCAAATGGCTTGAAACTAATTACTCCTACCTTTTCTATTCATTGTTATTATTATTATTATTTTAAAACACACCTCTCCGCTGTAAGTTGTCTCAAATATCCCATCCAACTGACAGAACTGAAACCCAGCTCTGTCAAGAACGAGTTAGTGTTTGAGCAAAGTGCTCATTTCAGTCCTAGACTTGGCTGTGCTGAACTCTTTCCAATTTTCAACTTTTCCAAACTCCCTTAACACAGAGAGGAACAGCTGGAAAAATTGAAAAGGGCTCTGTATAGCATCTTTCCTGCTTATCCTTATCTAAGCTGAGGAGAACACAAAGCAGACAGACAACAAAAGCTGGGTGGTAAGCGGTGCAGGAACAAATACTGCAGTGTCAGCAATGAAAGAAGAGCAGCCCTGGATGAGTGGGCAAGGGAAAAAGGAGACTAGAGAGGGGAAGGAATCTGAGAAGAAAGAGCAGGGGGAAGGCAAATAATCGAAAGGGTCAGCTGAGCTGGAAGCCCCCAGATAGAGCCTGGGTGGAGCAGGGACTGATGGCTTGAGGAGAGTGATAAGAGTGTGTTGTATTAAGGAGTGGTTGCCAGACAAGAAATGCGTTGCAGGAGCAGCAGCCTACTGGATCCCCCTGAACCAAGCTGCAGGAGGACTTCCCCTAGGCAACTGCCAACTACCTTCCACTGCCTCCTGCAGCCCTTTCGGTTTTCCCTCCCACGGAGACCTCACTAGCATTGAAAGTCCGCTTTTATGCCCTTCTCCACCCAAATCAATCAGAACAATGAAAATCAGCATGAACCTCATGAACCGACTGATCTTATTGGGTGATAAAACGGTGACAGCTATGTATGGCAGTATACGTGAAGTACGCTCATATATACACACATAAGCGCATGTGTGCTCTACAGAATAACAAGCTTTCTTCTCAGACTCTCCCTGCCATCTCCCTTTCAGTAGCACTTGCCACGGAAACAACATAAGCCTGCTCTCCTCTGTCACTTAGGGCAGCCTCCAGGCCACCTCCGCTTCAGCGGCTTTTTGCAGTGAGTGCACGTATCCCATCACAAGAAGGCTTCCCTCAGCTATGTTAGCTCTGTGCATGGCATAGGCACACTGCCAAGCTCCCAGGCCCTCTGAAAGGGCTCTGCTTTGCACCCCATGGCCCCCCTCTGCCACTGCCTTACACCATTGCTCTTTGGCCAGGACACAGTGCTCGAGAGAGCCACTATTTGTCTTTTGGAAGGAAACATAAGTGCTCGTTGGGGGTTGCAAATATAATTAGGAGAAGCCTTTGACTTCAGCCAGAAATATATACTATTTAAGCAAATTTTAAAGAACGACCAGCACAGCAATGCTCAGCCTGCTGGAGGGCACAGTCTTGCTACCCAAAATCACCAGTGTGTTTGCTGGAGAAGCAGAGCCCAGCATGGCTAGCAGGAGATGGGCGGACTTACTGGCATCATGAATGTAAGGAGCTGCTTGGTTAAGATCAGATTTCATACAGTCATCATAGAACCATTTGGGCTGGAAGAGTCCCTTAAAGGCCATCTAGTCCAACTCTCTGCAATGAACAGGGACACCTACAACTCCATCAGGTGTTCAGAGCCCCATGTAGACTGACCTTGAGTATCTCCAGGGACAGGGCATCCACCACCTCTCTGGGTAACCATTCATTTGATATTGTGGATACTAAATAGTAAAGATGGCAGCGACAAACCACAGACAAAAATGCTCACATCTATAGACAACAGGTGTTAAGGGAAATAATAAAAAATTAAGGGAAATCATAAAAAAGCCTCAGCACATTGCAAGTTGCATCTTCATGCCTCAGTGCCCTTCTTTCCTGTCCCTTCCTTCAGCAGGACAACATAAGTACCACTGCATTCTGCTGGATGGACCAAAAGGGAAAAGATCTGTGGGGCTTTGGCATGGAGCAGCTTGGGAGCAGCTTCTCAAGGTACCCCTCCCAAGCTCACAGTTATGCTGGGCATCCCAATTGTCTTCCTGCACCATGACTTATTAAGCTATATCCAGATAATTTAGGTCTGTCCAGTTTAAGTCTTAGAAATTACATGATGCTGGAGACATTCACAAGAGAAAGGTGATCCCCAGGCAGCAGTGTCCCAGAATCATTTGGGTTCAAATGCTGCACCTCTTTTTGAAGTACAAGAGCAGCAGGGATGGCCAGTGGGTAATTTGCCATGGGGTACATCCTGCACACTGCTGGCCTCTTAAGGCAAACCATGCCATGAAAAAAATACTGCCTGTGAGCAATAAGGGCAAGCAAAGGATAACATCCCTAGTTCACAGCAATTTTAAAGAGAAATTGCTACTTAAAGCAATTTCTGTAAGATTTCATATTTGTTGTGCTCATCTGCAATAGCCTGGCGTGCTTCCTGTCTCAAGACTTGAGGGATCTGCTCATCTGCACCAGACACAAGATTAATTTCTAAGGTTTGGAAAAAAAAAAAAAAAAAGGGTTGTTTTCTTTCTCTTGAATTGTGTCATCCTTTAACCATCAAACTTACTGTACACTGTCTTGAGAGCCTCCTGAGTCATTTTGAAGACTTGTATAAGGTCTACATGAATTCATTTTTCCCTATACATACTGCAAAGTCCTGTGCCATCGTTCCACTGCCATCTCCTCCCAAAAGGATGGGCAGCAATATGTGGTCAATCAAATACAGAGATTTATTAAAAATGGGTGAACGCCATAAAAATAAGTATAAAAAATTACTAGGACTGGTAGCAGGTAAAGCAAAGTGCAGTGCCATATCAACGTGACACTTGTCTTGCACTTCTTGTTTTCATGCAAGCTACTGCAGTGATAGCATTATCTGCATGCCATATGTGCATTGCTGATGCCAGCAGCCTTTCCCCTCCCAGTCCACCCTGCACTGATACAGCAAGGCATAGACGTAGGAGGAGAGCAATGCTTTTGGCCCCACTGGCTGCCAGATCTACTAATGTCCCAAGAAACCAGCACCAATCTCACCTCCTTTGCGGTCTGCAGCACTGCTACCTTTGTTACACAGCAGAGGCTCAGTGTCTGAAGGCCACATATTGATTAAAAAATTAAACAGAGTCTGGGGACATTTCAGGCACTGAACCATGACCATATGCATTAGTAAGCTGTTTAAACATCTCACAGCCTGTGCCAACTAGCGCTCTCCCAAACAATTCCCGGGCACAGTCCAGAGTCAAGGACCCTCCTGCAATTGGCTGTTATCAGGCAGCCACCCTCTTTTGAAGTGGACAATATGCAAGCTGTACTATGCCAATGTATTTAATGTGCTACTACAGAAGTAGTTGATAACACTCTACTATTATAGAAGTTGATACTGCTTCCCTATTAGACAAGTAATCAATAATGCTTAACTAAAATAGACAATAACACTTCACAGTTATTCAAATACCTGCCAAGTCTGTAGACTAATATACGTGCTTTTTCCATCAGACAGTGCATTTGCTATCCCACAGAAAAAGAAACTCATCAGATCAAGGGACCACACTTCAAAGGCACTGCAACTTCCAGACTGCTCTGGAGAGCTCGTGCTGAGCATACGACTATGCTTGTACACCTAGATTTTACTGTGCCAGTAAAACTCAGTTAAGACTCAACAGTAAATTTCATCTTTGTGCCAAAGGGCAAAGCTTGTGACCTCAAAGAGCCAGAGGCTGACTGCTTACCACAGGACACACCTCTCTCAACATTTTACCTCCTACCAACATTTTATCTCCTACTCTCAAGTTTACTGAATCTCCACTTTGTCCTAGAAGAATCACCAACTTCATCCTGGCTGTGCTCTAACTTTGACAGAGAATTTGACTGACCATTCATCACCCTTTTGTGACCACCAGCATTTCCCCACTTCCTACTACAATTTCAGAACAGGTCAGGCTCTCCACCACGTCAGAAATAATTTCAAGATAAATACTGTGTACCCAGCTGTGGGGAATCCAAAGCAGTCTCCTAAAATATTCCTACAGACAGGCATGTGACTAAACCCACACATACAGCATGCAGCAACAACAACAACAACAAAAAAAGTCTGCACAAGGAGGACACAGATACAGAGTAGGGGCCTCAGCGTGGAGGAGGAGACCTTGAATTCCAAGTACCTTATACCACATAGCTGACCGACAGAGAAAACAGGAGATCTGGGGAGAGGCTAAACACTGAATCAGAAGCATCAACTAGCAGAACTAGGTAGCAACACAGCACCTGTACTAGGTTGCAGCCAAGATACCCATTTAGAGAGTCTATTGTGAGCTAAAAACTCACTCCTTTGTTAGAAGAGGCTGGACTGCTTGCAAATGAAAAGTGTCTGGGTATGTGTCCACTCTTCATCTAAATGCATAACAAAATTTACATTAGTAAGCTCCTGGGTTAGGGGGAAACTTTACTCAAAGTAGTCCAAATTGACAGCAGCTCTCCATTGCTACCATACATTAAACAGAACAACGGGCAATTTATTTAAAAATGCACTTTATTTACAACACATTCAAACTTCATTTTGGAAAACAAATATAACTGTACATCAAACTTCCCATTTTTCATTAACAGTGAATAAAACCATAGCAAGATTTACAACTCATTGGTTAGGCAATCAAGAAAATTACATTTTGGCACAGTATTTAAATCACATCATGAAAAGAAAAACTGGAAGAAGTTCTAAGCAACATAACTCCATACGTGTAACAACTTCATACAGTAACATCCTCAAACCAAAGCATCACTACTTAAATAAAGTATTTAACAAAAAGTGTTTCCATTGTACAGCAGAATAAGAGAAACCTATAGAAATTTTCATAGTGCTTGGATTATCTTTTCAGAATTGTCCCCTCTACTCATTTTTCTAATGAGAGATCCAGATTTTCTCCTAAAGTGTTAATGAAAGACTAACAAACATCTCTGATTTCATGATACCTTTGCAGGTTCAGAAATCAACTTTCTTGAAAAAGATGTTTCCAGTGGAGTGCAGGGGAATTTAAATACATATAATCTCAATCATATGACTCCTTAAACAGCAGACTTCTACACAGACCAAAGGACATTAAATGCTCCTTGGAACAACTGACATCAAACTATCCATCCATCCACCTCGGATTCAGAATAAAAGGGAACATTCAGAAAGGAAAGTATTAAAGTAGAGCAGGAAAAAGGGAAAGTGTGAGAAGAACTAAGCAAGGTCAACAATCCGTTTGCAATGATAAAGTACCCTGTGCAGCAAAACCAAAGGGGGTGAACTTGCATAATATGAAGTGCAAAAATTAAACCAATAAGTACACGAAAGAGGTATTCTAAATCATATTATAGGTACATGCTCATGACCAGAAGGATAGCAAAACTGATCTACTATTCTAAAGATTAAGAATAAATATGAACATTAAGAGGAAAAAAAATATAATGATTTAGTTACAGGTCCAAAAAAAAAAAAAAAAAAAAAAAAGCCATGTTATTTTTCTTGAGACAGAAGAGCAAAGGTAAGATTTGCACTTTGGAGAGTTGTAATTGAATGTACGTGTTTGATGAAAGAACATATGACAAGGCGACAAAAAATTGAATTCCATTCAAACAAGGCTCATAATGATGAAAGCCAGCCAATTGCCTTTGCGTTCATTGCCATGTGAATTTGTTCCAGATTTAACTCTTTCTCCAGAACTATTGCTAAGGCTAGTAAATGTTCTGTTGCCCTACAAGTAGGTCACATGTATGGCTCATGGATCATGAGGACCACATGTTATAGATCAGAGGATCACATAACACGACTACATGTTTGAAAATTACCTCCTTACCTAAGAGCAGTGATGGATAGGTGGGAAGGAGAAAAAAAAAATCACTACAAGAGAAACTGAGTACTGTGATGGTGCACTCAGAAGGGAGTACTTGAAGAGAAAAGTTTGTGCAATCCATCCGCAGCAGTCAGAACTTTTCCATCACTGAATTGGAGGGAGAAATAAAGCAATTAAGTTTAACAGGACAGGAAGGAAAATTTATGACAATGCAATATGCTACAAAGCCGAATTTAGAACAAGTGCCCATAAGTAAGTGCAAATATTGAAGTATATTGTACTTCAAAATGAGGTAAGCATACTTCAAGAGCATTGGAACACCAAGAAATTAAGGGAAATTAGCCAAAACAAAATACACACTGATTGGAATGATGTCATCTATCAAAATAGAAAAGGACCACCCAGCAGAGCACACCACCCGCCACACATTTGAAACAGGAGAAAAACATTTTGTTGCTGAGCTGAAAGGAAGGCAAGGATACCAGGTCAAAAACCTTCGCTGGGTACCCTGACAGGCCCTGCATGGAAAAAAAAGCAAGGTTCACCTCATCACTGACATAGCTCTGCTGGCTTTGCTTGCTAATAAAACTGCTTTGTTTTTTAATTTGCTCATTTTCTAGACCTGAAGATTTCTACAGTCCTTGGTATTTTCCTATTTATTCACAGTACATTCAACCAGACAAGAAAAACTGTTTATGTTACTTCATTGTATTTTCAAGTTACAACACTTCAAAAACTTAAAAAGATAACCACTGTTTCAATAAACATTGGAAAGATGAAGATGGTGTATTTCATCAAATGCCCAACATTACACACACTCATTTTCTCTAATTCCAGAGTAAAACTATACTGACACTCCAACCTTTAAACCATTTAATAAAATGCATATATAAAAAGATTACCTGATTTAAGAGACAAATGCATAATTAAGAAAGGTTGCTTGTTTTAGAGAGCATGTGAGCTGTAAATTCCTGCACAGATTTTGTTGACATTTTGGGAGCCTTCTATTCCAGTTCACAGAAAATAAACCTATGTATTTGTTATTGAAATCTAAGCCCCTCCATTTAGATCTCATCGCAGACAAAAATGAGGACAAGAAACCTGAAGTAAGGGCTGTCTTACTTCACATCCTCTCAAAGAGCAGGGCAGTTGCTGTAATGCTTCCTGATTTTCATAATTTGTGCAAGAGCTGCAAACAGGATCAAACAGAATGGGAGGATGAAGGTTTTAATAGCATTAGGATACAGATCAATTTTTATATTTAAAACCCATCATAAAGGCTATGAATACTTTAATTCATCCAGGAACTGCTCAAGAAGGGTAAATACAAACTAGAAGTGTGCAATTTAAGCTGTTATCACACTGCTCGAGTAAACACAATTTTCCAAGCAGCAAAATACCCTGCTGTGTGTTTGAATATTCATTGATTTAATGTAATCATCCTTATTAAGGACTTGTCTGCTTCCAAGCCAGCCTTGCAAGGAAGCCCCAGTATTTCCCCAGCCCAGCAGGGGATTGATTTGCCCTTTCTACTGTTTTGTCCCTGAGTTAAAGATACCGCTATTTTACAAAGATGTCTTCAGGAATAGCTACCTAAATAGCCTGTCCAGGCCACACGGAGCACTGAAAAGCTGCTTTCAATTGCAAAAATGTATTTGAAAGCTTCTGGAGGCTAAGAACTACACTCAGCATAGATTAGGTAGTGGGAATCCCTCTCCCAAAAAGCTAGAGAGCAGAACCAAAATCCAACATTTGGTGACTGGGCATGCACAACTGGGCAGAGGGAGGGCTTAGATTTTTTTCAATAAATCAACAAATAATTAGGAATAAAATAGAAAAAGCTCCCACATTTGTTCTTTTTTTAATATTAAAAAAGTTCCCTCTAAGTGATAACATTGTTTTATAAAGCTTCAAATGGAATTTCTCAGTGAATATAAAACTGTCCCAGTAATAGAATTGCAGAGTTTGCAACTACTCATAATAGACAGACTAGTTTATTTGTTCAGCAGGGATAAGGACAGATGCTAGAATTAAATATACTGCAATCGTTCCCCACGGTAATGAATTAATATCATTTCTGTTTCAACTTCTGTTGTTCGGAAGGGAGGAGAAGGGTAAGAACTGAGTTGTGCAATCACAACAGTGAACTAGATCAAAAGTTAATTGGATGATTGCTTGCATTTTTATCTGTTAGAATCAATATAGACAAGGCTAAATAATTCCTTACTTTCATGACACAGTGCATGTTCTTAAGCATCGAGTATCTGTGATTAGGCTAAAGTTCCAGTATTACTAATAGAGAAGTAAGACCATTTCCTGCTCCACCCCCAAACACAGAAGTCAAGAAAATAATGCAAGCCAACTATTCCCGAGTGCTCTCCCATCATTCAGGCACCCTTAGTTTCGTTCACAAGCTTCAGAAGCACAAGTTACTGGATATGCAAAGTTGGTTCTGAGGATCAGTAAAACATCTCTGCTTAAGTCCATTATAAACACAGAGTACTTCAGCCCAGTACAATCATTAACTTGCTACAGAGCTCTCAGGCAGCAGCTCGTTTTCATTCCCAGTGGTACTGGCCATACACTGCAAGCATCAGGGTAGACAACAATACACCTTGCCCATTCAGGCAATAGGAACAAACACACAGTTTGATTAGGAACTGTGCTAGGCTGTATCAGAAAAAAGTCTTAGATGAACGCAACACATTTTATGGAAATATTGAGCCTCATCTCAGATGCATGCTTTTTTTGGTGTATTTTGGTTTACAGCTACAGCACAGAAATCTTTTTGCCATACCACCTTCAGCTACAACCACTGCTGACACACTTCTCTGCCTGGCCACATTTATTCTATGAAAACATTTTTCAGAGTAGACAGAACTGTTTAAAAACGTGTACTGCTCAACTGTGACTTATCATCAGACATTTCGCCATTTTTCATGTCTTTAACACCATTCTCTGCCAGTGGAGAGTCAACATGGATTTCAATATCACTTTTACTTGAACCATTTTCTTTACGCTGTGCAGAAAGGCAGCTATCATTTTTTTCAGTATAGCCATTAGTTTTAACCAGTGGTGCGTCCTGTTGACTGCAGCAGAGCTGAGAGTCACAAGTTTTTGAGATGCAAGGTGAGCTGCACAGGAGACTGGAGGTCTTGTGGTCAATGTACTCAGGTTGGATGGTCACAGAGTGAACCCCTGCTTCATGGAAAACCTTCCGTATTTTATAGGCAGCATCTTGGTAATCAGTAGGTGTTTGGCACTTGACATGAAGAGTAGCAATGTTCTTGCCACCTGCAAGCTCCCACACATGCACCTCATGAAGGCTGCTAACCCCTGGGATGCAAGCTAGCCTGTCAGCTGGAAAACATAAGAGAAAGGTGTTAGAATGTGTGGTGGTGTGCTGGTTAGTTCTCGTTGAGAACTACTCCAAAAGCAGCAGTCTCCAAGCAGTATTTTCTTAAGTACAGCTCTTACCCACTGCTTTTGGTTCACAAACACTATTCACCTAGTGTTATGAATACATAAGCAGGCCCTTGCCTTCTTTTTGGGCACATCTCTGCCCAAGGACCATTTATCTTCAGTTTGTAGCAACAGTGCTGGAACAGCACTTTCTCGGCTAAGGCCCATATTTTCTGATTTGTTTAATCCTGAGCATGTGGAATTCCAGAAAGACCCACTACACTACAACTAACCAGTGCAAACAGTGCCAGAGAACTACAAATGTAAGCAGTCTTAATGGAATTTTCTAAGTTGTTTTGGAAGCCTTTCAAGAAGACCCTGCTGTAGTGTTGAGAAATACTATAATTCAGTGCAGTTTCTTTCACAATCACTCCACACAAAGCATTAACAGCTCAAGACTGGGTATTTTTGATGTATTGTTGGAGTACCACATTCTCAAAATACATGCTTTCAGTAATCCAGAGAGATTTGAGTCATGTTGCTAGGATACAGGCATGCAACTATTTCACAGTTCTGGAGTATTTAGAACTATTATGAGTAAATAATCCAAACATGTCATTCCAGAAATAACACACGCATTGAAATACATCATTAAAATTAATAGCATTTCAACAACAAATGTGACTTACTCAGTTGTTGCATATTAACACCTTTGGGAACCATCTGCAACAAAATAATTGAGGTCTCTTTGATGAGTGGGAACGCCGAAGACAAGATTATGAACACCATAATTATTGTCAGACTTGGATCAATGTAGCACTGCCAGTTACAGGGAGCACTAGCATCCAGAGGAAGCACTTGGAAGATTGTAGCAGCAATTACCACAACAACAGATCCAAGTGCATCTCCCATAACATGCAAAAGAACACCTGAAATAAATGACAGCTTCCGTTAGTCTTTTTCTCCGCCCATCCCCATAAAAAAAAAAAAAAGGTGCAATATTCCAAACATTCACATCATAACTGGAGTTTTCAGTTACAGCTTTGAGAACAACATAGCAAAGAAAGTACTGACTCTGAAACACAGCTCTGTAAATAGGATGCATTACTAGGGCACGCTAGCAAATGTAATTCAACTGCAGTGCCATGGCAACAAAACGTGTCTTTGCCTAAATGCCCAGATTATGTAGAGATCCTGGCACATTCAATCTCAATTCTCAATTAAAAGTTGATGACTAAACCCTACCAATTCTACCCCGGAAGCTAAGTTAGTCAGAGAGACCATATCCAGGAACTTATAATTATTCTCCTCCATCAGTTTCTACCGCTCTGTTGAAACCCCCCATAAACTACAAAAGTGAAAACTAAACAGTACCCATTCTTATGGTTTCAAGTGACTCCCACACTCCAGGCTTTTGGATCAAACTCAATTACTAGTTTAAAACCTTTTCCTACCAAAACTACTAGTCCTCAGACTCAAAAAAGATCAGAATCTGGTTCAACAGTTGGCTGTACTCAAGGTGAAGACAAACAAGCTCTTGTAGTAGCACACTTTCAGCTGTGATTCAAGAGTAATGAAGCAGTGTTCTTGCTACAAATTTACAGTACTGTAAGTACAACTTTTGTTCTTAATTTCTTTCTCCACATAATCTTGCCTCTTCTTGTCATTACCACAAAATACCCCATTTTTCCTCAGTCGTTACTATTCAGACTCAT